>NC_041388.1:372227948-372242764 GCF_002162155.2 Triticum dicoccoides | reverse complement strand
TACTCCAAAAAATCCCCGAACCTTATCGGAAGCATTCCGGTGTCCGTATATAACCTACCAATATATCAATCTTTACCTCCCGACCATTTTGAGACTCCTCGTCATGTCTGTGATCTCATTCGGGACTCTGAACAAACTTCGGTCACCAAAACACATAACTCATAATACAAATCGTCATCGAATGTTAAGCGTGCGGACCTACGGGTTCGAGAACTATGTAGACATGACCGAGACACATCTCTGGTCAATAAACAATAGCGGAACTTGGATGCTCATATTGGTTCCTACATATTCTACAAAGATCTTTATCGGCCAAACCGCATAACAACATACGTCATTCCCTTTGTCATCGGTATGTTACTTGCCCGAGATTCAATCGTCGGTATCATCATACCTAGTTCAATCTCATTACCGACAAGTCTCTTTACTCGTTCCATAATGCATCATCCCGCAACTAACTCATTAGTTAAATTGATTGCAAGCCTTATAGTGATGTGCATTACCGAGAGGGCCCAGAGATACCTCTCTGATACTCGGAGTGACAAATCCTAATCTCGATCTATGCCAACTCAACAAACACCTTCGGAGACACCTGTAGAGTATCTTTATAATCACCCAGTTACGTTGTGACGTTTGATAGCACACAAGGTGTTCCTCCGGTATTCGGGAGTTGCATAATCTCATAGTCAGAGGAATATGTATAAGTCATGAAGAAAGCAATAGCAATAAAACTAAACGATCATTATGCTAAGCTAATAGATGGGTCTTGTCCATCACATCATTCTCTAATGATGTGATCTCATTCATCAAATGACAACACATGTCTATGGTTAGGAAACTTAACCATCTTTGATAAACGAGCTAGTCAAGTAGAGGCATACTAGGGACACTTTGTTTTGTCTATGTATTCACACATGTACTAAGTTTTCGGTTAATACAATTCTAGCATGAATAATAAACATTTATCATGATATAAGGAAATATAAATAACAACTTTATTATTGCCTCTAGGGCATATTTCCTTCAGTCTCCCACTTGCACTAGAGTCAATAATCTAGTTCACATCGCCATGTGATTTAAGACCAATAGTTCACATCGTCATGTGACTTAACACTCTATAGTTCACATCGCCATGTGACCAATACCCAAAAGAGTTTACTAGAGTCAATAATCTAGTTCACATCGCCATGTGATTAACACCCAAAGAGTACTAAGGTGTGATCATGTTTTGCTTGTGAGAGAAGTTTAGTCAACGGGTCTGCCACATTCAGATCCGTATGTATTTTACAAATTTCTATGTCTACAATGTTCTGCACGGAGCTACTCTAGCTAATTGCTTCCAGTTTCAATATGTATCCAGATTGAGACTTAGGGTCATCCGGATCAGTGTCAAAGCTTGCATCGACGTAACCCTTTACGACAAACTTTTTCTCACCTCATAACCGAGAAACATATCTTTATTCCACTAAGGATAATTTTGACCGTTGTCCAGTTATCCACTACTGGATCACTATTGTACCCTCTTGCCAAACTCATGGTGAGGTACACAATAGGTCTGGTACACAGCATAGCATACTTTATAGAACCTATGACTGAGGCATAGGGAATGACTTTTCATTCTCTTTCTATTTTCTGTCGTGGTCGGGCATTGAGTCTGACTCAACTTCACACCTTGTAACACAGGCAAGAACCCATTCTTTGACTGATCGATTTTGAACTTCTTCAAAACTTTATCAAGGTATGTGCTTTGTGAAAGTCCAAGTAAGCGTCTTGATCTATCTCTATAGATCTTGATGCTAATATATAAGCAGCTTCACCGAGGTCTTTCATTGAAAAATTCTTATTCAAGTATCCTTTTATGCTATCCAAAAATTATGTATTATTTCCAATCAACAATATGTCATCCACATATAATATTAAAAATGCTATAGAGCTCCCACTCACTTTCTTATAAATACAAGCTTCTCCAAAAGTCCGTATAAAACCATATGCTTTGATCACACTATCAAAGCTATATTCCAACTCCGAGAGGCTTGCACCGGTCCATAAATGGATCACTTGAGCCTACCCACTTTGTTAGCACCTTTAGGACCAACAAAACCTTCTGGTTGCATCATATACAACTCTTCTTTAAGATATCAATTAAGGAATGCACTTTTGACATCCATTTGCCAAATTTCATAATCATAAAATGCGTCAATTGCTAACATGATTTGGACAGACTTAAGCATCGCTAGGGTGAGAAGGTCTCATCATAGTCAACTCCTTGAACTTTTCGAAAGCCTTTCGCAACAACTCGAGCTTTGTAGATAGTAATCATTACCGTCAGTGGCAGTCTTCTTCTTGAAGATCCATTTATTCTCTATGGCTTGCCGATCATCGGGCAAGTCAACTGAAGTCTACACTTTGTTCTCATACGTGGATCCCATCTCAAATTTCGTGGCCTCAAGCCATTTCGCGAAATTTGGGCTCATCATCGCTTCCTCATAGTTCGTAGGTTCGTCATGGTCTAGTAACATGACTTCTAGAACAGGATTACCATACCACTCTGGTGCCTATCGTACTCTGGTTGACCTACAAGGTTCGGTAGTAACTTGATCTGAAGTTTCATGATCATCATCATTAGCTTCCTCACTAATTGGTGTAGGAATCACTGGAATTGATTTCTGTGATGAACTACTTTCCAATTCTGGAGAAGGTAAAATTACCTCATCAAGTTCTACTTTCCTCCCACTCACTTCTTTCGAGAGAAACTCCTTCTCTAGAAAGGATTCATTCTTAGCAACGAATATCTTGCCTTCGGATCTGTGATAGAAGGTGTACCCAACAGTGTCTTTTGGGTATCCTATGAAGATGCATTTCTCCGATTTGGGTTCGAGCTTATCAGGTTGAAGCTTTTTCACATCAGTATCGTAACCCCAAACTTTAAGAAACGACAGCTTAGGTTTCTTGCCAAACCACATTTCATATGGTGTCGTCTCAACGGATTTAGATGGTGCCCTATTTAACCTGAATGCAACTATCTCTAATGCATAACCCCAAAACGATAGTGGTAAATCGGTAAGAGACATCATAGATCGCACCATATATCTAATAAAGTGCGGTTACGACGTTCAGACACACCATTACGCTATGGTGTTCCAGGTGGCGTGAGTTTCGAAACTATTCCACATTGTTTCAAATAAAGACCAAAGTCGTAACTCAAATACTCGCCTCTGCGATCAGATTGTAGAAATTTCATTTTCTTGTTACGGTGATTTTCTACGTCACTCTGAAATTCTTTGAACTTTCCAAATGTCTCAGACTTATGTTTCATTAAGTATATATACCCATATCTGCTCAAATCATCTGTGAAGGTCAGAAAATAATGATACCCGCCGCGATCCTCAACACTCATCGAACCGTGTACATCGGTATGTATTATTTCCAATAAGTCAGTGGCTCGCTCCATTGTTCGGTATGTCATATAGAAGTGTATAATAAAGCCCAATAATGTCCAAAACA
Organism: Triticum dicoccoides; assembly: GCF_002162155.2. Lineage (NCBI taxonomy): Eukaryota > Viridiplantae > Streptophyta > Magnoliopsida > Poales > Poaceae > Triticum > Triticum dicoccoides. The sequence goes on along the minus strand of NC_041388.1, from coordinate 372,239,260 downwards.
GGATGTAATATAGCATGGAACAATAAAAAATTATAGATACGTTGGAGACGTATTAATCATTGGCTCGCTCCATTCTTCCGGAGAACGTAGTTTTAATCATCTTGCCCATGAGGCATGGTTCGCAAGCATCAAGTGATTCCAAAAGCCCATCAGCATGGAGTTTCTTCATGCACTTTACACCAATATGACCTAAACGGCAGTGCCACAAATGTGTTGCACTATCATCATCAACTTTGCATCTTTTGGCATCAATATTATGAATATGTGTATCACTACGATCGAGACTCAATAAACCATTCACATTGGGTGTATGACCATAGAAGGTTTTATTCATATAAACAAAACAACAACTATTCTTTGACTTAAATGAATAACCGTATTGCAATAAACATGATCTAATCATATTAATGCTCAACGCAAACACTAAATAACATTTATTTAGGTTCAATTCCAATCCCGAAGGTAGAGGGAGTGTGCGATGGTGATCGTATCAACCTTGGAATTACTTCCAACACACATCGTCACCTCGTCCTTAACTAGTCTGTGTTTATCTTGCAACTCCTATTTCAAGTTACTACTCTTAGCAACTAAACCAGTATCAAATACTGAGGGGTTGCTATAAACACTAGTAAATACCTCGGTGGCCTCCCATACCCCCTCTTTGCACTATAAATTCCAAAATATTATGAAACCTTCGGGGTTAACCTAGATCAGATGTTCCGCTGCCGCAGGCCTGTGTAGCCACCGAAAACCAATCTAGACCCCGTTCGGCACCCTGCCGGAGGGGGGGGGGATCATCTCCGGTGGCCATCTTCATCATCCCAGCGGCCACCACGATGAGGCGGGAGTAGTCCACCCTTGGGGCTGAGGGTTTGTACCAGTAGCTATGTGTTTAATCTCTCTCTCTCTCGTGTTCTTGAGATGTCGCGATCTTGATGTATTGCGGTCTTGGTTAATGTAGTCGGATCATATGGTGTTTCCCCCTCTCTATCTTGTTGTGATGAATTGAGTTTTTCCCTTTGAGATTTCGTTGTTATCGGATTGAATACTTTTATGGATTTGAGAACACTTGATATATGTCTTGCAATTGAATACTCGTGGTGACAATGGGGTATCGTATTGATTCACTTGATATATGTTTTGGCACTCAACTCATGGATTCCCGAGGTGACATTGGGGTAATATATGCATAGGGGTTGATGCACGTTCTTGTCTTTGTTTCTCCGGTAGAAATCTTGGGGCACTCTTTGAAGTTCTTAGTGTTGGATTGAGTATTATGAATATGAATTTGCTTTGATGTTACTTTAGTACGAACTCTAGGATAGATCGAAAGGAAAGAATAACTTAGTGTTATTTTAGTACGGACTCTTGAATAGATTGATCGAAAAGAATAGCTTTGAGGTGGTTTCATACCCTACAAACAATTCTGTCTTATGTTCTCCGCTAGATAGGAACTTTGGAGTGATTCTTTGTTGCACGTTGAGGGATAGTTATATGATCCAACTATATTAGCACTGTTGAGAGATTGCACTAGCGAAAGTATGGGCCCTAGGCCTCATTTTAAGCATTTAAGTACCATTTTGTGCCCATTTACTATTTGATACCTTGCTGTTTTCATTTATTTTCAGATTATAAAAAATATATTTCTACCATCCGTATTACACTTTTATTACCATCTCTTCACCGAACTAGTGCACGTATACAATTTGCCGTTGTATTGGGTGTGTTGGGGACACAAGAGATTTCTTGTATTTGATTGCAGGGTCGTTTGAGAGAGACCATCTTCATCCTACACCTCTCACGGATTGATAAACCTTAGGTCATGCACTTGAGGGGAAATTGCTACTGTCCTACAAAACTCTGCGCTTGGAGGCCCAACACGTGTCTAAAAGAATAAAGTTGCGTAGTAGACATCAAGCTCTTTTCTGGCGCCGTTGCCGGGGAGGTGAGTGCATGAAGGTATATCTTTAGATCTTGCAACTGAATCTTTTAGTTTCTTGTTTTATCACTAGCTTGGTTTATAAAAGAAAACTACATAAAAATGGAATTGAGGTTGCATCATATTATTGGTCATCTTTATAATTTCTATCTTGAAAATGATGGATCGGAAAATTGTGCTCAATTGATAGAAGAATAATTCAATAGAATGTTTGGCATAAATGATGAGCATGATTGCAATGTTATTAGTATTAATTATTTGAATATCCATGATGCTAATGATATGCAAAACCGTATGCTTGGGGATGCGATGTTTGATGAAGATGATGTTTTTAGTCCCCCAAGATTTGATGTGCAAATTTTTTATAATGATTGCATGCCTCCTATTTATGATGATTATATTGATGAAAGTGGATTTGGAGAGGTCATGACTTTATTTGATGATGAATCCACTATTTTGGAAGAGGTTGCAATTGATTATGATGACAAAGTTGCTATCTATGATGATTATGGTGATGACATGTATGCTATATTGAATAATGATAACCATGAAACTTGTCATCATGATTTTAATTTTCAATCACATGATAGTTATTTTGTTGAGTTTTCTCCCACCACTATTGATGAGAATAAATTTGCCTATCTGGAGAGTAATAAGTTTTCTATGCTTGTGAATTGTGAAAAGAATGCTTTATGTGATAGCTATATTATTGAGTTCATTCATGATGCTACTTAAAATTATTATGAGAGAGGAACATATGCTTGTAGGTATTGCAATAATATCAAGTTTCCTCTCTATGTGTTGAAAATCTTGAAGTTTTGCTTGTTTTGCCTTCCTATGCTAGTTGATTCTTGTTCCCATAAATTGTTTTATCACAAAATCCCTATGCATAGAAAGTGGGTTAGACTTAAATTTGCTAGTCATATGCTTCATGATGCTCTCTTTGTGTTTCAATTCTTATCTTTTATATGAGCATCATTGAAATCATCATGCCTAGCTTAAAAGGCATTAAAGAAAAGCGCTTGTTGGGAGATAACCCAACATTTAACCCTACTATTTTGTGTGTTAAAATGATTAGGCTAATTTAGTAATGATTTTTTATTGCTTTTGTTTCAATAAAGTGCCAAGTAAAGCCTTGGGGATGGTCTATGGTGATAGTTGATTTGATCTTGCTAAAAAACAGAAACTTTTGCGCTCAGAAAAACAATTCTAATTTTTAACAGAAGCATGATAAAATGCTGATTCTTTTTGCAGAATATTAATAGAAAAATTTCACAAGATTTACTAATTTTTCAGAATTTTTGGAGTAGCATAAGTATGCTTTGAGTACATATTACTACAGACTGTTCTGTTTTTGACAGATTCTGTTTTCAATGCATAGTTTGCTTGTTTTCTAGTTTCTATGGCTTATATTGCTCAATATAAATTGTAGAAATGATTTTCTACAGTATGAATTGTGTGATAACAATTATGAATCTTGTATTTGGCAGTACCAAAAGTGGAATGGTTTGCTCTTTATCATACTAACCTATCTCAGAAAGTTTCGTTAAGTTTTGTGTGCTTGAAGTTTTCAAGTTTTGCGTGAGATGTTGATATGAGGAGAATAAGGAGTGACAAGAACCTAAGTTTGGGGATTCCCAAGGCACCCCCAAGGAAATATTCAAGGAAGATTCAAGCAACTAAGCTTGGGGATGCCCCGGAAGACAACCCCTCTTTCGTCTCCAACATTATGGGTAACCTCACTTGGAGCTATGTTTTCATTCGTCACATGATATGTGTTTTGCTTGGAGCATCATTTTATTTTGTTAGGATTTGCTTGCCATTATTTAGAATAATGTTTTGCATCTTTTATTTCAATAAAAGTGTCAATGATAGCCTTTGCCATGCTTATTTTGCAAGTATACATGTTGCTGTTTGAAAACAGAAAGTTTACCGCTATTGAATTTTTTTCCTAGAAAAGTCAGAATGTGATAAAATGTTGAAACCTTTTTCAAAACGAGCTCTGATAAATGTTCTACAGTGTGGTAAATTTTCATAACTTTTGGAGTTAGGGAAGTATTGATACTCTTGCATTCTTTACAGACTGTACTGGTTTGGTAGATTGCTGTTATGTTTGCATTGTTTGCATACGTTTGCTTGTTTAATGATTCTATTTGAGGATAGGAGTATTAAATATGCAGACGAATTTAGTATGCAATGTTGAATAATAATTTTAGTGATTTTCTACTGTAGAGAATGATAAGGTTTTTGCATTGGTTTATACTAACTTATCTCACGAGTCCTTGTTGAGTTTTGTGTGGATGAAGCTTTTGAGATTTAGGAAAACCGTGATATGAGAAGAATTAAGGAGACACAAAAGCTCAAGCTTGGGTATGCCCAAGGAACCCCAAGATAATATTTCAATAAGTCTCAAGCATCTAAGCTTGGGGATGCCCCGGTAGGCATCCCACCTTTCTTCTTCAACAATTATCGGTTACTACCGGTTGAGCCTAAGTTTTTGCTTATTCACGGGATGTGTGCTATCCTTGGATTGTCATTTTACTTTGTTTTTCTTGCTGTTTTAACAAAGTACTTAGATCTGAAAGTATTTAAATAAAGTAGATTCCTCAAATAGTTGCCGGGGAGGCTAAGTAAGCGGCATTCACACCCCGTCAACAAAGCTCTTTTCTATGTCATTTACTCTTGTGCTTCACTTATATCCTATGTGTAAATTGTTGAATAAATTGAATGTTATGAATTTGAAATCATATCATGCCTAGTGGTAGTTTCACATTGGGTTCAGAAAGTGAAATCTTTTGAGGCTTGAGAATCACAATATTGGTCATACAAGTGAGGGAGTCCTGGACTAAGGGGTCCTCGGGCGTCCAGCCTGTTAAGACATGAAGACCGAAGACTGCACCGTGTCCGGATTGGACTCTACTTGGCTTGGAAGGCAAGCTTGGCGACCGAAGATTCCTTCTTATGTAACCGACTCCATGTAAACCCTAGATCCCCTCGGTGTCTATATAAACCGAAGGGGATAGTCCGGAAAGGACACGACATATGCTCATTACCATACCCATATCACTACAAAAAAAATACACTTCCGTGATGATACGTGTTTGTCACAGTAGGTCGCATTTTCTGTCATGCATGTACATCCATGATGATTTTATGACAGAATCAAGATAGTCATACCTGTGCTGTCATAGAAGTGTTCCATGACATCACCAAAATTATCATCACAGAATGTCCACTTCCATGACGATAAATCCCGTGTCATAGAAGTGCTTTCGTCAAGGGTGACCGACACGTGGCATCCACCGTAATAGAACACCGTTAAGCTATCGGGTCGGGTTTTGGATCCGATAACCCGTTAACAGCCCCGACCAATGGGGATTTTCCACGTGTAAAATCATCATTGGCTGGAGGAAACACGTGTCGGCTCATCGTTGGGATAGATGTCATCCACTCATTGGACAGAGGGCGCCTATGATACGTCGACACATGGCACGGCCCAACAGAGGCCCATTCCTGTGAAAGGCCGGCCCGTTTGACTTGGTCAAAAGGTGGCGGGCCGGCCCATGTAAAGCCTATTAACGACATGTTCGCATATAGCCCATTTATAGCCCGCTAACCCAAGGCCCGTTACGCCCTATCCGAATTAGGCCCAGTAGCGTCATCTGGGCCACCCAATATGATTCCAGCCTGTTTTCACTTCTGGCCCATGTATGGCCCATGACGTCTTTCGGTCCATATGATGCCCTATGTAACTCTTGGCCTATTAACGGCCCGTGGTGAAACTGGCCCGTAATGAACAGTGTATCACTTTACACCCATTAACGGCCCGTGGTGAAACTGGCCCGTAATGAACAGTGTATCACTTTATACCCATTAACAGCCCATTATTCCGTTGGGCCGTTTCCAGCCCATGTTATCTTTCAGCCTTCTCAGAGCCCATTTATACTTGGGCTCATTTCCAGCATTCGTTTACTTATGGCCCGTTACTGTCATTTTCTGCCTGTGGGCCAAATTCAGCCCATGGTTACAGTCGCCCGTTTGTGGTCCGTTAATACGTTGGGCCGTTTTCATAGCGTCATCACATATGGCCTATTAACGATGGCCCGTTATCGTCGGCCCATGAACGGACGATTCCAACTCTAGCCCGTTTACGGCCATAATGTGGTCTGTTTGGCCCATGTTTGGCCAATCGATCATACGGCCCGTATAAGGCCCATTGATGATACGACCCGCAGAAGGCCCATTGTTTCTACGGCTCGTAGAAGGCCCATTGTTTCTACGGCCCGTAGAAAGCCCACTGTTTCTACGGCCAGTAGGAAGCCCAGTGTCACTACAGTAAATATTAGCCCATGGTTATTGTGGCCTAGTTTTAAAAAATAGGTTATTGCAGCCACTAGCTAACCGCGGAAAAAGAACTGCAATGACTACAAGCAAACAAATAAACAAGACAACAAGGAAATAAATAAGCAAGCAACTAACGCTAGGCTATCACGACTATTACACATATTACATCCACTGGGTATCAAAGTTCGCCACCAGTGCAAATATAGGGAACAAAGCAGCATATCATATACACTGGTTGTCAAAGTTGGCGACCAGCAGAAATAAACGCCGCAGCAAAACAAATCTAGAACTAAAACCACTTCAGAAGATCTCAAGAAACAATATCCTGGGTACCCATAATGCTGGCAAGATGCTTAGCAAGCTTATTAACTTTCTCTTGTTTGGCGCTTAAATACTCCAGTGCTTGCTGTTGCACCAGAAAATATGCATCTGAATTCTGCAGGGACTTCCTCAGTCCTTTAGCTTCCTGTCGCAGCACATCTGATCGATGTCTTTCAACTTGAAGTTGAGACTCAAGAAGACGAACTGATTCAGGCAGCGAGTTCGAAGAGCTTGTGCCAGCAGTAGTGGCCAGTAACTCGAACACTACATCAAGACAGGACTTTTCGGTTCCCTCACTGTCGTCAAGATAGTTTTTATCAGCTTTCTTGGAGACCAATAGGGATGTCTCACTATCTTGAACCTTATCTGCATTACTTCCTTTACCATTGGATAACGCGGTACTGTTCTCCAATATTTTGTCTGCATTCTAAAAGAGAAACAAGCAGACACATCACATGTTTACCATGTTGTATATGAAACTCATTTTGGTAAATGAGTTCAGTAGTAAAGTGGACAGGATAACAACATGAAACAAACATATATCTGTGTACCATGGTCACTTTATGGTCTATATCATTCTAGTTTTTGTTGCCAAATCAAGATAAAGACACAGTTCAAATAATATTTGTTCAAGACAAAGCATAATAGACATAATATAAGTGTGGGTAACTATAGAGCAATAACAACACTTGTAATGTGCATGACATGAGAACATAACTGTTTATTCAATTGAAACTGAAATCAACATAGAGCAGGTTACAACAGCAAACCAGTTAAAGAAACAGGTTTAAAACATACCTGTTGCGCCATTGGAGTTTCAATTCCATCCTTCAAATTTGAAAATAGTTGGTATGAGTAAATACAGTAATGCAAGAGCAAAGGAGTATGAACCATAGCTACAAAACCTGACTTGAGAACAAATCTTCTTCTCCTTTAAGCATTGAGTTGGGATTCGGAGTGGTGGTCCTCGTGCTTTGGGCACTTTAGTTCCCTTACTAACTGCTCGTGTTTGGGTGCTCTGTGGTGGAGACGGTGTTGTGTCAACTGGAACTGGGTTACTATCTGCCGGGGTTGGGGTTAGAAGGGGTGTAGCTGGTTCTCTGTCCAACTGGATAGGGGTCCAATCTACGAGAGTCTGGGTTATGTGTGGTGGATCTGGTCCTTGGGCAAGTACAACCGTGGTTCTATCTGCATCAACTGGTAGCACTATCTTTTCTGAAGACCGTGTTGTTACTCCCTTAGATACTGCCATCATGCTCTCCAATTCAAATGGCTGATAAACAAGAAAAGTAATTGAAAGTATAGACATTGTATGATAGACAGGTGCAATGGATAGTGGGGAATAAAAGAGGGCATGGAATAATTCATATGTATGTTGTCTAACCAAACAGGATAGCATGACACAATTTCACATATATGATGGCTAACTAAACAGGATAGCATGACACAATTTCACATTATGATGGCTAACTAAAAAAGATGGAAAGACATAGTTCAAAATATGAGACTATGTAAACAGGATGACATGACATAACTATATAATGTGTTTATTAAATAGGTTGGCATGCCATAATTCACATACATTCACGGATAGAATGCCATAATTCAAAATATGATGACTGTAAACACTAAACAGGATGAGATGATATAACTATATGATGTCTTTATTAAATGGGTTGCCATGCCATAATTCATATAGATGATGTGTATGTACTATGTAAACATGATGGCATGATATAATTCAAATATATGATTTATATAGTAAGCAAGTAAGCAGATGGCAATCCATATATGATGTAAAAACTAAGCAATGCAAGACAACATGCATGACATAGGTAATATAACCCTTCCAAGTTTGAGCATAGACCTCAGGGGGGAAATAGGACTGGTCATTAGTCTCTGAATCCTCCTCTGAGGAGCTCTCTGTAACCAGCAAGATGTATGATTCAGCAGGTAGCATTGTCTGCTCTGAATACCTTGTTTTCACTCCAGATACTTCCATCACCGCTTCAAATGGCTGATGCATAGGAAGAGTAGTTGAATATACAAACATTGTCGACAAATGGAATACGTAATACAAAAAAATGATAGCATGATATAATTCACATACATGATGATTGGCTAAACAACATGGCATTGCATAATTCACATATATAATGCCTTTGCAACAAGATAGCATTGTATAATTCACATATATAATGTCTTGCAACAAGATGGCAATGCATAATTCACATATATGGTAATTAGACGCTGAACAGGTGGCATTCACACAAAGCATGTCTAAACGAATCAAATGACATAGCAATGTGAGACACCATACGCACGATATGAGCAACATAACCCTGCCAAGTTAGAGCATACACCTTGGGGGGAATAGGACTGGTCATCTGTCTCTGAATCCTCCTCTGAGGAGCTATCCGTAACCAGCGAGATATGCGCTTCGTCAGATAGCATAGTCTGCTCTGAAGACCTTGTTTTCACTCCAAAATTTGCCATCACCGTGTCAAATGGCTGATGCACATGAAGAGCAGTTGAATGTACTAACATTGTTGACAAATGTAATATGTAACGAAAAAAAGGATGGCATGATATAATTTACATATAAGATGACTGGTTAAGCAGGATGGCATTGCAAAATTCACATATATGATGCCTGGCTAAACAAGATGGCGTTGCATAATTCACATAAACGATGAATAAACTAAACATACGACATTCGCACAAAGGATGTCTAAACTAAGCAGATGGCATATTTGATGTATAAAGTAAGCAATGCAAGACACCATATGCATGATATAACCAACATCAGCATGTCAAGTTAGAGCGAAGACCTCAGGGGGTAAATAGGAGTTGTCTTCTCCTTCTGAATCCCCCTTAGAACAGATATCTTCTTCTCGATTACAATCCAAAATGCGTGGAGGGGGGCTGCCTTTGCGCCTACCATCGAGCGACGTCTGCATGAAATTTTATTGCCACGCAAGGCTCGTCTCTTTTCCTCTACATGTTCAATACCATTGTTTACAATAACTATCATGCATAGGAATAAAACATAGTGAGATTATGTAAGGAGTGCATGCAGAAATCCAGAGTGATGGTAGCAACCTGTGGATACACCTAAAACCAATAATAGTAGGCAGATAATGGATTCAGTTAAAAAATACAGATAATGGCTTCTTTACTGTTTGTTTCCCACCGAACATGAAACTCATAGTAGACGCCGGAGATTAACCAGATAGTAGATAGATACTATTGATAGCGGCCCCGATATGTACCCCACAACCATTTAAAAACTCAAGTTTGACCATTAGTTAGCAGCTGACTCAGAGTCTAATCGGTGAACAGGACTATAAAGTAGCATGTAATATTAAACGATGCATAATGTAAGCAGACACGAAAGAGTGCGACCTCTCTTGTGGACCCATGTAGTCTTCGAGGTCATCTGCTCGGTTGATGATGGTAATGCAGTTTTCATGGCTGCCAGCGGTGGGGAAGAAGATCTGAGGCGGCGAAAGACAGTCTGGAGGCCGGGTCCCTGCTGTGCTGGACCCTTCTGTCGTTGGAGCAGCTGAGCTGGGGTGGACGACGGCGCAGCAGGAGCGGGACAAACCACACAAGGTTTTCTTTGACAACTATTTGTAAGAGAAGTAATTCTGTAAGGGCTCGTTTGAATTGGAGGATTCCAACAATGCAGGGATAGGAAATAGACAGGAATAGGATAGGAATGCACGTGCAAAACAGAGAATTTTAAAACACAGGATTTCTGCTAATCTGGGTGTTTGAATCACAACAATTGGAAGATCACAGGATGCAAAGAAGCATGGTGAGATTAAGTCAAACCACAAGAAAATGTACGGTTATAATGCTATTATGCTACTATCTCTTAGTCTTGTGCTTCATGAATATGAATTTGAAAAGGAGGACAAGTGAAAATTAAAATTCCTATGTTTTTTTTCAAGGAGACACTAAAGGAACAAATCCGTGTGCTCAGTGGACAATATATATAACATGTAGAGTAAAAAAGAGATGCAACAAGTGTACAACCTCTTTGGCGAAGCCATGTCGATCTCAGCGTGATTGGGTTGGCCGGTGAGGATGCTCCGGCTGACTTTGCTGTCGGAGGAGGGGAAGAAGATCTTAGGCGTCTGGAGATGGAGCCCGAGGTACTGCTCCACTGTGATGGAGGGTTTCGTTGTTGGAGTAGCTCCGGTGAGTTGTACAACGTCGAGGTTGAAGCAGGACAAGAGAGACAATAAACAACGTTAACCTAAGTGGAATTCTAATAGCATCTCCAATAAATGACGTAAAATACATAACCACAAAGTGCTAGATGTAAAATACATCAGCCGCTCATCTCTGAACTTAACTGTCGAAACTGCACTTAACTGTCGAAACTGAACTTAACTGTCGAAACTGAATTTTGCTGTCGAAACTGAATTTTGCTGTAGAAACTGAACGCACTAGCAAGGTGAGGCTACACGTCTGTCGACTGACTTTTTCATCTTTGGTCAGTCAATTTTGCGGTCGTTGGATACAAAATCAAGGGCCTGCGGTTCATCTTCAACCTCCACCCCCCTGAGCCACCAGCCACCACCGGCCAAACAGCAGCCCCCCGCCGCCCCCCGCCGCCCGCGGCCGGCGGTGCGCCGCCCCGCCCGCCCCGAAAACACTCCCCACCGCCGGTCCGCCGCCGCCCCGGCCATCCCTCTAG
>NC_041388.1:372224474-372227361 GCF_002162155.2 Triticum dicoccoides | reverse complement strand
CGGCGATCCCCACGCCACCGCCCCGCCAACGCCCCGCCACCGCCGGCGACCACCTCCCCCATCCTGAACCCTAAGATAGATAGTGGGGTACCTCTCCGGCAAGCCCCCCTCTCCGCTGCGGCTGGTTCTTCCTTCACCCCGGCGAGCCCCTCACCCCCTGAAAATCGACTGACCCAAAAGTCGATTCAGTCGACTGAAGTGTAGCTAAATCGGAGCAGCATCGCAAGCAAGAGCAAGAGCGAGAGCAGCAGCGAGAGCAAGAGCAAGAGCAGACCAGGAAGGGGACCGAGAGCAAGAGCAAAGTAGCAGCGCGAGCGAGAGCTAAAGCAGCAGCAGCTCCTACTGATGTGGACGTCGCCGCCGAGGGAGCGATGTCGCCGTGGATGGAGCCGCGCCATGTCGGCTCGGGACCGAGCGCCGGCAGCACCGTGAGATCGAATCAAGAAGAAAATGCGGCGATTAGTGTACAACCTCTTTGGTGGCGCCGATTAGGCCGCAACTTCATCCGAGGAAACGGTGATGATGATGCTCTTCCGGTGGTGCAGGTGAAAACGGCGGTGTGGGAATGGAGGTGGCGCGAAAGACAAGGGGAACATTGGGGCAACTCCTTGGAGGTGGAGGACGGGGTTGCTGAACCGGCGGGACAATGAGATCGACGACAGATCCTCATCTGGTATGGTGGATGAGGGACGTCGAGGTGTTGCTGTGGACGACGTTATCGGGGAAGAGGCTCCAGCTGGGTGGCGGACGGAGCAGGGTGTGGGGTTTCGTCACGGGTTTTCGCGGCCTCGGTGTATGAATGGGTGGGTGAATGGGATGGCAGTGGGGAACCATGGCTTAGAGACGCGCTTGTCCGAAATGTGGGGTATGTTACGAAAGTACCCCCACCGATTTCAGGCGGTTCTTTCGGTTCAGGGGTACCACGGGCATTTCGCGTGTCGGGATTTCATAGGAGGTGGGAGTTTTCGCGCGCATTGTAATTTCGGAATAGCAAGGCGCGGGTTGAGATGGAGGGAGTTGTCGGAGCACAACGAGACAAAGATATATCTTAAATATTTCGGGCTAACAAGGCGCGGGTTGAAATTTCCGGACAAGCCTAATGTGTACTGTACCAAATCAATGCACACTACAAATGTCATTCAAAACTTTGAATTCATGTTATGTTCAATTAAAATATTTCGCTACGTGTATAATGCATGCAACCTACTACTCAAATGAACATTTTAGTGCATTCCAAACGTATATACTACCGTTTCAATATGAACTAAATTTGAATTCGTTTCTCTATTTGAATAAGATCTACAGTAATGATTGTTGTGAAGTCAAAGCATTTGAATTCGTTTCTCTATTTTAATAAGATCTACAATCATCATTATTGTCAAGTTAAACCATCGTTTGTGTATTATCTTCACAGCACACCACATGATTAGTCTCGAGTTACATATGAACTATGTGTACAATATGAACTCGAACTAGATTTTTTGAATCCACTTTATTTTGATTTCAAGTCACATTACATTTCTAGCTCTAGCTAGATCTTCATTCTAAACCATGTCTCATATGTATAATGTGTTTATCACATTATGTATGGTGCCCCGCCCCCTATGCCTACAAGTATTTAGATGTGAGTTGCAAACACCACACATTACCACAAATTCAAATAAAATGTGAGAATGTTCGATATATAGTATTGTTTAGATTGTTCGATATTTAGTTGTAAGCTGCAAACGCCACGCATTATCACAAATTTAAAAAAAATGTGAGATTGTTTGATGTATAGTATGGTTTAGATTGTTCGACATTTAGCTGTGAGTTGCAAACGACATGCATTATCACATTATGCTATAACATGTGCACAACACGTGTATCACCGCTATATTCATGCATGCAATGTTTAAAACACTATGATATCCTATTCAAATATATGAATCCTCTTTCATATCAAATTATGATTTTTGTTAGTCTCTTACACCCACACAATCCTCTAACCTTTGTAGCTACCGCTAACTTTCTCTCGTGCATGCACACGCCCTCCTCGCCCTCGCCCTCCCCCTCCCTTGGCATTCTATACACCGGGCACATTCATTTTTTTCTTTAGGTCGTTCTCCCAGAGTCTCCACAACTCCTTTCCGACACACACCGATCGATAAACCTCTCCAGCGATGCCTGCCTACAACATACACACACACACACCTTCAATCTCCTCCTTTATGTGTCCTTGCCTCGTGTCTCTCATACGGTCAGACACACGTGTAAACTCTCGCCCCTCTTTTCATCGATCTCACAACCGCACACTCCTCCCCGTATCTAGCTAGTAGTTGGGCCTCTCGCACCACCTCCTAGCTCCATTCTCTCTGTCTATCCGTCTCGCTGGGCCTTATTTGCCTCTAACAAATGGACGTACACCGACCGATCTCTCGCTATACATATAGCCAGCTAGGTCCTTATAACTCGTTTTTACCCACACGTCAATCGATCTACCTCATTAGTTGTGTCTCTCCCTTCCTCTGACAAACAACAATTGATCTACCGATCTAGTTAGGTTTGCTTACCAAACACATGGTTCCCCTTCATCATCCATGGATGCGTCCTGACAGATCTATCACGCACAGGCACACACAGAAACACATCCCCACTCTTATTGATAACATTGCAGTTCCACCCTCAGTTTGTCTAGTAGGCCTCTCCCACCATCTTCGAGAAGCAACTCCATCACCCATCCAACACTCTACCCCTCTCCCTCCCTCTCTCTCTCTCCTCTCTCTCTGTCCCATCATATTTCCCGTCCTTCAGTTATGTATGGATGTCGACCGATCTCCCTCAAGACATAGCTGGGTCTCTCCTTCTCAACACATATACGAGTCGTTCTACCTGTATATTTAGGCCT
>NC_041388.1:372213757-372223915 GCF_002162155.2 Triticum dicoccoides | reverse complement strand
TAGGCCAGTCGCCCTATATCTTTGACTTGCACACACACACAATTTCGATGGCTCTCTTCATCGATCTCGCACCCACCCACTTGATCCTCTCTTCGACTCTATCGATAGCTATGACCCCTCCCTCTCTTCTCGTGGATTGCCCGACCCTCTATGTATGATATGGATAGGCCTCCATTTTCACACACATTGCATGCAAAATTTTGTTTGAGATGTCATCGACACATATTCCCACAAATAATTCACGAAATCAACCCCACCCCACCCCCACCCCAAAACAAAAAACACTCACGAACGCAGTTTGTATCTCTCTCACACACCCACGTAGGTGGGGGACATGCACGAAGAGAAGTGGTGCATGCACGGCGCACGTACTCCCATCTCTTTCCCAACCACACCCGCGCGGGTACACTATGGAGCTCATTTCTGTACGAAAAAGGCAGTCCATGTGGTAATTTGGCACGTGTACTGGTTGTCCACTTGGTGGAGGGAGGATCGTCTACCACGGGTGAACAAACAAATTGTGACTTGACGTGTTATGTTAAAAATAGAGGCAAACCATGTGGGGCCTACCTTAGAGGCAAGGCTCTATACACTGGAGTACTTTTGATATGTCCCGTCAACTCGCAGAACGAGGAGAAGCTTGCTTAGTACGTCGTATCCCCCGTTCCTAAATATAAGTCTTTGTAGAGATTTCGCCATGAACCACATGCGGATGTATATAGATGCATTTTAAGTGTAGATTCATTCATTTTGTTCCATATGTAGTGGAATCTCTACAAAGACTTATCTACTAGTAATAGCTAGCCCCCACTAGTAGGAATTCTCTATCCTCTCCTTGAGCCACATCATCAAAATTGATGTAGCCGTTAGATGAAGTAAATCAGTCCATAATAGCCGTCTGATCTAGACGTTGAGAGGCTCCGCACTAAGCCACATGCAAGCATGCAGAAATACCATGGCACATGCATGTGAGTGTGTTTTAAATCACATCAACATGTCTGCATGCAAGCATGCACCGGTAGCATGCATGTAAGTGAGATTTTAAGTCCCATTAACATGTCAAAAAGAAAAATATAATCCCATTATGCAGTAGGAGTTGGCTGATATTTTTCCTTACGTGGGATGATCTAAATGATGATGGGAGTTTATTTAGTTCGGCTACCACATTTGTCATGCGGTTATAGAGTTTTTTTAGTTCTATGAAATCGATAATTTTGCGCAGAGAGATATACCCTAGTAATATTTAGGAACAGGGGGAGTACTATGTAAAGAGTTAGGTGTCGCACGGTGATAGTGTGAGGTGGGCCATGTAATCACCGAGCCTGTGTGCTTTCACTGCTCTTGCATGCATCCGCTGTAAGAATGGAGAAAATTGTAATCTAGTAGTAGTACCTCCTTTCATCGAAAGCGTGGGACATCCAGCAGTCCTACCACCTCAGTAATAAAGACCAATGAGTCGTCAAATCACATAGACCCAGCAGTAACCACCACTCTTGCGCAGTGAGAGGTCGCGTCCGCTCTGCCCGGGCATGAATACGGCACCGATTCTTTGGAGCGGCGCTGACCGTTTCGGGCGGGAAGCGTGCGCGGGCGATGGAGGGGCTTTGGGTGGGCCAGGCTGGTCAGGAGCGGGCGTGGCATCTGTCCGCATGTCCCTACCGGACACGCTTGGAAATGAGAGGATGCACCGACTCTCGCGGCTAAAATCATACACTACACAACATCTCTCTGTAGGAGTAGGTCGATCTGTCGCTCTCTCTAACACACACATGTTGTTAAACACACACACACACACACATGTTGTTAAACACACACACACACACACACGCACACACACACGCACGCACCTTGGTCCCGTTGCACCTTCTAACTTGAGGTCTCGGGTTCGATAACTACACTTGAGCATAATTTGTGCCAGGAGGATTCTTTGACTGGTCAAAATGTTTTCTAGGGTTTGCACGCTTCACACTCTCTCTCCAGTATATATATACACGCTGGAGCCTCAGTGCTTGTAGTTGCTCTCTTCACACTCTCTCGCCCTCTCCCTCCGTTCCAAATTACTTGTCACAGGTATGGATGTGCCTAGATGTATTTTAGTTCTAGATACATCCATTTCTTCGACGAGTAATTTGGAACGGAGGGAGCAGTTGCTCTCTTCACACTCTCTCGCCCTCTCCAGATCTAAACAAGACTTCGGTGGCCTCTCTCTCCCCTCACTGCTGCTCAAAGAGCCGGCAGAATCCGTCTGCCGGGAAGGGAAGGAGGCTTAACGTTGTCGCCGTCGGCGAGGGACTACCGGCGCAGCTATTCACTTTCCACCCAGCAGCGGCGCGGGAGGGCCTCCGACCCCTTCTTCTTCGCCGCCGTCCCGTCGCCCACCGAACCACGCCCCAAGAACCTTAAGGTATAATTTACTTACTCCACATGCATTGCTCTAGCTGCATGTGTACCATGAATCTAGGACGTGGTTCAAAGAGGAAAGGAGTGGGGGAAAGTAGTGGGAAAAGTTGTATATAGCATGAATCTAGGACGTGGTTCAAAGAGGAAATGAAGGGGGAAAGTTGTATAGCATGAATCTAGGACATGGTTCAAAGAGGAAAGGAATGGGGGAAAGTAGTGGGGAAAGTTGTATCGCATAAATCTAGGACGTGGTTCAAAGAGGAAAGGAAGGGGCGAAAGTACTAGTTCAAAAAGGAAAGGAAGGGACAAGGCTGTAGAGTTTGAGCAGGACTAGATTTGCTGCGCTCACATAGGGAAAGGTGTCTAAAGATAACAAAACTAGGACCAACACAAATATGCTCCTTGTTTGTTTGTTCTTTGTTGCAACAGACTGTGCATGACCACAGTACATCGGTAGATGCATATGGTGCTGGTGCGTCCACTGTCTTGTGCAACTCATTAGTTGTTGTTAATCTAAGGCCCTGTTTGGTTAAAAACTACCTAGTCCCTACCTGCTTGGTTCCAGGGACTAAACATGGACTAGAGGTTATTAAATGACATGCTAAAAGACCATGTTACCCCTAGTAATGAACTAATAGAGACAAGGTGAGATGTGTGGCAGGGGCAACTGTTGGAAAAAGTCCCAAAAAGACTCCCTCGCGGTCTTCTTTCTTTAGTCCCAAATGCCCACTTTTAGTCCCTAGAAGTCCCTCCTATTTGGTTTAGATGGGACTGACACGGGGTTTTTTTAGTCCCTACACCAAAATTTCACGGTAAACAAACACCCTCTAATAATGCCACTGGAAAATTGACGCAATGCCACAGTTAAAAGCAAATTACATGTTTAACTAATTTTATTGTTAATATAATCTCTATGTTAATATTAATCAATGCCACCGTTTGTGAAATGCTACTGTCTTGCTTTGTTTCCCATTTAGATAAGGTAGATGCTTCTTTTTGTTGGCTTCTGTGTCATCCACCGTTATTGACCACTAATTGTTTCCTTTGCACCTCTGTGTAAACAAGGTTATCTACTTCACCTCGTTGCCATTGTGACCTTATGTTGCACTGCACAAAACACTTTTGTTTTAGGAGTGTTTTGTGCAGTTCAACCAAAATGTCACACCGACAACGTTGCTTGATTGCTTGATCTTAGTGGAACTGCACAAGAGGAGATCTTACTTCCTATCCGTTAAGGCAAATTTGGTTCAGATCTTCTTCTTGTGAGTTGTTTGAATTCCGCATCATGAGAGGTCAGTACTAGCCTTCTTTC
Source organism: Triticum dicoccoides (assembly GCF_002162155.2). Lineage (NCBI taxonomy): Eukaryota > Viridiplantae > Streptophyta > Magnoliopsida > Poales > Poaceae > Triticum > Triticum dicoccoides. Next base: position 372,220,203 of record NC_041388.1, on the reverse strand, counting down.
ACATGATTTTGCAGTGTGCTTTCATATGTTGTGCTACTTGTACAATAATGTTGCTTGATTTTAGTGAACTGCACAAATGGAGACAAGACTTCCAATCTGTATGTGCACCGTAATATCCCATTGAGGTAAGATAAGGATATTTCACAACTGCTGGCCTATATTTTGCCACTTTCATCAGAAATTAAGTTTAGTACTATACTTGTGCTCCCTAATTGACATGCCAAATCTTAAATTGAAGGCAAAACTTGTCTGTTATTGAACCAAGTGATGAAGGGGAAGAACAAGCGGAAGAAAAACAAAAATCAACTCCCAGTGCTGTAATGAAGCACTGGAACTGTGATGACACAAGTAATGATATAGTTTTGCATCTTAATTTATTTCTATGGCTGGAACGAGCAATTGTTTTTCCACTGATTTGATGCCACTCTTAATGTAATATGTAATTATCTCAACTTGTCCAAACAGGTATCTTCTTTGAAGATACCATATATTTTAGTGGAACTGCACAAGAAGATGTTGGAAACATTAAACTAATCGAGGAGTATATAGTAAGCATGGCCACCACCATAGATAGCAACAGATGGTTCCGGAGAAGTGCTTCATCTGTATGCTCTACACAATAAGCCTCCTGACAAAGGTTGGTACTCGCCCACTGATTTCATCCATATGATTGAGCTTTGTCATCTCTATTGGTGTTGTGCTACTGTTTAGATACTGTCATGAAAAAGTGGTATTATCCTTGAGAAGTGCTTCATCTGTGCTGTTTTAAATATTTCCTTTCCTTTTTTTCGAGCAAACAGGGATGCTAGCATTTAGTAGTCCTCTTGTCTTTGCACAACAGGATCATCTTCCTCTGAAGAAGAATATGGAGTACGTGAAGTGACTAGTTTCGATTATGCCAGGATGAAGAAGCCCTGTCTATCTTCTCATCAGAAGGAGCAGTTGAAGGATGGTTACATTACTCCCCACAAGACCAAACTAACTTCAGCTCAGAAGGACTGACAAATCTCCATCTTTTTGCTGTGATGTGCGAGTACAATGTTGTTCTAGGATTCTTTCTGGTGAGTTCCATTTTTTTAAAAGTGTGCTCTATATGGACCATGTATGTGCCTGTTGAAACTACCAATTCATAGTACAATTTGCTTTATACTAATCACCTTTTTGTATTTGTGCAAACAGGGGTGCTCAGCTTGATTTCAATGGGAACTGCCCAAAATGTTCATGAATACATCGAATCATTCATTTCCACCACAAGAAAGGAGGTGCTGATAAGTTCAAGGCGTTGCAACATATAAGGGCGAAATCATACAAGCTACGGGCGAATTTGGTTGATTTTGGTGGAACTGCACAAAAAGAACAGCTGGTTTATTTAGCACGAGGTGCCATGTCAATGTCCGAATTAATGGCAAACCCTGCCCATTCCACAATCGTAGGCATTTGATATTTTGGAATGGGACAACCTTGTCAAATTTTGCTCATTGATTTTAGCAAGACATGCGTTTGATATTTTCGAATGGGACGCCCTTTGCTGTTAGCAGCGTCGATCAATTTTTTCTTTATTCTTTAGTTGTGAAGGAAATATTTCCTGTGACATGTGAGTCGCTGAGATGCATAATCATCGATTGTTTTGAATGTTCTCTATGAATTGCCAGACCTGTGTGTTTGATTGCAATGTACAGAAACGCTAAAAAGCTGCTCAAACTCTTTGTACTCCTTCTGTTCCTTTTTACTTCGCACATTGTGAAAGTGCATACTCTTTTGTATAAGATTGGTCAAAGTAGAGATACTTTGACTGCAGACAAAACTTGTATGCAGACTAGAAAGGACCGGAGGGAGTACATGTGAAACTGCTGCAAACGAGGTGATCACCCTGGGAATAATGCTAGTACGTATTGTTTTGCATGTTCATCCAATGCCAGTGATACAGGAAATCGAACTAATCGAAATAAATTCATTCATACACGGTCGGATTTCATATAAACATGTCGGCTTTCATTACATTTCATACATTCTTCAACTAAAAAGGGGTACGCTGGAGGTATAATTAATTAACCGAAGCTACCCACCTGTGTCCCGCTGAGCCGACCAGAAGCTTCAGTGACTTAACTGCAGGTGCAGTTGCGTAACTGACATGTGGCCTGTTGGGCCCACGTGTCAGTCAGCCAACTGCACCAGTAGTTAAGTAGAAGCAGCGTTCTTCTCCAGCGCAGCTCTCCGACTCCATGTCGCTGCCAAGAAGCTAACCGGCCGTCAATGGTCAACCCGCCTAGCTTGGCTTCAACCGGAGGGTAGCAGCGGTGGCCTTACTTGGACCCGAGCGGCGGCGACCTACCGTGTTCTACTCTTCCTCGTTTTTTGTGTGGTGCGGTCTCGTTGGCAGCGGGGTGGGGCCTCGGCGGAGCCGGCGATGTCCTCTGCCTCATTGTTGGCGGGGCGGGGCCTCGGCGGAGCCGGCGGTGTCCTCTGCCTCATTGTTGGCAGGGCGGGGCCTCGGCAGAGCCGACGGTGTCCTCTGCCTCGTTGTTGGCGCTGCGGGGCCTCGGTGGAGCAGGGCCTCGTCGACGCCAGCAAAGCAGGGACTCGTCGGAGCCGGCATTGTCCTCTGCCTCGTCCTCGGTCTCACCAAACAGCGCCTCGCCCGCATCATCGCCCTCTTTGCTAGCCTCTTTGTAGGCGGACGCAGCCTCTGCCACCTGCATGCGGTACCGCCAGCGCTCGAGGCGGCCCTTGTGGGCGGAGCGGTATGAGTCGAGCAGCGCCTCCTGCTCCGCCCGCTCCGCGGCGATCTGCTCCTCCGCCTGCAGGTGCTCCTCGAGGAGATGGTGGTTGTAGGCGGCGTCGGCCTGCACCTCCCGGAACTGCTCCTCACGCATCTGCCTCACCCTGTCCATATATTGAGCACGGGCCTCGCCGATGGTCATGGTGCAATGCACTGTCGAGGATGGCGCGGAGGAGGGGGTTGGCGCCGGATCGTCGACTATCATGTTCTCCATTGGGACGTCCTCGTCCCCCGGCTGCCTGCCGGCCAGCCGGTCGGCAGCAATGGCTGCCATCTCCTTGTGGTCCGTCGTCTGCCCGTCCCGAAGAGCACTGGAGCGCAAGGAAGCCATGGTGGGCAGTAGTGGTGTGGATAGGAGAAAGGGAACGGATGCGGATGACTGCGGCTATGGCCGGCGCAGCAGTTTATATTGCAATGGTGGGCGGGCGGAGGGACGGACGTGTGGCACTGGAGTACCCGCCTCGGCAACCGCGTATCATTAATGTGGGCGGCAGATGGACGGACGGACGGCACTTGTGTCGTTTGAAGGCGGAGCAATCACGTGCACCGGGAAGCGGGGAGGGTGGCGCTGACTGTTTCGGGCGGAAAGCGCGCGGGGGCGAAGAGATGACTTTACTTGAAGAGGATGACAATGGGGACCCACCAGGTCCATAGCCTCATGTACGCAAGTGCGTCCTTATTATATATATATATATATATATATATATATATATATATATATATATATATATATATATATATAACTATAATTTATTTTGCTTCCTCCCGATTTCCTGACATCACGGTCCCACACCATTGTCAACCTATGTAGAGTAGTCAATAAACGAGAGAATTGCACAAGAAGCGGACGACAGCTGGGACCAAGCAGCTCGAGCAGTATTTGTGTTTTTGAGGTGTGAGCACTGTAGAGTTTTTCGATGTTTAGCCCAGATATTAATTTTCCTCCTCTGAACAACAACGAAAACATCTTTGCAGGTATTAACTGGGCGGGCTGTGGCCCGTATAGCCCAGGCCAGATATCCAGCCTAGATATTAATTTTTTTTCAAGCTGAAAATGGCTAGCCCAGCTATACTTTTTTTAGGAATACCCAGGCAAGGTCAAGTTGTTATTCTCCGCCCCACTAGGCTGCAAATCTTTCCTAGGAGGGATGCATTAGGCTTAACAAGAAAATGGGCTTTAAGAAATAATAAATGGGATGTAATTATAAAAACTGGGCAGTAACTATAAAAAAATGCACCAAACACGTGATTACTTTATAAACTATTATTTTTGGTTATTGAAAATTTTAATTTCATTAATTGTTGCGAGCGCAATGTTTCGTTGGATTTTTACGTAATATAAATTTATATTGAAATTGTATTTAATCTGACTAGAAATTTTGGGATAAAAATATTTCGGATCCCATCAAAATGTGGGAAATTTTATTGATTTCTGTTTTGAACGGTTGGTTGAAATGGGTTGTACTTTTAACAAATTGTAAATGGGTTGTAGTAAATTCCATTAGAATTCAAAAATGGGCTACACATTCTTACAAATCTCAAATGGGCTATAAGTTCTGTGCTACACACTTCTGGCCTTACTAAGTTGACGCGTCCACTAAAAAAACAGAGTTGACGCATATGCAAGGCTTTGTCAACTTATAGTCAACACAAGGTTCTAGTAGTAGTGGCCGTTGGATGTCCATCCAACGGATGCCGTGCTTCTTCTTCAATCTTGGATATTCTAGCTTCATCCGCCCAAAAAATGATTCCTTCCCCTGACATCTGGGCAGCACCGTTTCGGAAGCTGACCTGTGGGCCTACTAAGTTGATGTATCAAGGGCTTTGTCAACTTAGTCAATATAAACGATTCTAGCTCCAGTGACCGTACGATGTCCATCCAACGGCCGTCGTACTTCTTCAACCTCTGGTCTTCTTTTGCTCCAGCCGCCCAAAGCAGCGCCGGTCGTGCCGCCTGCTCCTGCCTCCCGTGGTCGGCTGTGCTGTCGCGGAGGCCTCACCGCCCCCTACTACTCCCACTATTGGCCAGGCCATCCCTCCACTCACCCACACCCCCCGTTATTATGCGGCGACGGCAGTGCAGTCGAACTGGTGATACCTCGTACTCCTCTCTGCGTGTGCATCCACTGCGGCGTCTTCCCTGGCTCCGCGTCGTCCCCTTCCTGGGCCTCGCCGTCATCCACCGCCCTGGTGCTCTCGATGCGGCCTGGTCAACATGGTCAAGGAACGACTTCCATCGGATGTGGACTATATGTGGAGAGGCTGATAGCTGGGTCAACGGCAGCCGCAAGGAAGTGCCTCCTTATTACGCGCAAAATAATCATTCCTCCACCTGACAGCGGGGACCCACCGGACGGGCCACCATATTTCACGAAAAAAATGATTCGCCCCCTGACTGCTGGGACCCACGAGCTACATCTTCGCACGCAAGGAAGTGCGTCCGAAAAAAAATGATTCGCCCCCCTGACTGCCGTGACCCACTAGCTACATCGTCGCACGCAAGGAAGTGCGTCCGAAAAAAAAACGATTCGCCCCCCAACTGCTGGGACCCACCAGCTACACCTTCGCACGCAAGGAAGTGCGTCCGAAAAAAAACGATTCGCCCCCTGACTGCTGGGACCCAGTAGCTACACCTTCGCACGCAAGGAAGTGCGTCCGGGCAAAAAAACGATTCACCCCCCTGACTGCTGGGACCCACCATCTACATCTTCATAGGCAAGGAAGTGCCTGACAGTCAGGACCCACCTGGTCGAAGCATACGTAGCGTTGTCATTCTGGTCGCGAACGTGTACGTATATACTGGTCGATGTAGAGGCGCGCACGTGTCATAGTAGAGGTGCGCACGTGTCGTAGTAGAGGCGCACACGTAGCATGTACACGTACATACAATGGCCAGGGTGCAAGAAAGAAAATACGACCACGTATGTGTACATACGGGCAGGGTCTCGAACGCCTACTCGCGCATACGTACGGCCAGGGCTCGTGTACATGGCTGGGTTGGAGTGGAGAAACAACGTCGTCGTCGTGTTCATGGGGAGACAACGGAATGCGTCATGTTCATGGGGAGGCAACGGAATGCGTCGTCTTCATCGGGAGGCAACGGAACGCGTGGGAGCCAACCGGCTGGGTCGAAACGGAACGCGTGGTCGTGTTCATCGGGAGGGCTTGGACTGAACAGGCGATGGAAACGAGGCCTGGCGTACCGCAGAACGGAGGAAACGGACCTCCTACGGTCGAAACGGGGGTCCTGTTGATCGGGAGGGGTGTGACATACCGCAAAACGGAGGAAACGGACCTCCTACAGTCGAAACGGGGGTCCTGTTGATCGGGAGGGGTGTGGTGTACCGCAAAACGGATGAAACGGACCTCCTATGGTCGAAACGGGGGTCCTGTTCATCGGGAGGGGTGTGGCGTACCGCAAAACGGGACTCCATGGGATACTGTTCATCTCCACCGTCGACCTCCTCCAGCCTCCACGGGCTCCTGTTCATCCAGCCTTCACCGCGCGCTACTCCACCGGCTACTATTCAACCACGCCTCCACCGTCTACTGTTCATCCAGCCCTCCACACCACGGGGTCCTGTTCAACCACCCCTCCACGGGCACCCCTCCATCGTCTACTATTCATCCAGCCCTCCACCACACCACGGAGTCCTGTTCATGCAGA
>NC_041388.1:372203176-372213485 GCF_002162155.2 Triticum dicoccoides | reverse complement strand
GTTCATCCAATCGATCGTCTTCAGTTAGAAGCGGTAGCGAAGGAATCGCTCGATCGGGTTCAGTTAACAGCCATCAATCGATCGCTCAGATTCAGTGACGCGTAGCCTGCAGTGCAATCGCCCGGGTTCAGTTAGAGCCCAACGCCTCGCTCGGGTTCAGTTAGAGCCAACGCCTCGCACACACACGCATACGTGTACGAGAGTAACGCGCATCGCTCGGCCTCCGACCTCCCACCGTAACGAGGAACTCCCCGAAATTTTCCTCGCCCTCGCTTCTACCTGTTGACGCTCAAAATTGGCACGGTCATAAAGTTAGCATAGGTTATATCAAGACCAATTCAAACTTATGATTGGAAGTCATCTTGGAATGTCTCTCTTCGAGAAGAATAAGATGGATATGAAGATGGTCTAAAACGGAGCTCGGACTCAAAAGTTATGACAAGTTCAGAGATGCTCATGTTGACACCAGAGTAAATAAATGCATAAAACTCAATCAAGATGGCCTCTTATGGAAACTGTTCCAACATGAAAGTTTTGCGTCTCGTCGAAACGATTGATTTTTATATAAAAATCGTCTTAATCCGAGTTTGTATGCAACCTGTGGAGGCAAAACAAGGTCAGAAACAGAAGCCGCAGAGTCATTTCGGACCGACCGAGTTGATTTGATCGGTGAGACCGAGTTGGTCCGAAAATTTACCAGAGAGTTGGCAATGTTCACTCGGTAGGACCGAAGCAAACCAATCGCTGAGACCGAGTTGATCTGAGAAATTACAGAAGGATACAGAGAGTTGGCAATGTTCACTCGGTGGGACCGAAACGAACCAATCGGTGAGACCGAGTTGGTCCGGGAGATTACCAAAGATTCCTGTCCGAGTTAGGTTAGGGTTTTTAATGTTTTGGGTGGAATTTTTAGTCCTTTTCTTGTACGGGAAGTCCAGCCGCCTCATAAATAGATGAGAGGTGATGGCCGATTGAACAACACACAATCGAACACATCAATATATCATCTTTTACCTTTACCTTTATCTCCCTCCCTTGTTCTTATTCTTCCTCGTTCTTCATTCGTTCTTCTTGTTGCAGGGCGACAAACCACGAGGCCCTAGGGGCGATCAGGTTGACCTAGGGCAGCCCATAGCCGCCGCGCGCCCTGACGGGGTCCCTCCCTGGCGCGTGGGGGTTTCAGGTCCTCAAAAGCACCCGTCAGATTGCTTGCGTAACGCGCTTCCGGTCGGGTCTCCTTCGACGTGAGCTGCGGTGCATCACCCTCGGTGTTGGAGGTACACGATGACGTGTTCGTGTGCGAACACACTTTTTGGCGACTCCGCTAGGGATGAAGCTTTGAACGGTCTTCAGCCCGTTCTTGCTATGAAGAGATCGTCATCCAGGGTTTGCAATCTACAAAGGTAATATGAATACCCAATTCACATATGTAGATGCAAATAATGCGTATGTTGTTGCTAGATCATCTAATGAGCATAATGTATCGGCTAGCCCTAGCTTTATCAATCATGCATCTAATTATGTGCAAGGGCCGATGCAACAAAATCTTCATGATTCTACTTCATATAATTTTAGCAACATGCAACATATATATCCCAACTCCCATGGATCGGCAACCCCACAAATTTATATGCTGATGAATAACATGATGAGTTTGGTTAATCAAGTTGAGACACCCTATGCAGGAACTTCTAATGGTATGCAACAAAGTGTTTCAAGTTTTTATTCATCGGCTAATAACTTGCAGTATGTTAATCCAAACATGCCGGTGGATAGGGGAATTGGCCATGTTACTACTAGTTATTTGGCCAATTACCCTCAACCATCATATGCTACACCTCATGTTAGTAATTTTTCAGCATCGTATGCAACTGTAGATGTTCATAATTCAGCCCCGCATCTTCATGGTCATAGCCGAATAAGTGAAAATTTTACAGGAACACATGTGTCGTCATCAAATATTGTAGCATATAATGCATACTCTATGCAATTTGAGAATTTCGGAAACACTCGCGAATCATTGCCGAAAGAATCTGAAAGTATTGCGGAGCAATCTCTTCCAGAAGCGGTTGTGGCTGCATTAAAAAAGAGCTCGGCACAAAACAAGAGGATTAGTGCTCTTTGCCATGAACAATATGAAAAGGGGTTGTTTCCTGATTATGCTGCAATAAAGGCTAGAGTTTTGCAAGAAGATGAAACTTCATCAATCGATAGAATTGGCGAGAGAGCATATCGTTATACAGAAGTGCATACACCTCCACCTAGTACCGCAGCATATTATACACCCCCTACATAGTTGCAAAATTTCGGCAACACTAACAGTTTATTGCCGAAAGATCCTAAAAGCATTGGGGGCAAACTACACTAGAGCGGGCTGAAATTGAGAGGAGAGTTAAAGCTTTGCGTGATAGGGTGCAAGTACTCCGCCAAGAGATAATTTATAGGGAATTAGCTCAAAGAAAAGATGTCTTGCCAATTGACATAACCAGTGAAAAGAATGATGATTCAGAAACTAAAAGTGCTTCGGTTGAAAAAGCCCAATCAAGTTATATATATTCCGGATCCATCAATTCCAAAGAGGCAAACATTATTGAGAAAGGGCATGGAAAGTATATCAAGACAGCCATACTTGATTTTTCTGAAGTTAATAGAACATACTTCCTGCCCTATGAGTTTCGTGCCATAGAAATTGATGAGCTTCAAGAATAAGAACAAGTAGCCGAAGAAAGTTTGGTGGACGAAGATCTTGAAACTAATGATGCACCAAATCAAGAAAAAGATGATGACAAGGCGTCGGGGAGCTATCCGAAGGCGGAGCAAGAGGTATGTCTAGCAATTAATTTACCTGTTTTCAGATTTGGTCATGACTTAGTTGTTGATGCATATATTCGAAAAATCTTCATAAGAAATATTGAGAGACCAATGAAGAAGGGTAATTTATTTGTTAGCAATCAGATTGTCACAAAGCATATCGGTCAACATATTGCACCATTCAGAAAGACCGATAGTGAAAAATTATTGCAGCCAAGGCTTTCCCCATAGCTTTATCTAAAGCTCATATCTAATTGGGTAGTTTTGCTTATTTCTTACTTGGCTTACACTTGGTCTCAACTGAGACGTCTATGTTCTAAATATCTTCGTTTCAGAAATTTAAAGCCAAGGTTAAATTCTATTGAGAAAACCGATGCTAATATAATAACTTGTCCAAAGACATCGGAGATAGAGTGGAAAATAGAATGCATAGCCGAATGGGGAGATTCCAAATTTGAACCATTCATTTGCTTATCTCCAAAGCCGTTCACACAGCAAGATCGGCTAAAAACAAGAAGTATACCTTCAATTCCAGCATGTGTGATCAAATATTTGATTTGTTGCTGAAAAATAATTACATAAGAATTCTTGATCACCATGTCAAGCCATCAATTCAAGGACGAATGTATTGTAAGTTGCATGATTCATTCAAGCATAATTTTGAGGATTGCAACATGTTTCGTCAAATAGTTAAATCGGCCATTGAAAAAGGACGATTGAAGTTTGTTGAAACACCAAGAGATGACAGGTCTATTCCGATTGGTCCCGGTGGATTTTTTTTTTTTGCGTCAGCTGCTTCTAGCCGATCCATTTAACGAGAAGGTAAAAACTTTAGGTGATGGGATCAAGCATTCAAGTAAAGAAGTTGTTGAAGAGCATAATGAACATGATCTTGAGGGCGAGAATTCCATTGAAGCTACAGTGGAGACGCCAAGGACTGGGGGGCAGCAAGAAAATTCAATGATCGATGAAAGCAAACCAAAAGAAAACAAAGGCCGAAATAAGCACAAGTGTAAGAGATCAAAAATCACCTTCACTGAACTATTGGATAAATATCAAAAGAAGAGTGAAGAGAAGAATGCTTATCAGCCAAATCATGCAAAGAAACCAAGGTCACCCCCAAAGTGCAAATATGAGGGTCGGCATTGGCAAAGTGAGAATCTCAATGCAGCATATTCATATCCTTACTTTGGGCCGCCGATGCCAATGTCGTGGATACCTCCCTATGCTCATGTAAATCCATATCCATCATGGGATAGCTATGATACAAGGACACATTACCCATCTTATTTTGGACCGTCTCACCACATTATGCAGCTCCAATAAAACCAACATTTGATGAACAATCACATGCCAAAGATCGTTTCAATCACAAGGAATCGGTCCGGAGCTCAAGGGACGAGAAAGAGGTGGTCAAGCAAGTTTATCGTGTTAAAAAAGATGGCCGTAAGAGTGCTACTTCAGATTTGATCTCTAATGAAAAAGAGCCAATTAAAGTGTTGACATTGGCTACTAAAGGCGATGAGGCAAGTCAATCAGGTGCCAAATCTGAAGAGAAGAAGTTGAGAGTGCACAAGGTAAAACAAGAGTTGCCATTGCTTCAAACAAAATCACAGCCGGGGTGCCCACTCGGCTTATCATATTGGCAAAAGAAGAAATTGCAAAAACTTAGTGCACAAGAACTTGAGGAAAAGAATATGGCATGGATTCCGAAAGGAAGTGCCCAAAATGAGAATTATGTGCAAGCTTCCATTACAAGAAGTACAATAAAAGTGAAGAGAGAGAAGGATGGAAGCAACAAACAATTAAGTCGAAGGAGCGCATCACAACAACGAAATCTTCGGTTAGCACATCATCCATTTTCTTCAACCATGCCATTGATGTCTTTGCCATGGAACTCATCCCTAGGTATGATCAATTACCCTCCATGGATTATTTTCATCCACGGATACAACATAATCTTCTATATCATGAGAGGGTATTACCAAATAACTATACATTTGATTAGCTACAATTTTGTTGCTGATCCAAAGAGCCGAAATACTTGATTTGCTATTTCATTTGTTTATTTCGGCTATACATGTTTTGGTGGATGAATTCTACATGAACCTTATGGAGGTGGCCGATATTTATTTATCGTCCTAAGAATATGACAAAGCATAGCCGGTGTACCATTCTAAACATCGTCCTTAGTTTGATTGGAGAGCAAGACAAGGTACATGTTCATGGAAATCTATACATATACTTATATTATGCTTGCATGGAGATGAAACATTATGACCGATGCCATTCAAAATATTTTGCATAGACCGATTCATAGAAATTGAGTGGGTTTATGCTTTGATTTAATATATATGATTCGGCCTACGAATATGAGAGGCCAAATCATTGTTGTTTTATTATCGACCATCGGATTTATGACATGCATAATATTGATATTAGCCCTGTACTTCCAGTACTATGGAGATTACATTTTGATGGTTGAATTCATAACAATGGCCAAGGTGTTGGTGTTGTTTATATATCTCCTTATGGTACTATTTTGTGAAGCCTCATGCCACTTAAAATATATTTTTGCACAATAGTCAAAGCCGAATATGCAATGTTATTCGGTTTGGATCTTTTGGGTGCCATAGGTGCTATGCACATTGAGGCTTTGGGTGATTCATTATGAGTAGTGCAACAAATATCCAAGGGTCATCAATGTTTTGATGAATCACTTATAGTTTACCCTGAGGTATTTCTAGATATAAAATTTACCTTGGGTTGCTTTAATATTTCTCTTATATCTAGACATGAAAATTGAAGAGCAAATGAGTTGGCGCAACAAGCATTCGGATACCATGTTGATCATGGTGTATTGCACATCTATCAATAGCCGATGCTTGATCTCATCGACATAGGTAAGGCCGAACCAAAGCCCATTGCTTCGGCCACAAATGAAATTTGTGTGTAGGTGAAAGAAAGGATTAGAGGGAATTTATTCTTGATTGTCTACAAAATCCCAGTGAAAGGGTGAACAATATGGTTCGAAGGATGACTTTGAAATACATATCTATGGAAATTTATCACTGGATTGTTAATGAAATTGAGAAGGTTTCACCCAAGTTTGCATCAAGAATTCAAACAAGTAATGGCTGATACATACTTATCGTCCTAAGAAGATGCAGAATGGCTGATGGAGTGTTGAAATCGTCCTTAGAACCAACATGGTACAAGTTATTTTTCAGCACGCTAGCTATGCCGAAAAACAGGGGGGCATGTGTTGACGCTCAAAATTGGCACGGTCATAAAATTAGCATAGGTTATATCAAGACCAATTCAAACTTATGATTGGAAGTCATCTTGAAATGTCTCTCTTTGAGAAGAATAAGATGGATATGAAGATGGTCTAAAACAGAGCTCGGACTCAAAAGTTATGACAAGTTCAGAGATGCTCATGTTGACACCAGAGTAAAAAATGCATAAAACTCAATCAAGATGGCCTCTTATGGAAACTGTTCCAACATTAAAGTTGTGCGTCTTGTCGAAACGATTGATTTTGATATAAAAATCGTCTTAATCCGAGTTTGTATGCAACTCGTGGAGGCAAAACAAGGTCAGAAACAGAAGCTGCAGAGTCATTTCGGACCGACCGAGTTGATTTGATCGGTGAGACCGAATTGGTCCGAAAATTTACCAGAGAGTTGGCAATGTTCACTCGGTAGGACCGAAGCAAACCAATCAGTGAGACCGAGTTGATCCGAGAAATTACAGAAGGATACAGAGAGTTGGCAACGTTCACTTTGTGGGACCGAAACGAACCAATCGGTGAGACCGAGTTGGTCTGGGAGATTACCAAAGATTCCTGTCCGAGTTAGGTTAGGGTTTTTGATGTTTTGGATGGAATTTTTAGTCCTTTTCTTGTACGGGAAGTCCAGCCGCCTCATAAATAGATGAGAGGTGACGGCCGATTGAACAACACACAATCGAACACATTAATATATCATCTTTTACCTTTACCTTTATCTCCCTCCATTGTTCTTCTTCTTCCTCATTCTTCGTTCGTTCTTCTTGTTGCAGGGCAACAAACCACGAGGCCCTAGGGGCGATCAGGTCGACCTAGGGCAGCCCATAGCCGCCGCGTGCCCTGACGGGGTCCCTCCCGGGCACGTGGGGGTTTCAGGTCCTCAAAAGCAACCATTGGATTGCTTGCGTACCGCGCTTCTGGTCGGGTCTCCTTCGACGTGAGCTGCGGTGCATCACCCTCGGTGTTGGAGGTACACGGTTGATGTGTTCGTGTGGGAACACTACCACTGTTTTTTCCATCATGGACGGCCAAAGAATGTCATGCAGCTGCATCTCCGGCCCGCCCAGGACGAAAAGCCCATTTTCTATCATGATTTTTTGTCATAGAAGTAGGAGCCCACCACATCTATGATGATACCGGGTTTTGTCACAATTATCGTCATAGAAGTGTCATATGTATGACAGAAAAAAAATTCGTTCGGCCCAAAATATCATGGATGTGTCTTTTTTTTGTAGTGTATAGGCTAGAGTTCTAGGGTTTAGCCATTACGATCTCGTGGTAGATCAACTCTTGTAATACTCATATTCATCAAGATCAATCAAGCAGGAAGTAGGGTATTACCTCCATAGAGAGGTCCCGAACCTGCGTAAATATCATGTCCCCCGTCTCCTGTTACCATCGATCCTAGACGCACAGTTCGGGACCCCCTACCCGAGATCCGCCGGTTCTGACACCGACATTGGTGCTTTCATTGAGAGTTACACTGTGCCGTCGAAAAAGGTTCGATGGCCCCTTCAATCGTCAAAAATGACGCTGTCCAAGGAGGAACTTTCCCCCCGGACAGATCTTCGTATTCGGCGGCTTCGTACTGCGGGCCAACTCCCTTGGCCATCTGGAGCAGATCGACAACTACGCCCCTGGCCATCAGGTCAGATTCGGAAGCTTGAACTACGTCGCGGATATTCGTGGAGACTTGATCTTCGAGATATTGGAGCCCGTGGCGATCGCTCCCCCTCATCCCGATGAACGTGACTTAAAGCTGTCATCAGATCACACCCAGGAGATGGTTCCCGCGGCTGCAACGACCTTAGAGCCGAAGTAGATCAAGCCATCCGAGGCCTCAGAGTCCGCGGTGTTGGAGCCACACATGGACTCGACGGCCTGCAATATTCACTTTAACAGAACTTCGGACTCGTCTCCGGTTATAAGTTCTGGATTGTGTACGCTTGCGGACACCGAGCCAGATCGGTTATCGATCTTCGAGTTCAGTGCCGCTAACGTTTTCCAGCACTCGCCTTTGGGTGATGTGCTAAAATCTTTAAAGAATTTGTCCTTGGAGAAGGACTCACAGTCGAACTCTGTCCGGTTCGAGCTAGACACGGATGATGAGGAATCTTGCCACCCGCCACCCACTTCATAGCCACCGTCGATGACTTAACCGACATGCTTGACTATGGCTCCGAAGACATCGACGGTATGGACGACGACGCTGACAAGGAGCAAGGCCAAGACCCGCCATTCACTGGACGTTGGACGACTACCTCTTCATACGACGTGTACATGGTTGATACACCTAAAGGATCCGGCGACGACAAAGAAGAGCCAGGTGCGAATAAAACCTCTGAGACGCAGTCCAAGCGTCGGCAGCCCAAACACCGCTCTAAGCCCCGCCGCTCAAAGGACGACAACACTGGCACCAGAGAAAATAGTACTTTGGGCGACGCCGAAAACAATGAAGGCCCTGTCGAGGCTACATCCGAACAGGAACACGACAGCAGGCAAAACAACCCTGACGAACAGGCCATAGAAGGTGACTCGGAGGATCATAGTTACCATCCACCCTCCGAGGAGGAGACAAGCCTTCGCAACGAAGACTTCATCGTGCCTGAGGATCCTCTCGAGCAGGAGCGCTTTAAGCTTCAGCTCATAGCCACTGCAACAAGCCTAAAAAAGAAACAACAACAACTTCAAGCTGAACAAGACCTGCTCGTCGACAGATGGACTGATGTCCTGACAGCTGAGGAATGCAGCCTCAAGCGCCGAGCCAAGAGGTACCCAAAACGCAGCCTGCTACCTCAATTCGATGAGGAGACAACAGATCCCATACCTCCCTCGCACAATGCGGACCGGCCACCCCGCGGTCGGGATAAAACGGCAACTCAGACCGAACAGCAGCCCGCCCCACCGCCTCGCAAAACTACGGATAGACCAGCTCGGGACCATACGTACGACCTTCGGCAGGAATTGGACAATAGAGCAGGACACACCAGATCTATATACGGATCGCGAGGACGTTTCCATACTCGGGACGAAAGCTACCGATTCGGACGTGACAAACTTAATCACACCCGAGCCGATAACCACAGATGGACGTCGTCGGAGATACGCCATGACACGGCCCGCTATAGAGGCACTGCACACCCTCTCTGCTTCACAAACGAGGTGTTGGATCATGAATTCCCCGAGGGGTTCAAGCCTGTCAATATTGAATCATACGACGGAACAACCGACCCCGTAGTGTGGATTGAAGATTTTACTCTTCACATACACATGGCCCGAGGAGATGACCTCCATGCCATCAAATACCTCCCATTAAAGCTCAAAGGACCAGCTCAACACTGGCTAAATAGTCTGCCTAAGAACTCCATGGACAGCAGGGAGGACTTGGAAGAGGCCTTCCTCGACAATTTCCAGGGTACATATGTCTGACAACCCGATGTCGATTACTTAAGCCACATAGTTCAACAATCTGGAGAATCAGCCAGAAAATTCTGGACTAGGTTCCTAACCAAAAAGAACCAGATCACCGACTATACGGATGCTGAAGCCCTAGCGGCCTTTAAGCATAGCATCCGGGACGAATGGCTCGCCCGCCACCTCGGCCAGGAAAAGCCGAGATCCATGGCAGCCCTCACGTCACTTATGACCTGCTTTTGCGCGGGGGAGGATAGTTGGTTGGCTCACAGTACAAACACAGCCAACGAAACAGGCCCCTCCGAGGCCAAAAATAGCACCGGCAAGCTCCGGTGCAACAGACACAAACATCGAAGCAATGGCGATAACACCGATGACACGACAGTTCACGCCGTATTCAGTGGCTCCAAGTCTGGCCAGCGAAAGAATCCCTATAAAAGGAGCAGCGGAGGACCATCCAGCTTGGACCGCATACTCGATCATCCTTGCCAGATACATGGCACCCCAGACAAACCAGCCAACCATACTGATACGTCTCCAATGTATCTATAATTTTTTATTGTTCCATACTATATTATATTCTGTTTTGGACATTATTGAGCTTTAGTATACACTTTTATATTATTTTTCGGACTAACCTATTAACTGGAGGCCCAGCCCAGAATTGCTGTTTTTTGCCTATTTTAGAGTTTCATAGAAAAAGAATATCAAACAGAGTCCAAAAGGAATGAAACCTTCAGGAACGTGATCCAGAGGACTTGGACCCTACATCAAGAAAGCAACCAGGAAGGCACG
>NC_041388.1:372137390-372202931 GCF_002162155.2 Triticum dicoccoides | reverse complement strand
GGCGCGCCCTCCACCGCCTTGGGGCCCATGTTGCTCCACTGACGTACTTCTTCCTCCTATATATACCTACGTACCCCCAAACTACCAGATACGGAGCCAAAACCCTAATTCCACCACCGCAACCTTCTGTACCCGTGAGATCCCATCTTGGGGCCTTTTCTGGAGCTTCTACATCAACACCATAGCCTCTCCGATGATGTGTGAGTAGTTTACCTCAGACCTTCGGGTCCATAGTTATTAGCTAGATGGCTTCTTCTCTCTTTTTCGATCTCAATACAATGTTCTCCCCCTCTCTTGTGGAGACCTATTCAATGTAATCTTCTTTTGCGATGTGTTTGTTGAGACCGATGAATTGTGGGTTTATGATCAAGTTTATCTATGAACAATATTTGAATCTTCTCTGAATTCTTTTATGTATGATTGGTTATCTTTGCAAGTCTCTTAGAATTACCAGTTTGGTTTGGCCTACTATATTGATCTTTCTTGCAATGGGAGAAGTGCTTAGCTTTGGGTTCAATCTTGCGGTGTCCTTTCCCAGTGACAGTAGGGGCAGCAAGGCACGTAATGTATTGTTGCCATCGAGGATAACAAGATGTGGTTTATATCATATTGCATGAGTTTATCCCTCTACATCATGTCATCTTGCTTAAAGCGTTACTCTGTTCTTTTGAACTTAATACTCTAGATGCATGCTGGATAGCGGTCGATGTGTGGAGTAATAGTAGTAGATGCAGGCAGGAGTCGATCTACTTGTCTCGGACATGATGCCTATATACATGATCATACCTAGATATTCTCATAACTATGCTCAATTATGTCAATTGCTCAACAGTAATTTCTTTACCCACCGTAATACTTATGCTCTCGAGAGAAGCCACTAGTGAAACCTATGGCCCCCGGGTCTATTTTCTATCATATTAATCTTCCATCAACAAGCTATTTCTTGCACCATTTTTATTTTGCTTTATTTACTTTGCATCTTTATCATAAAAATACCAAAAATATTATCTTACATATCTATCAGATCTCACTTTCATAAGTGACCATGAAGGGATTGACAACCCCTTTATTGCGTTGGTCGCAAGGATTTTATTTGTTTGTGTAGGTGTGAGGGACTTGTGCGTGGCCTCCTACTAGATTGATACCTTGGTTCTCAAGAACTGAGGGAAATACTTACGCTACTTTGCTGCATCACCCTTTCCTCTTCAAGAGAAAACCAACGCAGTGCTCAAGAGGTAGCAAGAAGGATTTCTGGCGCCGTTGCCGGGGAGTCTACGCAAAATTCAACATACCAAGTACCCATCACAAACCCTTATCTCCCCCATTACATTATTTGCCATTTGCCTCTCATTTTCCTCTCCCCCTCTTCACCCTTGTATTTCTATTTGCCTTCTCTCTCTGTCCTCCTTCTCTTTCCCTATTTGCCTTCTTTTGCCCGTTTCTTGTTTGCTTGTGCGTTGGATTGCTTGTCTGTCACGATGGCTCAAGATAATACTAAATTGTGTGACTTTACCAATACCAACAACAATGATTTTATTAGCACTTCGATTGCTCCTCTTACTGATGATGAATCTTGTGAAATTAATGTTGCTTTGCTGAATCTTGTCATGAAAGATCCGTTTTCTGCCTTCCTAGTGAAGATACCGCTAACCATCTAAACAACTTTGTTGATTTGTTTGATATGCAAAAGAAGAAAGATGTGGATAATGATATTGTTAAATTGAAGCTATTTCCTTTTTCGCTTAGAGATCGTGCTAAAGCTTGGTTTTCGTCTTTGCCTAAAAATAGTATTGATTCATGGAATAAGTGCAAAGATGCTTTTATCTCTAAGTATTTTCCTCGCGCTAAGATCATCTCTCTTAAAAATGATAATATGAATTTTAAGCAACTTGATCATGAACATGTTTCACAATCTTGGGAGAGGATGAAATTAATGATATGTAATTGCCCTACACATGGTTTGAATTTGTGGATGATTACACAATTTTTTTATGCCGGATTGAATTTTGCTTCTAGAAATCTTTTAGATTCGGCTGCGGGAGGCACTTTTATGGAAATCACTTTAGGAGAAGCTACTAAACTCCTAGATAATATTATAGTTAATTATTCTCAATGGCACACTGAAAGATCTACTAATAAAAAGTGCATGCAATTAAAGAGATTAATGTTTTGAGTGGAAAGATGGATGAACTTATGAAATTGTTTTCTAATAAGAGTGCTCCTACTGATCCTAATGATATGCCTTTGTCTACCTTGATTGAGAATAATAATGAATCTATGGATGTGAATTTTGTTGGTAGGAACACTTTTGGTAATAACGCGTATAGAGGTAATTTTAATTCTAGGCCGTTCCCTAGTAATTCCTCTAATAATTATCGTAATTCCTACAAAAATTCCTATGAAAATTATAATAATATTCCCTCTGATTTTGAATCTAATATTAAAGAATTTATTACCTTGCAAAAGAGTTTCAATGCTTTGGTTGAAGAAAAATTGCTTAAGATTGATGAGTTGGCTAGGAACGTTCATCGAATTTCTCTTGATGTTGATTCTTTGAAACTTAGATCTGTTCCACCTAAGCACGATATCAATGAGTCTCTCAAAACCATGAGAATTTCCATTGATGAGTGTAAAGAAAGAACCGCTAGGATGCGTGCTAAGAAAGATTGCTTTATAAAAGCGTGTTCTTCTAGTTTCCATGAAAATAAAGATGAAGATCTAAAAGTTATTGATGTGTCCCCTATTAAATCTTTGTTTTGCAATATGAATCTTTATAATGATGGGACTGAATATGATCCACCTTTACCTAGAAGGCGTTCCAAAAATTCGGAGTCTTTAGATCTTTATGCTAAAATTGTTAAAAGTGGGATTGAAGAGGTCAAAACTTTAAATATCAATGAACCCACTATTTTGGATTTCAAGGAATTTAATTATGACAATTGCTCTTTGATAGATTGTATTTCCTTGTTACAATCCGTGCTAAATTCTCCACATGCTTATAGTCAAAATAAAGCTTTTACTAAACATATCGTTGATGCTTTGATGCAATCTTATGAAGAAAAACTTGAGTTGGAAGTTTCTATCCCTAGAAAACTTTGTGATGAGTGGGAACCTACAATAAAAATAAAAATTAAAGATCATGAGTGCTATGCTTTGTGTGATTTGGGTGCTAGTGTTTCCACGATTCCAAAGACTTTGTGTGATTTGCTAGGTTTCCGTGATTTTGATGATTTCTCTTTGAATTTGCACCTTGCGGATTCCACTATTAAGAAACCTATGGTATGAATTAATGATGTTCTTATTGTTGCAAATAGGAATTATGTGCCCGTAGATTTTATTGTTCTTGATATAGATTGCAATCCTTCATGTCCTAATATTCTTGGTAGACCTTTCCTTAGAATGATTGGTGCAATTATTGATATGAAGGAAGGGAATATTAGATTCCAATTTCCATTAAGGAAAGGTATGGAACACTTACCTAGAAAGAAATTGAATTACCATATGAATCTATTATGAGATCCACTTATGGATTGCCTACCAAAGATGGCAATACCTAGATCTATATTCGCTTTTATGCCTAGCTAGGGGCGTTAAATGATAGCGCTTGTTGGGAGGCAACCCAATTTTATTTTTATTCCTTGCTTTTTTCTCATGTTTAGTAATAAATAATTTATCTGGCATCTGTTTTGGTTGTGTTTTTTGTGTTTAATTAGTGTTAGTGCCAAGTAGAACCGTTGGGAAGACTTGGGGAAAGTCTTTTTAATCTTGCTGTAAAAAAACAGAAACTTTAGCGCTCACGAGAATTGCTTCCATTTTTATTTTGAAGGTGATATTTAGTTAATTATTTTTTCCGATGATTAATATATAAATTTCTCACGTCCAGCAATTTATTTTAGAATTTTTGGGGTTCCAGAAGTTTGCGTTAGCTACAGATTACTACAGACTGTTCTGTTTTTGACAGATTCTGTTTTTCGTGTGTTGTTTGCTTATTTTGATGAATCTATGGCTAGTAAGATAGTTTATAAACCATAGATAAGATGGAATGAAGTAGTTTTAACACCAATATAAATAAATAATGAGTTCATTACAGTACCTTGAAGTGGTATTTTGTTTTCTTTCGCTAACGAAGCTCACGAGATTTTCTATTTTGAGTTTTGTGTTGTGAAGTTTTCAAGTTTTGGGTAAAGGATTTGATGGATTATGGAACAAGGAGTGGCAAGAGACTAAGCTTGGGGATGCACATGGCACCCCATGATAATCTAAGGACACCTAAAAGCCAAATCTTGGGGATGCCCCGGAAGGCATCCCCTCTTTCGTCTACTTCCATCGGTAACTTTACTTGGAGCTATATTTTTTTCACCACATGATATGTGTTTTGCTTGGAAAGTCTTGTATTATTTGAGTCTTTATTTTTTAGTTTTCGACAATCATCTTTGCTGTACACACCTTTTGAGAGAAACACACATGATTTTAAAATTATTAGAATACTCTATGTGCTTCACTTATATCTTTTGAGTTATATAGTTTTTGCTCTAGTACTTCACTTATATTTTTTAGAGCACGGTGGTGGATTTGTTTTAGAGAAACTATTATTCTCTCATGCTTCACTTATATTATTTTGAGAGTCTTAAACAGCATGGTAATTTACTTAAACTGGGAAATTAATCCTAATATGCTAGGCATTCAAGATTAGTAAAAAAATTCTTATGAGTGTGCTGAATACTAAGAGAAGTTTGATACTTGATAATTGTTTTGAGATATGGACATGATGATATTAGAGTCATGCTAGTTTAGTAGAATTTGAGAAATACTTGTGTTGAAGTTTGTTATTCCCGTAGCATGCACATATGGTGAACCGTTATGTCAAGAAGTCAGAGCATGATTTATTTAATGATTGTCTTCCGTATGAGTGGCGGTCGGGGACGAGCGATGGTCTTTTCCTACCAATCTATCCCCTAGGAGCATGCACGTAATACTTTGTTTCAATAAATAATAGATTTTTGCAATAAGTATGTGAGTTCTTTGTGACTAATGTTGAGTCCATGGATTATACGCACTCTCACCCTTCCACCATTGCTAGCCTCTCTAATACCGCGCACCTTTCACCGGTATCATAGACCCACCATATACCTTCCTCAAAACAGCCACCATACCTACCTATCATGGTATTTCCATAGCCATTCCGAGATATATTGCCATGCAACTTTCCACCGTTCCGTTTACTATGACACGCTCCATTATTGTCATATTGCTTTGCATGATCATGTAGTTGACATTGTATTTGTGGCAAAGCCACCGTTCATAATTCTTTCATGCATGTCACTCATGCATCATTGCACATCTCGGTACACCGTCGGAGGCATTCACATAGAGTCATATTTTGTTCTAAGTATTGCATTGTAATTTTTGAGTTGTAAGTAAATAAAAGTGTGATGATCATCATTTCTAGAGCATTGCCCCAAGTGAGGAAAGGATGATGGAGACTGTGATTCCACCACAAGTTGGGATGAGACTCCGGACTAAATAAATAAATAAATGAGAGAAAAAGAGAGAAGGGACAATGCTACTATCCTTTTACCACACTTGTGCTTCAAAGTAGCACCATGATCTTCATAGAGAGTCTCCTATGATATCACTTTCATATACTAGTGACAATTTTTCATTATAGTACTTGGCTTGTATATTCCAATGATGGGCTTCCTCAAAATGCCCTAGGTCTTCCTGAGCAAGCGAGTTGGATGCACACCCACTTAGTTCTTTTTGTTGATCTTTCATATACTTATAGCTCTAGTGCATTCGTTGCATGGCAATCCCTACTCACTCACATTGATATCTATTAATGGGCATCTCCATAGGCCGTTGATATGCCTAGTTGATGTGAGACTATCTTCTCCCTTTTTGTCTTCTCCACAACCACCATTCAATTCCACATATAGTGCTATGTCCATGGCTCACGCTCATGTATTGCGTGAATATTGAAAAAGTTTGAGAACACCAAAAGTATGAAACAATTGCTTGGCTTGTCATCTGGGTTGTGCATGATTTAAATAATTTGTGTGGTGAAGATAGAGCATAGCGATACTATATGATTTTGTAGGGATAACTTTCTTTGGCCATGTTATTTTGAGAAGACATAATTGCTCAGTTAGTATGCTTGAAGTATTATTATTTCTATGTCAATATTAAACTTTTGTATTGAATATTTTGGATGTGAATATTCATACCACAATTAAGAGAATTACATTGAAATTATGCCAAGTAGCATTCCACATCAAAAAAATCTGTTTTTATCATTTACCTACTCGAGGACGAGCATGAATTAAGTTTGGGGATGCTTGATACGTCTCCAACGTATCTATAATTTTTGATTGTTCCATGCTATATTATATTCTATTTTGGACATTGTTGGGCTTTATTATACACTTTTATATTATTTTTGGGACTAACCTATTAACCGGAGGCCCAGCCCAGAGTTGTTGTTTCTTGCCTACTTCTGAGTTTCGCAGAAAAAGAATATCAAACGGAGTCCAAACGGAATTAAACCTTCGGGAACGTGATTTTTGGAACGAACGTGATCCAGAGGACTTGGACCCTATGTCAAGAAAGTAACCAGGGAGGCACGAGGTAGGGGGCGCGCCTACCCCCCCTCCCCCAAGCGCGCCCTCCACCCTCGTGGGGCCCACGTTGCTCCACCGACGTACTTCTTCCTCCTATATATACCTATGTACCCCCAAACTACCAGATACGGAGCCCAAACCCTAATTCCACTGGAGGGGGCATCCCATCTTGGGGCCTTTTTCAGAGCTCCGCCGGAGGGGGCATCGATCATGGAGGGCTTCTACATCAACACCATAGCCTCTCCGATGATGTGTGAGTAGTTTACCTCAGACCTTCGGGTCCATGGTTATTAGCTATATGGCTTTTTCTATCTTTTTGGATCTCAATACAATGTTCTCCCCCTCTCTTGTGGAGATCTATTCGATGTAATCTTCTTTTGCGGTGTGTTTGTTGAGACCGATGAATTGTGGGTTTATGATCAAGTTTATCTATGAACAATATTTGAATCTTCTCTGAATTCTTTTATGTATGATTGGTTATCTTTGCAAGTCTCTTAGAATTACCAGTTTGGTTTGGCCTACTAGATTGGTCTTTCTTGCAATGGGAGAAGTGCTTAGCTTTGGGTTCAATCTTGCGGTGTCCTTTCCGAGTGACAGTAGGGGCAGCAAGGCACGTATTGTATTGTTGCCATCGAGGATAACAAGATGGGGTTTATATCATATTGCATGAGTTTATCCCTCTACATCATGTCATCTTTCTTAAAGTGTTACTCTGTTCTTTTGAACTTAATACTCTAGATGCATGCTGGATAGCGGTCGATGTGTGGAGTAATAGTAGTAGATGCAGGCAGGAGTCGATCTACTTGTCTCGGACGTGATGCCTATATACATGATCATACCTAGATATTCTCATAACTATGCTCAATTCTGTCAATTGCTCAACAGTAATTTGTTTACCCACCGTAATACTTATGCTCTCGAGAGAAGCCACTAATGAAACCTATGGCCCCCGGGTCTATTTTCTACCATATTAATCTTCCATCAACAAGCTATTTCTTGCACCGTTTTTATTTTGCTTTATTTACTTTGCATATTTATCATAAAAATACAAAAAATATTATCTTATCATATCTATCAGATCTCACTTTCGTAAGTGACCGTGAAGGGATTGACAACCCCTTTATTGTGTTGGTTGCGAGGATTTTATTTGTTTGTGTAGGTGCGAGGGACTCGTGCGTGGCCTCCTACTGGATTGATACCTTGGTTCTCAAAAACTGAGAGAAATACTTACGCTACTTTGCTGCATCACCCTTTCCTCTTCAAGGGAAAACCAACGCAGTGCTCAAGAGGTAGCACATACTAACAGGGATTGCCGGGTATTTAAACAAGCCAGCAAGGTCAACAGCAGAAACAAGGAAGGAGAATCACAGAGCGAGGACGATGACGAGGATCCCCGGCAGCTGAACACTGGGAAGCAAAAGAAATTTCCCCCTCAAGTCAAAACGGTGAACATAATATACGCTTCACACATCCCCAAAAGGGAGCGCAAGCGCACACTTAGGGATGTCTACGCGTTAGAGCCAGTCGCCTCGAAATTCAATCTGTGGCTGTCATTCCTGATCACCTTTGACCACCGAGATCATCCAACCAGCATCCGCCATGGCGGTTCAGCAGCACTGGTCCTCGACCCAATCATCGACGGATTTCACCTGACATGAGTCCTAATGGATGGCGGTAGCGGCCTCAACCTGCTCTATCAAAATACAGTACGTAAAATGAGCATCGACCCCTCAGGGGTCAAGCCCACGAAGACTACCTTTAAAGGAGTCATACCAGGCGTAGAGGCCCGTTGTGCGGGCTCAATAACGCTGGAGGTAGTATTCGGTTCCCCGGATAACTTACAAAGCAAAGAACTAATCTTCGATATCGTCCCATTTCACAGCGGCTATCACGCCCTGCTCGGACGAACCACATTCGCTAGATTCAGTGTGGTGCCACATTACGCTTATCTCAAGCTCAAGATGCCCGGCCCACATGGCATCATTATAGTAAATGGAAACATGGAACGCTCCCTCCGTACAGAGGAGCACACTGCCGCCCTAGCAGCAGAAGTACAGAGCGGCCTTCTCAAGCAGCATTATAATCCGGCTGCCGAGCCCCTCGACATCATCAAGAGGGTCCGGACCACATTGCAGCAGGACAACTTGGCTCATCAAGAGCCGAATTAGCAATTTGACCTCCTTCCCAACCCCGATGAGGCAATGGGACTAATACCGCGCGTACATAAACTACGCACTCAAAACCCCATGGGAATTGACGGAGGCATAACTCGTTCGCAATCCACTGTACGGCTCGACCAACCCTGGGATTTGCACGCTTTTACCTTTTTTCATGGGTTTTCTTCTCTTTTCAAGGTCTATGCGGACAACCCGCTTGCAGAACACACCAAGGAGGCAAGGAGCTCTGGCTTACAAGGGAATCCCCAGGTGGTCTCTACTAAACAATTGCCATACTTGCTTTTCATACCCGCACGTAGCTCGCCCTTGGTTGCGGCATGTTAAATAGCCCTACTTGCTTATTGCATTACTTGTACAAAGTACGCCTTGACATACTAGTTACATCACAATGGTGAATACACGGTAGCGTCAGCTTATTATTCCATTTTTCCGTTTACTCACCTCGGTATTAATTACTCACTACACACGTACACCATAGTACGTATTACTATGCCAGGGGCTTCATTACACCCAACACTACGGCAATAAAAAGTCCGAACACTTTTATAGTATAGTTCGGCACCCCGAACTTATAGCATTATATGCATCGACTCCGAATCATGTCTTTGGTCAATAGTTGCGTTGCCCGGCTCCTATGCTTGCTACCTTACGTTCCGCTATATCGGCTAGGGTAGTAAAGGGAGAACTACTGCGATTGTGTCCCGGTTCTTCCGGACGAGCACCTCAGTAGGGAAAGCCGAAAACTGACTGTCATGATGCGGCGAGAGCCGGTCATCTGTTCGAGAGGTTCCAAATCGTTAGAGATTTTTTTTCCACTTCTTGCGAAGAATCGGTTCCCCCGATTAGGCGTGCATAGCGCCCCTAGTTCGGTCTTTCCGAATACCTGGGGCTTCGCCAACTTTCTTAACTGTCAAACTCCTATGGCTAAGTGAGGGCGGTAAAGGTCGCATAGTCTGATTGCCTTGTTCGTTGCGCTAAACACCTCCTTTAAGGACCAGAATGCGGAGTAAAGCATGTTTAGATTTATCCCGAACACCCCCGTACTATCTATGTGGGGGCAGAAGCCGACGACTAGTGTGATGGCCTGGCTTATTAGGGATGATAGACTACTCATATCAATAAGGAATTCCTTCTTTTCCGGGAGCCCATTTGGACAGAACTCCAAAGTTAAGCGTGCTCAGCTTGGAGTAGTGTCAGGATGGGTGACCGGTCGGGAAGTTGCTCCCGGGTGCGCATGAGTGAGGACAAAGTGTGCAGAAAACACTAGTATTGATCTGTGAGGCCAATCTAGATCCCGCCAGGAGTAACGACCACCGGCGGGTGTGTCCGGGGCGTTACAACTGGTCAACCCTCAGAGTTAATAAACGGCCGCACAGTAGGTAAATTTAAATCATAAACATTATACTACATAACACCATTGTTTCATATTACAGGGCAAGGTAATACACATGTTCTCATGGGAATATGATATCCTTCGAACATTGCTCCGCCAAAAGGCAGGACCCCTCCAGGACACCATCAAAATAGTGAACATTGCTCCGCCAAAAGGCAGGACCCCTCAAGGACACCATCAAAATAGTGCTCGGGCCGACGATGCTCCTTGCCCTCCGGCGGCCCCTCGGTCATTAGCTTCTTGGCATCCAGCTTCGCTCAATGCATCTTAACGCGGGTAAAGGCCATACGCGCACCTTCAATACAGGCCGACCGCTTCACGGCTTCGAGCCACGGACAGGCACTCACAAGCCGCTGCACAAGCCTGAAGTAGCTGCTAGGTATAGGATCGGCAGGCCACAGCCGGACTATCAGCTCCTTCATGGCTAGCTCTGCCAACCTATGCAACTCGGCCAACTGCTTTAGCTAGTCGCTGAAGGGCACCGGATGTTCGGATCCAGATATTGGGACCAGAATTGCTTCTTCGTAGACATCCCTTCTTCGACTCTATAATGCTCGGCAGCATTCGACACACTATGCGGCAGATCTATAAACGCCCCTGGAAAATCCAAATTCAGGATAAGTACAAGGAACGTTTCTTCTACACACTTGACATGCATGGTGAAAGATTTACCCGCCGTAATCTTCTTGGCTGCCTGAATTTCCTGGAGGGTGCTCTGGGCTTCAGCTCGTGCATCCTGCACGCTCTGGCAGGCCTTTGCCAATTCGGACTCTTTCACCTTGCAATCGTGCTCCAAGGACTCAAACCTCTCTATCGCGCCCTGGAGCTGTTGCTGCGCCTTGCCAACCCAGGCCTCGTGCTCCACGCGCGAGGCACGTTCCTTGGCCGCTTTGCCCTTGGCCTCGGCTAGCGCCTTCTTAAGGGCCACCACCTCGGCCGTGGCCACTAATAAATATTATGACACTTTAGTCCGGCTGGAGTACTCATTTTTTCGAAATTACCCACAGGTTACTGCATACCTTGGCTATCTTCCAGCTGCTTATTCACGAGGCCGAGCTCCTCCTCGGCCCACTCCAGTTCCCGCTTCAGTCCAGAAACTTCCGCAGCATGAGCAGTGGCAGCCTGCAGCGATACCTGCTTATTCACACATACAACTCATGTTAGACTCCTGCGATATTTATTCTTGATCCTCTGTTTGGCTTTTCCTCCTGAACACCAAACAGAGCATCAGGGGCTACTGTCTATACGGTGATATTTTTCCTACAATCACATTACTTACCTCAAAGCCCGTTAGAAGGCTGGTGTAGGCTTTGGTCAGTCCGCTTTTGACAAACCGAACCTTCTCTATTACCGTGTCCATAAGGACACGATGCTCATCCACGATAGAGGCGCCTCGTAGCGCCTCCAGCAGATTATCCGGTGCCTCTAGTTGGACAGAGGTCACCGATGGAGTAGGCACATTCCCTCCTCGGGGGGAATGACGCTCGCTAGACCCCGGAGCCATGTAGATCTCCGGAATGGTATCCGGCTGAGGCCCGAAGGGAACTCGGGCCCCGTCACCAGTCCTCGTGGGGACTTTTTTCCCTGTATGTCCGACGGCCAAGGAGTCATCCTGGTACATCACCCCAATGGTCTCTGGAATCTCCCCCTGGCCTGGGAAAGTCTTTTTGGACACCACCTCATTGATAACCCACAAGTATAGGGGATCGCAACAGCTTTCGAGGGTATAGTATTCAACCCAAATTTATTGATTTGACACAAGGGGAGCCAAAGAATATTCTCAAGTATTAGCAGCTGAGTTGTCAATTCAACCACACCTGGAAACTTAGTATCTGCAGCAAAGTGTTTAGTAGCAAAGTAATATGATAGTGATGGTAACGGTAACAAAAGAGTAATGAAAGCAAAGTAATGTTTTTGGTATTTTGTAGCGATTGTAACAATAGCAACGGGAAAGTAAATAAGCGTAAACCAGTATATGGAAAGCTCGTAGGCATTGGATCAATGATGGATAATTATGCCGGATGCGGTTCATCATGTAACAGTCATAACATAGGGTGACACAGAACTAGCTCCAATTTGTCAATGTAATGTAGGCATGTATTCCGAATGTAGTCATACGTGCTTATGGAAAAGAACTTGCATGACATCTTTTGACCTACCCTCCCGTGGCAGCGGGGTCCTAATGGAAACTAAGGGATATTAAGGCCTTCTTTTAATAGAGAACCGGAACAAAGCATTAGCACATAGTGAATACATTAACTCCTCAAACTACGGTCATCACCGGTAAGTATCCCGATTATTGTCACTTCGGGGTTAACGGGTCATAACACATAATAGGTGACTATAGACTTGCAAGATAGGATCAAGAACACTCATATATTGATGAATAAATAATAGGTTCAGATCTGAAATCATGGCACTCGGGCCCTAGTGACAAGCATTAAGCATAGAAAAGTCATAGCAACATCAATCTCAGAACATAGTGGATACTAGGGATCAAACCCTAACAAAACTAACTCGATTACATGATAAATCTCATCCAACCCATCACCATCCAGCAAGCCTTTGATGGAATTACTCACGCACGGTGGTGAGCATCATGAAATTGGTGATGGAGGATGGTTGATGATGACGACAGCGACGAATCCCCCTCTTCGGAGCCCCGAACGGACTCTAGATCAGCCCTCCCGAGAGGTTTTAGGGCTTGGCGGCGGCTCCGTATCGTAAAACGCGATGAATTCTTCTCTCCTATTTTTTCTCCCCGAAAGCAAATATATAGAGTTGGAGTTGGAGTCGGGAGGTCTCCAGGGGGCCCACGAGGTAGGGGGCGCGCCCTAGGGGTGGTGCCCCCCACCCTCGTGGACAGGCTGTGGCCCCCCTGGTCTTCATCTTTGGCGAGGATTTTTTATTATTTATTGTAAGATATTCCGTGGAGTTTCAGGTCATTCTGAGAACTTTTGTTTTCTGCACATAAAACAACATCATGGCAATTCTGTTGAAAACAACGTCAGTCCGGGTTAGTTCCATTCAAATCATACAAGTTAGAGTCCAAAACAAGGGCAAAAGTGTTTGGAAAAGTAGATACGACGGAGACGTGTCAACTCCCCCAAGCTTAAACCCTTGCTTGTCCTCAAGCAATTCAGTTGACAAACTCAAAGAAATAAAGAAAAACTTTTACAAACTCTGTTTGCTCTTGTTGTTGTAAATATGTCAAGCTAGCATTCAAGTTTTCAGCAAAGATTATAACTAACCACATTTGCAATAATTCTCAGGTCTCATGATTACCCATATCAATAGCATAATCAACTAGCAAGCCATAATAATAAATCTCGGATGACAACACTTTCTCAAAACAATCATAATATGATATAACAAGATGGTATCTTGCTAGCCCTTTCTAAGACCGCAAAACATAAATGC
Organism: Triticum dicoccoides; assembly: GCF_002162155.2. Lineage (NCBI taxonomy): Eukaryota > Viridiplantae > Streptophyta > Magnoliopsida > Poales > Poaceae > Triticum > Triticum dicoccoides. The sequence goes on along the minus strand of NC_041388.1, from coordinate 372,189,324 downwards.
AGAGCACCTTTAAAGACCAAGGACTGACTAGACATTGTAATTCATGGTAAAAGAGATCCAATCATAGTCACACCCAATATAAATTAATAGTGATGAATGCAAATGACAACTGCGCTCTCTAGCTAGTGCTTTTAATAAGAGGATGATGACTCAACATAAAAGTAAATGGATAGGCCCTTCGCAGAGGGAAGCAGGGATTTGTTGAAGTGCCAGAGCTTGGTTTTGAAATAGAGATAATTAATATTTTGAGCGGTATACTTTCATTGTCAACATAACAACCAAGAGATGGCGATATCTTCCATGCTACACACATTATAGGCGGTTCCCAAACAGAATGGTAAAGTTTATACTCCCCCTCCACCAACAAACATCAATCCATGGCTTGCTCGAAACAACGAGTGCCTCCAACTAACAACAGTCACAGGGGGAGTTTTGTTTTGCAATTATTTTGATTTAGTTTGCATAAAGCATGGGACTGGGCATCCCGGTGACCAGCCATTTTCTCGTGAGTGAGGAGCGGAGTCCACTCCTCTTGAGAATAACCCGCCTAGCATGGAATATACAGGCAGCCCTAGTTGATACATGAGCTATTCGAGCATACAAAACAGAATGATTATTTGACGGTTTAGAGTTTGACACATACAAATTTACTTGGAACGGCAGGTAGATACTGCATATAGGAAGGTATAGTGGACTCATCTGGAATAACTTTGGGGTTTAAGGGATTGGATGCACAAGCAGTATTCCCGCTTAGTACATGTGAAGGCTAGCAAAAGACTAGGAAGCGACCAACTAGAGAGCGACAACAAGCATGTACATGTATTAAAATTAATATACATTGGATGCAAGCATGAGTAGGATATAATCCACCATGAACATAAATATCGTGAAGGCTATGTTGATTTGTTTCAACTACCTGCGTGAACATGTGCCAAGTCAAGTCACTTAAATCATTCAAAGGAGGATACCACCCCATCATACCACATCATAATCATCTCAATAGCATGTTGGCACGCAAGGTAAACCATTTAAACTCATAGCTAATCAAGCATGGAACAAGCAACTATGATATCTAATTATCATTGCAAACATGTTTATTCATAACAAGCTGAATCAAGAACGATGAACTCATCATATTTACAAAAACAAAAGAGGTCGAGTTCATGCCAGATTTTGTCATCTCAGTCAGTCCATCATATATCATCATAATTGCCTTTCAGTTGCACGACCGAACGATGTGAATAATAATAAGAGTGCACGTGCATTGGACTAAGCTGGAATCTGCAAGCATTCAATAAACAGGAGAAGACAAAGCAATATGGGCTCTTTTGTCAGATAAACAATAATGCATATCAGAGCCACTTCAACAATTTAATTATGGTCTTCTCCTATCGACCCCTAAAGAAAGAAAAGAAATAAAACTATTTACACGGGAAAGCTCCCAACAAGCAAAAGAAGAACGGGAAATATTTTTGGGTTTTCTTTTTAATTACTACTACAAGCATGGAAAGTAAATTAGTTAAAAGCTACAACTATTTTTTTTGGTTTTTTCTTAAGGTTTATTAAACACACAAGAAGAAAGCATAAAAAAGGAAAATAAACTAGCATGGTTGATACAATGAAGAAGTATGAGCACCGACATCTAGCAATGAGTGTGTGTGTGAACATAAATGTAATGTCGATGAGAAATACATACTCCCCCAAGCTTAGGCTTTTGGCCTAAGTTGGTCTATGGCCACGGCTGGCCTGGTGGATATCCATAATAATAGTTGGGGTCGTACTGCGATGAGGAAGAAGAAGGCTCCGATTGCCACTGGCTGGCAATCATCTCCGGATCCCACTGATAGTTAGACTGTCATGAAGGATCAAATTGTGGTCCCGGTTCTGGCTCCTCGGCTAGTGCAGGGTTCCGGTAGGCGTGGATAGCCGTCAACGAAACAAGGTACTTGCCTACAGTCAAATCAAACAAAGAAGGAGCGGGCAAGGTAATAGTCTCAGGATGATGTTTATTAAAGAACAATTGATATTTAAGCTCTCCTGCCCTATTCTTAACAATAAAATCATGTGCCGCCATACTTTTATAATCTAAATAAACACAAGGCAGCACTTTTTCTTCCTTCTCAGCATGCCTAATAGGTATGTTAAAATGTGCAGCTAGGCGTGTAGCATAGATGCCTCCAAAGATTGGACCCTTAGTACGGTTCATACTTAACCGTCTAGCAATAATGCCACCCATACTAAAAGTGTTATCACTGTATAAACCTTGGAGCGGAATAATTATATCAGGGATACTAAGGTTTCCACAGTTTCCACATCCAATTAAGCAACGACTAGCAAATAATGCAAAGTAACGTAAAACAGGAAAATATATGCTAGTGATTCGTGCATCGGAAACCTTCCTAGTTTCCCCTACAATGATAGTATTAATAAATCCCTCCACATCATCATGATGTGGTTCTTCTGTCTTGCCCCCAAAAGGGATTAAACATATCCGACAAAAATCATAAAGTGACATCTCATTATGCTCATCATATAAATGAAACACCACCGTAGGTGGTGAGTTCCTAGAATGAAAATGAAAGTTTTGCACAAAGGTATTTGTGAGTAAGAGATACTGATCACATTGGTCGTGGAGGAGAGCGGTGAGGCCTGCATTATGAGCCAATTCGTGAAAATCTTCATAAATCCCGGCTGCTCTCAAGAAATCCTCGGAAGGCCATTCACACGCCCGAACCTCCGTGGTGCGCGGCAAATTATACTTAGGCTTCGGTGCCTTTTCCTTCGAGCCTTGGCTCGATGAGCCCCCCAATAATCTCCTCATCATTTTCTGATAAATTCTGAAATTTTTAGTAACTTCAAAATAAATGTAAACCAAACTCAATAATATTGATAGCAACTACTCCTACAAGTACCTAGAGCCTATATCATGCATCAAAACTACTTTTGACCATATAAATTTGACATGCAAGCTCAAGAACAGGGTCACCTAAGCAGCAAAAATTTGCAATGAATTAAAGCACATGACAAAAACTAATTGGACCAATGGAGGAGTCAGATACCAAGGAACAATCTCCCCAAGCAGTTTTGTGAGAGGTGCTTTGAGCAAGGAGATCGAAAATGGCAGCAAAACGAGCTTGGACTCGGGTTTGAGCTGGTTTTTAGTGTTTGGGGGAGGAAGATGAAGTGTGTGGCTGAAAGAATAATTGGAGGAGGGCCACCGTGGGCCCACGAGGCAGGGGGCGCGCCCTAGGGGGGTGGGCGCGCCCTCCACCCTCGTGGCAAGGTGGTTGGCCCCCCTGGTGTGTTCTTTGTTCCATAAATCCTCAAATATTCTAGAAAAAAATCATATTTAATTTTCGGGGCATTTGGAGAACTTTTATTTTCGAGGTATTTTTATATTGCACAGATAATTAGATAACAGATAGAAAATTATTTATTTTTACTTTATTTTAACTAAATAACAGAAAGTATAGAGAGGGTACAAAAGTTTGTGCTTCTAGTTTCATCCATCTCATGCTCGTCAAAAGGAATCCACTAACAAAGTTGATCAAGTCTTGTTAACAAACTCATTCCGATTATCATGAAACCGGAGAAATTTCGAACAACACCAGGTTACCTCAATGGGGATATGCACATCCCCAATAATAAGTATATCATATTTCTTCTTGACAGTAGGAAGAGGAAATTCAAAACCTCCAAATATAATCGACGGAATTTTTCTGATAGAATTGATACTATGAACTTGAGGTTGTTTCCTCGGAAAGTGTACCGTATGCTCATTACCATTAACATGAAAAGTGACATTGCCTTTAGTGCAATCAATAACAGCCCCTGCAGTATTAAGAAAAGGTCTTCCAAGAATAATAGACATACTATCATCCTCGGGAATATCAAGAATAACAAAGTGCGTTAAAATAGTAACGTTTGCAACTACAACAGGCACATCCTCACAAATACCGATAGGTATAGCAGTTGATTTATCAGCCATTTGCAAAGATATTTCAGTAGGTGTCAACTTATTCAAATCAAGTCTACGATATAAAGAGAGAGGCATAATACTAACACTGGCTCCAAGATCACATAAAGCAGTTTTAACATAGTTTCTTTTAATGGAGCATGGTATAGTAGGTACTCCTGGATCTCCAAGTTTCTTTGGTATTCCACCCTTAAAAGTATAATTAGCAAGCATGGTGGAAATTTCAGCTTCCGCTATCTTTCTTTTATTTGTAATAATATCTTTCATGTACTTAGCATAAGGATTTGTTTTAAGCATGTCAGTTAATCGCATACGCAAAAAGATAGGTCTAATCATTTCAGCAAAGCGCTCAAAATCCTCATCCTCCTTTTTCTTGGATGGTTTGGGAGGAAAAGGCATGGGTTTCTGAACCCAAGGTTCTCTTTCTTTACCATGTTTCCTAGCAACAAAGTCTTTCTTATCATAACGTTGATTCTTTGATTGTGGGTTATCAAGATCAACAACAGGTTCAATTTCTACATCATTATCATTACTAGGTTGAGCATTATTATGAACATCATCATTAACATTTTCATTAGTTTCATGTTCATTGCCAGATTGTGTTTCAGCATCAGAAATAGAAATATCATTTGGATTATCAGGTGGTTCAGCAATAGGTTCACTAGAAGTTTGCACAGTTCTATCATTTTTCTTTTTCTTCTTTTTAGAAGAACTAGGTGCATCAATTTTATTTCTCTGAAAATCTTGCTCAATTCTCTTAGGGTGGCCTTCAGGATACAAAGGTTCCTGACTCATTCTACCAGTTCTAGTAGCCACTTTAACAGCATAATTATTTTTCTTACTATCCATCTCATTGAGCAATTCTTTTTGAGCTTTAAGTACTTGTTCTACTTGAGTGGTAACCATAGAAGCATGTTTGCTAACAAGTTTAAGTTCACCTCTAATATTAGACATATAATCACCCAAGTATTTAATCATATCAACATCTTGTTTTAATTGTCTACCAAAATAAGCATTGAAGTCTTCTTGCTTAAACATAAAATTATCAAACTCATCCAAGCATTGACTAGCAATTTTAGTAGGAGGGATTTCAGCTTTATCATATCTATAGAGAGAATTTACCTTTACTACCTGTGTCGGGTTATCGAGGTCTGGAGGTTCTTCAATAGATAAAGGATCAAGATCATATGTTTCTTCGATAGGCGGTAAATTAAGACCATGTATTTCTTCAATAGGAGGTAAATTCTTAACATCTTCAGCTTTAATACCTTTTTCTTTCATGGATTTCTTTGCCTCTTGCATATCTTCAGGACTGAGAAATAGAATACTTCTCTTCTTATGAGTTGGTTTAGGAATAGGATCATTAATTGGAGCAGGAGCTGGCTCAGGAGGTGCCCAATTATTTTCATTTGTCAACATATTATTCAATAAGATTTCAGCTTCATTCGGTGTTCTTTCCCTGAAAAGAGAACCAGCACAACTATCCAGGTAATCTCTGGAAGAATTGGTTAGTCCATTATAAAAGATATCAAGTATTTCATTTTTCTTAAGAGGACGATCATGCAAAGCATTAAGTAACTTGAGAAGCCTCCTCCAAGCTTGTGGGAGACTCTCTTCTTTAATTTGCACAAAGTTGTATATTTCCTTTAAAGCAGCTTGTTTCTTATGAGCAGGGAAATATTTAGCAGAGAAGTAGTAAATCATATCTTGGGGACTACGCACACAACCAGGATCAAGAGAATTAAACCATATCTTAGCATCACCCTTTAATGAGAATGGAAATATTTTAAGGATATAAAAGTAGCGAGATCTCTCATCATTAGTGAACAGGGTAGCTATATCATTTAATTTAGTAAGATGTGCCACAACAGTTTCAGATTCATAGCCATCAAAAGGATCGGATTCAACCAAAGTAATTATATCAGGATCAACAGAGAATTCATAATCCTTATCAGCAACACATATAGGTGAAGTAGCAAAAGCAGGGTCAGGTCTCATTCTAGCATTTAGAGATTGCTTATTCCATTTAGCTAATAGCCTTTTGAGTTCATATCTATCTTTGCAAGCTAAAATAACTAAAGAAGCATCTTGATCAAATAAATAACCCTCGGGAATAACAAGTGATTCTTCATCATCACTTTCATCCTCATAATCAGATTCAATGTTTTCAATCTCTCTAGCCCTAGCAAGTCGTTCCTCGAGAAAATCACTAAGTGGTATAGTAGTATCAGGCATAGAGGTAGTTTCATCAAAAGTATCATGTATAGCAGAAGTAGCATCATCAATAACATGCGACATATCAGAACGAATAGCAGAAGCAGGTTTAGGTGTCGCAAGCTTACTCATAACAGAAGGTGAATCATGTGCAGAGCTAGATGGCAGTTCCTTACCTCCCCTCGTAGTTGAGGGATAAATCTTGGTTTTTTGATCTCTCAAGTTCTTCATAATGATAAGCAGATATATATCCCAAGTGACTCAAATAATAGAGCTATGCTCCCCGGCAACGGCGCCAGAAATTAGTCTTGATAACCCACAAGTATAGGGGATCGCAACAACTTTCGAGGGTAGAGTATTCAACCCAAATTTATTGATTCAACACAAGAGGAGCCAAAGAATATTCTCAAGTATTAGCAGCTGAGTTGTCAATTCAACCACACCTGGAAACTTAGTATCTGCAGCAAAGTGTTTAGTAGCAAAGTAATATGATAGTGATGGTAACGGTAACAAAAGAGTAATGAAAGCAAAGTAATGTTTTTTGGTATTTTTTAGTGATTGTAACAATAGCAACGGGAAAGTAAATAAGCGTAAACCAGTATATGGAAAGCTCGTAGGCATTGGATTAATGATGGATAATTATGCCAGATGCGGTTCATCATGTAACAGTCATAACATAGGGTGACACAGAACTAGCTCAGATTCGTCAATGTAATGTAGGCATGTATTCCGAATATAGTAATACGTGCTTATGGAAAAGAACTTGCATGGCATCTTTTGTACTACCCTCCCATGGCAGCGGGGTCCTAATGGAAACTAAGGGATATTAAGGCCTCGTTTTTATAGAGAACCAGAACGAAGCATTATTATCACATAGTGAATACATGAACTCCTCAAACTACGGTCATCACCGGTAAGTATCCCGATTATTGTCACTTCGGGGTTAACGGATCATAACACATAATAGGTGACTATAGACTTGCAAGATAGGATCAAGAACACTCATATATTGATGAAAACATAATAGGTTCAGATCTGAAATCATGGCACTCGGGCCCTAGTGACAAGCATTAAGCATAGCAAAGTCATAGCAACATCAATCTCAGAACATAGTGGATACTAGGGATCAAACCCTAACAAAACTAACTCGATTACATGATAAATCTCATCCAACCCATCACCGTCTAGCAAGCCTACGATGGAATTACTCATGCATGGCGGTGAGCATCATGAAATTGGTGATGGAGGATGGTTGATGATGACGACGGCGACGAATCCCCCTCTCCGGAGCCCCGAATGGACTCCAGATCAGCCCTCCCGAGAGGTTTTAGGGCTTGGCGGCAGCTCCGTATCGTAAAACACAATGAAATCTTCTCTCCTATTTTTTTCTCCCCGAAAGCAGTTATATAGAGTTGGAGTTGGAGTCGGGGGGTCTCCAGGGGGGCCACGAGGTAGGGGGGCGCGCCCCCCACCCTCGTGGCAAGGGTGTGGCCCCCCTGGTCTTCATCTTTGGTGAGGATTTTTTATTATTTATTGTAAGATATTCCGTGGAGTTTCAGGTCATTCCGAGAACTTTTGTTTTCTGTACATAAAACAACATCATGGCAATTCTGCTGAAACAGCGTCAGTCTGGGTTAGTTAGATTCAAATCATACAAGTTAGAGTCCAAAACAAGGGCAAAAGTGTTATGAAAAGTAGATACGATGGAGACGTATCACTCATCATCACCCTTGGGTGAGATGGAATGAGCAGGTGGTGGAGACATGCTAGCCATCTCCTTCGAGTCCAACGAATCCTCCGTCAAGGATCGCGGGGAGCCATCGCGTGCCGGACTGCAATGACAAGGTTTAAGATGTATCAATATTACAAACCAAGAAGGCCAGATGTTTTTGATTCTGGTACTCACGAGGTGGCCCGGGGCTTGGTTCGGCGAGGTCGCTCCGGACTACTATCAACATCCCACACGGAGCTATCCGCGAGGGAGCCTCTCCCCCTCTTGGGCGCCTCCGCCTCCAAACTCATGGAGGCCTCCCTTTTCTCCCCTCCTCCCGCAGGAGGGGAGTCGCCTCCCTCCTCGTCGTCATCGTTGGTGGTTGAGGGGTCTGTCTCATCGTCAAACGAGATGACCAAGGTGCTCCTTCGGCGAAGCCCACTCTTGGTCCCCTTGGCGTGGTTTTGACCTTCTTCTCTGGTACGTCGTAAGGAGCCGGAAATAGCATCTTCGTAAGGAGTGGATTTTCTTCGTCTTCAGGAAGCGGAGCCGGACTATTAATCCGTCCCACTAGGTCGACCCAGGCCTGAAAAAGAAATTGATAAGAAGGCTTAGTATCCTTCCTCAAAGCGTGTCCTTAAAGACTAGACCTTGATGGCTTACCGAATTGGCCTGACGCTTAAAGTTGAGCCCGCAATCTTTGGTCAAGGGTGGCGGTGTCTCGCTGCCCTTGAAGAGCACCTTCCAGATATCTTCGTGCATCGTGCCAAAAAGCCTTAGCAGCGTCTGGTGCTTGGCCAAATTGAACTCCCACAAATAACAGGTCTGACACTGACACGGAAGGATCCGACGTACAAGCATGACCTGGATCACATCAACAAGCTTGACCTTTCAGGTTACCATATTCTGGAGGCACGTTTGGAGCCCCGTGATCTCTTCCAAAGATCCCTAGGTCAGGCCCTTCTCTTGCTAGGAGGTAAGCCGCATCGGGACTCCGGATCGGAATTGGGGAGCCGCCACCCAGTTGGCGTCGCGCGGCTCGGTGATATAGAACCACCCCGATTGCCATCCCTTCACCGTCTCTACAAAGGAGCCTTCGAGCCAGGTGGTATTGGGCATCTTGCCCTCCATGGCACCTCCGCACTCATCCTGTTGGCCGTGCACCACCTTTGGCTTTACATTAAAAGTCTTCAGCCATAGGCCAAAGTGAGGTGGGATGCGGAGAAAGGCTTCGCACACAACTATGAATGCGGAGATGTTGAGGATAAAGTTGGGGGCCAGATCATGGAAGTCCAACCCATAGTAAAACATCAATCCACGGACAAACGGATGAAGAGGGAACCCTAGCCCACGGATGAAGTGTGTGAGAAACACAACCCTCTCATAGGGCTTGGGGGTAGGGATGATTTACCCTTTTGCCGGGAGTTGGTGAGCAATCTCCTTGGCTAAATAGCCGGCTTCCCGTAGCTCTGTGATGTCCTTCTCCTCAACAGAGGAGGCCATCCACTTGCCTCCAGCTCCGGATCCGGACATGATTGGAGTGCTTTCTCGAACAAGGAAAAGCTAAAGCATGGGCGCTAGAGCTCTAGGACTGAAGGACTGAAGATGAAGAAGGGTGTGGGTAAAGGGAGAGTGTCCTTATCCCCTTATAAAGGCCGCGAATATCAAGCGCCTCCCCACTCGTCCCAAAAACCCGCCTATTCCCAAGGGCTGTATAAACGGCACGGTTGGGTTACCCATGCCCGCATTGATGAGAATCCCGCAATAAGGGGACACGATCTCTGCTTTGACGGGACATGCCAATGGCAACCGCATCTCAAAATGTGGAGCGGCAGACGAAAAGCGGTTCGAAATTATGACCGGACAAATGAAATGTCGTGTTGTGAAAAGCTGTCAGCGGATAGAACTCGTGTGAAAATATATTCTCTCTATGGCTGTGTGTGGTGTGTAACAGGTCTGGATACTATCATCGCATCCGAAGACTATCTTGGAGTTCGGAGAAAGGGGAACCCGCCTTGCAATTCCGAAGACAATCTGCACGCTGGACTCCTCATCATTGAAAGCTAGGTTCAGGGGCTACTGAGGGAGTCCTGGACTAAGGGGTCCTCGGGCGTCCGGCCTGTTATCCATGGGCCGGACTGATGGTCTGTGAAGACATGAAGACCGAAGACTGCACCGTGTCCGGATTGGACTCTACTTGGCGTGGAAGGCAAGCTTGGCGACCGAAGATTCCTTCTTATGTAACCGACTCCATGTACACCCTAGATCCCCTCGTTGTCTATATAAACCGAAGGGGATAGTCCGGAAAGGACACCACATATGCTCATTACCATACCCATATAGGCTAGACTTCTAGGGTTTAGCCATTACGATCTCGTGGTAGATCAACTCTTGTAATACTCATATTCATCAAGATCAATCAAGCAGGAAGTAGGGTATTACCTCCATAGAGAGGGCCCGAACCTGTGTAAACATCATGTCCCCCGTCTCCTGTTACCATCGATCCTAGATGCACAGTTCGGGACCCCCTACCCGAGATCCGCCGGTTTTGAGACCAACAACAAGCAATTCATGAATAATTAGTATAAGGAAGAGAACTTTCACATATAAATATACTATCATGGAAATCTTTTGCGATTGTGCGCCCCCATCAAAATATTATATGCCAAAATTGTTGACGTTGGACAAGGAAGACAATGTAATGATTTATGTTTGTTCATATTCACATAGAAGCTACATTGTCATAGATCCTTCAACATATGGTGCTTGCCCCCCATCTTTGCTAGCCAAAAATTCCGCACCAAGTAGAGATACTACCTGTCCATCAAAACACCCTTAAACCCAAATCTTATTTACAAGATTCCACCACACCTACCTAAGGATTGAGCAAGATCCTTCAAGTAAGTTGTCATCGGTGCAATAAGGCAATAAAAATTGCTTCTAAAGTGTAAGATCATTTAGTGTAAGAGAAAATTGAGCGTTGTACGAACTTGTGATGGTAAAGCAATAAAAGCAACCGACTACATAATAAAGGTTGCCATCACAAGGGAAATATAACGTGACGTTCTTTTGCACTAATGGATTGACCATACAAACAAATAAGCGCATGGCAACCTCTGCTTCCCTCTGCGAAGGGCCTATCTTTTACTTTTATGTATTTACTTTTATGCAAGAGTCAAAGTTTTTCTCTCTATTCCCTTTTACTTTTCTCTTTTGGCAAGCATCATGTGGTGAGGAAAGATCTAGGCACATATGTCCAGTTGAATATGGGTAGCATGAGTTATTATTGTTGACATCACCCTTGAGGTGAATACGTTGGGAGGCGAAATTATAAGCCCCTATCTTTCTATGTGTCCGGTTAAAACGTTTTGCTCATGTGTACAAGGTGAGTGTTAGCAATCATAGAAAACTATATGATGGTTGAGTATGTGGAGCTCTTACTTAAACTCCGTTGAATAAGTTGAATTGCAATTGCTTGGTGACTAAGAACATAGGTTGTTGAGTTTCAAGAGAGTTCATTGTTTAAACCTTAACGTGTGAATTGCTTGCCACTATAACATGAGAAGTTTTGTAAGAAAGAATTGTTGTTATGATGCTAGGGAAAGTGATTGAAATTATCATTGATCAAACTTATGCACTTTGCTAGCATTCACACTTCATAAATTATTTCTTTTATCATTTACCTACTCGAGGACGAGTACGAATTAAGCTTGGGGATGATGATACGTCTCCAATGTATCTATAATTTATCAAATATCCATGCTAATATATTATCATTCTTGGATGTTTTACAATCATTTTATAGCAACTTTATATCATTTTTTGGGACTAACCTATTGACCCAGTGCCAAGTGCCAGTTGTTGTTTTTTGCTTGTTTTTTACATCGCATGAAATCAGTATCAAATGGAGTCCAAACACCGCAAAACTTTTGGAGATTTTTTTGGAACAGCAGGAACCCAATGGGCCAGAGCTGCACCCGGGGGGTGCCCCGAAGGGGGCACAACCCACCAGGGCGCGCCAGGACCCCCTAGCGCGCCCAGGTGGGTTGTGCCCACCTCGGTGGCCTCCCGTACCCCCTCTTTGCACTATAAATTCCCAAATATTCCGAAACCCTTCGGGGTTAACCTAGATCAGATGTTCCGCTTCCACAGACCTCTGTAGCCACCCAAAACCAATCTAGACCCTGTTCGGCACCCTGCCGGAGGGGGGAATCATCTCTGGTGGCCATCTTCATCATCCAAGTGGCCACCACGATGAGGCGGGAGTAGTCCACCCTCGGGGCTGAGGGTTTGTACCAGTAGCTATGTGTTTAATCTCTCTCTCTCATGTTCTTGAGATGTCACGATCTTGATGTATCGCGGGCTTTGTTAATATAGTTAGATCATATGGTGTTTCCCCCTCTCTATCTTGTTGTGATGAATTGAGTTTTTCCCTTTGAGATTTTGTTGTTGTCGGATTGAATACTTTTATGGATTTGAGAACACTTGATATATATCTTGCAATTGAATACTCGTGGTGACAATGGGGTATCCTATTGATTCACTTGATATATGTTTTGGCACTCAACTCACGGATTCCCAAGGTGACATTGGGGTAATCTATGCATAGGGGTTGATGCACGTCCTTGTCTTTGTTTCTCCGGTAGAAATCTTGGGGCACTCTTTGAAGTTCTTTGTGTTGGATTGAGTATTATGAATATGAATTTTCTTTGGTGTTACTTTAGTACGAACTCTAGGATAGATAAAAAGGAAAGAATAACCTAGTGTTATATTAGTATGGACTCTTGAATAGATTGATCGGAAAGAATAGCTTTGAGGTGGTTTCGTACCCTACAAACAATTCCGTCTTATGTTTTCCGCTAGATAGAAACTTTGGAGTGATTCTTCGTTGCACGTTGAGGGATAATTATATGATCCAACTATATTAGCACTGTTGAGAGATTGCACTAGCGAAAGTACGGGCACTAGGCCTCATTTTTAAGCATCGAAATACCGTTTTGTGCCCGTTTACTATTTGATACCTTCCTGTTTTTATTTATTTTCAGATTATAAAAATATATTTCTACTATCTGTATTACACTTTTATCACCATCTCTTCACCGAACTAGTGCACCTATACAATTTGCCATTGTATTGGCTGCGTTGGGGACACAAGAGATTTCTTGTATTTGATTGCAGGGTCGTTTGAGAGAGACCATCTTCATCCTACACATCTCACGGATTGATAAACCTTAGGTCATCCACTTGAGGGAAAATTGCTAATGTCCTACAAAACTCTGCGCTTGGAGGCCCAACACGTATCTACAAGAATAAAGTTGTGTAGTAGACATCATAAAGCGACAACCATAAGGCTCCTGCCTGTTGCCGATAACTTCTACAAAACATGATCATCTCATACAACAATTTATATCTCATCATGTATTGACCATATCACATCACAACATGCCCTACAAAAACAAGTTAGACGTCCTCTACTTTGTTGTTGCAAGTTTTACGTGGCTGCTACGGGCTTCTAGCAAGAACCGTTCTTACCTACGCATCAAAACCACAACGATATTTCGTGAAGTGTGTTATTTTAACCCCTTCAACAAGGACCGACCGTAGTTAAACTCGATTCAACTAAAGTTGGAGAAATAGACACCCGCCAGCCACCTGTGTGCAAAGCACGTCGGTAGAACCAGTTTCATGAACGTGGTCATGTAATGTCAGTCCGGGCCGCTTCATCCAACAATACCAGTCTCATTATCGCCCACAACTCTTTGTGTTCTACTTGTGCATATCTTCTACGCATAGACCTGGCTCGGATGCCACTGTTGGGGAATGTAGCATGCAAATTCAAAAAAATTCCTACGATCACGCAAGATCTATCTAGGAGATGCATAGCAATGAGAGGGGAGAGTGTGTCCACGTACCCTCGTAGACTGAAAGTGGAAGTGTTATGCTAACGCGGTTGATGTAGTCAAATGTCCTCACGGTCCAACCGATCCAAGTACCAAATGTACGGCATCTCCATGTTCAGCACACATTCTACTCGATGACGTCCCTCGAACTCTTGATCCAGTAGAGGGTCGAGGGAGAGTTTCGTCAGCACAACGGCATGGTGATGGTGATGGTGATGTGATCTGCATATGGCTTCGCCTAAGCACTACGACAACATGACTAGAGGAGTAAACTGTGGAGGGGGGCACCTGATACGTCTCCAACGTATCTATAATTTTTATAGTTCCATGCTATTATATTATCTGTTTTGGATGTTTAATGGGCTTTAATGTGCTCTTTTATATTTTTTTGGGACATTAACCGGAGGCCCAGTGCCAGTTTCTGTTTTTTTCCTATTTTAGTGTTTCGCAAAAAAGGAATATCAAACGGAATCCAAACAGAACGAAACCTTCGCGAGGATCTTTCTTGCAACAAACGCAATCCAGGAGACTTGGAGTGGAAGTCTGGAAGTACGCGAGGTGGCCATGAGGCAGGAGGGCGCGCACGGGGGGTGGGGGGGGTAGGCGCGCCCCCCACCCTCGTGGGCACATTGGAGCTCCACCGACGTACTTCTTTCGCCTATATATACTCCTGTCCCCTAAAACATCCAGGAGATCCACGAAACCACTTTTCCACTGCCGCAACCTTCTGTACCTGTGAGATCCCATCTGGGGCCTTTTCTGGCGATTTGTCGGAGGGGGAATCGATCACGGAGGGCTTCTACATCAACACCATAGCCTCTCCGATGAAGCGTGAGTAGTTTACCATAGACCTTCGGGTCCATAGTTATTAGCTAGATGGCTTCTTCTCTCTCTTTGATTCTCAATACAAAGTTCTCCTTGATGTTGTTGGAGATCTATTCAATGTAATACTCTTTTGCGGTGTGTTTGCCGAGATCCGATGAATTTTGGATTTATGATCAAGATTATCTATGAATATTATTTGGTTCTTCTCTGAATTCTTATATGCATGATTTTTTATCTTTGCAAGTCTCTTCAAATTATCGGTTTAGTTTGGCCTACTAGATTGATCTTTCTTGCAATGGAAGAAGTGCTTAGCTTTGGGCTCAATCTTGTGGTGTCCTTTCTCAATGACAGTAGGGGCAGCAAGGCACGTATTGCATTGTTGCCATCGAGGATAAAAAGATAGGGTTTATATCATATTGCTTGAGTTTATCCCTCTACATCATGTCATCTTGCCTAATGTGTTACTCTGTTCTTATGAAGTTAATACTCTAGATGCATGCTGGATAGCGGTCGATGTGTGGAGTAATAGTAGTAGATACAGAATTGTTCGATCTACTTGACATGGACGTGATGCCTATAATCATAATCATTGCCTAGATATTCTCATAACTATGCGCTCTTCTATCAATTGCTCAGCAGTAATTTGGTCACCCACCGTAATTTATGCTATCTCGAGAGAAGCCACTAGTGAAATCTATGGCCCCCGGGTCTCTTTCTTTTTATATTGCATCTCTTTTATTTATATCGCATCTAGTTTTATTATTTTGCAATCTTTACTTTCCAATCTATACAAGAAAAGTACCAAAAATATTTATCTTACTATCTTTATCAGATCTCACTTTCGCAAATGGCCGTGAAGGGATTGACAACCCCTTTATTGCGTTGGTTGCAAGGTTCTTGATTGTTTGTGTAGGTACTAGGTGACTTGAGCGTTGTCTCCTACTGGATTGATACCTGGGTTCTCAAAACTGAGGGAAATACTTACGCTACTTCGCTGCATCACCCTTTCCTTTTCAAGGGAAAACCAATGCATGCTCAAGACGTAGCAAGAAGGATTTCTGGCGCCGTTGCCGGGGAGATCTATGCACAAGTCAAGACATACCAAGTACCCATCATAAACTCTTCTCCCTCGCATTACATTATTTGCCATTTGGCTTTTGTTTTCCTCTCCCCCATTTCTAAAATGTATCTCGAAAACCTTTGCCTTTTCTTCGCCCTTTTTCCGTTCGGCTCTTTTCGCTTGCTTCTTGTGCGTCCGTGTGTTAGTTCGTTTGTTTCACCTTCATGGCTTGTCCTTCTATCATTGTTAGTACTCCCGATAATGAAGTTCTTAATTTTAAACAAAGGGAGGGAGAAAATCTAAAAGATGCTTGGTATAGAATTTGTAATGCTCAAAATAGATCCACTAGAAAGCAAACTACATCCGTTCTTCTTTGCAATTTTTACGTAGGCATCACTCCTTGGAATAGATATATTCTTGATACCATTACTGGAGGGAATTTCTTGGGTAGCCATACTTTTGATTCTTATAATGCTATGATAGATTTGTTAGGCCCACCACCTCTTTTGGTCAATGGAACTATTTTAACCTTGGAACATGTGATGCAAAGGCTTGATATTATTGAAAATAAAATTGCCACTTTAGAGTTGATCGAGAATTTGGATAAAAAGATTCACAACCAAATTACCCAGTATGGATCTAAGGTAGGAGTTACTCCGAATTTTTTTAGGGAAAAGGACCCCATAGTTAATGAAAAGATTGATCAAGATTCCACTAGAATTGATAAACTTGAGGATATTATTACCAACTTGGGGTCTGCTTTTTCTGCCGTTAGAAACACCTCAAACCCTCATCCTACCAGAGTTGCCAAGTTTATGTATGTTCCTAAAAATAAGAGTGAATCTTCTAGTAAGGAGAATGACGATCTCAAATCTATAAGTGTTCACCCCAACCTTTTCGCTATCATTAAGGAACCTTTTGCTACAAATGAATTTCTTGATTTCTTTCCTAGGAGTTTGATCTTCGACAAACAAAGAACCTCCTAAGGGATATGAGTGTTCAATTGAATAATTGCTTACCAAAGATGACAATACCAAGATCTATTCTTGCTTTTATGCCTAGCTAGGGGCGTTAAACGATAGCGCTTGTTGGGAGGCAACTCAATTTTATTTTTGTTCCTTGCTTTTTTTCCTGTTTAGTAATAAATAATTAATCTATCCTCTGTTATGATTGTGTTTTTTATATTTTAATTAGTGTTTGTCCCAAGTAAAGCTTTTAACAACTTCTTCGGTGATTGTTGTTTGATCTTGCTGGAAAAAAACAGAAAATATGCGCTCATGAAAATAATTAATATTTTTTACTAGAGAGCGATAAAATACCAATTCGAACGGTAGTAGATCTATATACAAATTATTTAGGTCGTGCTAATTTTTCAGAACTTTTGGAGTTGTCGAAGTATTTGAACTATCCAGATTGCTACACGCTGTTCTGTTTTTGACAGATTCTGTTTTTCGTGTGGTGTTTGCTTATTTTGATGAATCTATGGCTAGTATCGGGAGGTATGAACCATAACAAAGTTGGAATGCAGTAGGTTTAACATCAGTATAAATAAAGAATGAGTTCATTACAGTACCTTAAAGTGGTGATTTATTTTCTTATAGTAACGGAGCTCATGAGATTTTCTGTTGAAGTTTTGTGCTGTGAAGTTTTCAAGTTTTTGGGTAAAGATTTGATGGATTTTGGAACAAGGAGTGGCAAGAGCCTAAGCTTGGGGATGCCCCGAAAGGCATCCCCTCTTTTGTCTTCGTATATCGGTAACTTTACTTGAGGCTATATTTTTATTCACCACATGATATGTGTTTTGCTTGGAGCGTCTTGTATGATTTGAGTCTTTGCTTTTTAGTTTACCACAATCACCCTTGTTGTACACACCTTTTGGGAGAGACAAGCATGAATCAGAATTTATTAGAATACTTTATGTGCTCCACTTATATCTTTTGTGCTAGATAGTTTTGCTCTAGTGCTTCACTTATATCTTTTTAGAGCACGGTGGTGGTTTTATTTTATAGAAATTATTGATCTCTCATGCTTCACTTATATTATTTCGAGAGTCCTTTAGAACAGCATGGTAATTTTCTTTGGTTATAAAATTAGTCCTAATATGATGGGCATCCAAGATGGGTATAATAAAGACTTTCATATAAAGTGCATTGAATACTATGAGAAGTTTGATTCTTTATGATAGTTTTGAGATATGAAGATGGTGATATTAGAGTTATGCTACTTGAGTAGTTGTGAATTTGAGAGATACTTGTGTTAAAGTTTGTGATTCCTGTAGCATGCACGTATTGTGAACCGTTATGTGATGAAGTCGGAGCATAATTTATTTATTGTTTGTCTTCCTTATGAGTGGCGGTCGGGGACGAGCGATGGTCTTTTCCTACGAATCTATCCCCCTAGGATCATGCGCGTAGTACTTTGTTTCGATAACTAATAGATTTTTGCAATAAGTATGTGAGTTCTTTATGACTAATGTTGAGTCCATGGATTATACGCACTCTCACCCTTCCACCATTGCTAGCCTCTCTAGTACCGCGCAACTTTTGCCGGTATCATAAACCCATCATTTACCTTCCTCAAAACAGCCACCATACCTACCTATTACGACATTTCCATAGCCATTCCGAGATATATTGCCATGCAACTTTCCACCGTTCTGTTTATTATGACACGCTCCATCATTGTCATATTGCTTTGCATGATCATGTAGTTGACATCGTATTTGTGGCAAAGCCACCTTCATAATTCTTTCATACATGTCACTCTTGATTCATTGCACATCCTGGTATACCGCCGGAGGCATTCACATAGAGTCATATTTTGTTCTAAGTATCGAGTTGTAATTCTTGAGTTGTAAGTAAATAAAAGTGTGATGATCTTCATTATTAGAGCATTGTCCTAGTGAGGAAAGTATGATGGAGACTATGATTCCCCCACAAGTCGGGATGAGACTCCAGACGAAAAAAAGAGGCCATAAAAAAAGAGAAAGACCCAAATAAAAAAATGATGAGAGAAAAAGAGAGAAGGGGCAATGCTACTATCCTTTTACCACACTTGTGCTTCAAAGTAGCACCATGATCTTCATGATAGAGAGTCTCCTATTTTGTCACTTTCATATACTAGTGGGAATTTTTCATTATAGAACTTGGCTTGTATATTCCAATGATGGGCTTCCTCAAAATTGCCCTAGGTCTTCGTGAGCAAGCGAGTTGGATGCACACTCACTTAGTTTCTTGTTGAGCTTCCATACACTTATAGCTCTAGTGCATCCGTTGCGTGGCAATCCCTACTCATTCACATTGATATCTATTGTTGGTCATCTCCATAGCCCGTTGATATGCCTAGTTGATGTGAGACTATCTTCTTCTTTTTGTCTTCTCCACAACCACCATTCTATTCCACCTATAGTGTTATGTCCATGGCTCACGCTCATGTACTGCGTGAAGATTGAAAGAGTTTGAGAACATCAAAAGTATGAAACAATTGCTTGGCTAGTCATCGGGGTTGTGCATGATTTAAATATTTTGTGTGATGAAGATAGAGCATAGCCAGAGTATATGATATTGTAGGGATAGCTTTCTTTGGCCATGTTATTTTGAGAAGACATGATTACTTTATTAGTATGCTTGAAGTATTATTATTTTTATATCAATATTAAACTTTTGTATTGAATCTTTCGGATCTAAACATTCATGCCACAATAAAGAAAATTACATTGATAATTATGCTAGGTAGCATTCCACATCAAAAATTCTGTTTTTATCATTTACCTACTCAAGGACGAGCAGGAATTAAGCTTGGGCATGCTGATACGTCTCCAACGTATCTATAATTTTTGATTGTTCCATGCTATTATATTATCTGTTTTGGATGTTTAATGGGCTTTACTATGCTCTTTTATATTATTTTTGGGACTAACCTATTAACCGGAGGCCCACTGCTAGTTTCTGTTTTTTTGCCTATTTTAGTGTTTCGTAGAAAAGGAATACCAAACGGAACGAAACCTTCGCGAGGATCTTTCTTGGAACAAACGCAATCCAGGAAACTTGGAGTGGAAGTCTGGAAGTCCGTGAGGCGGCCACGAGGCAGGAGGGCGCGCCCCCCACCCTCGTGGGCCTGACGGAGCTCCACCGACATACTTCTTTCGCCTATATATACTCTTGTAATCTAAAAACATCCAGGAGATCCACGAAACCACTTTTCCACCACCGCAACCTTCCGTACCCGTGAGATCCCATCTGGGGCCTTTTCCGGCGATCTTCCGGAGGGGGGATCGACCATGGAGGGCTTCTACATCAACACCATAGCCTCTCCGTTGAAGTGTGAGTAGTTTACCACAGACCTTCGGGTCCATAGTTATTAGCTAGATGGCTTCTTCTCTCTCGTTGATTCTCAATACAAAGTTCTCCTTGATGTTCTTGGAGATCTATTCGATGTAATACTCTTTTGCGGTGTGTTTGCTGAGATTCGATGAATTGTGGATTTATGATCAAGATTGTCTATGAATATTATTTGGTTCTTCTCTGAATTCTTATATGCATGATTCGTTATCTTTGTAAGTCTCTTCGAATTCTCGATTTAGTTTGGCCTACTAGAATGATCTCTCTTGCAATGGGAGAAGTGCATAGCTTTGGGTTCAATCTCGTGATGTCCTTTCCCAGTGATAGTAGGGGCAGCAAGGCACGTATTGTATTGTTGCCATCAAGGATAAAAATATGGGGTTTATATCATATTGCTTGAGTTTATCCCTCTACACCATGTCATCTTGCCTAACGTGTTACTCTGTTCTTAAGAACTTAATACTCTAGATGCATGCTGGATAGCGGTCGATGTGTGGAGTAATAGTAGTAGATGCAGAATCGTTTCGATCTACTTGACACAGACATGATGCCTATAATCATAATCATTGCCTAGATATTCTCATAACTATGCGCTCTTCTATCAATTGCTCGGCAGTAATTTGTTCACCCATCGTAATTTATGCTATCTCGAGAGAAGCCACTAGTGAAACCTATGGCCCCCGGGTCTCTTTCTTATTATATTGCATCTCTTTTATTTATATCGCATCTCATTTTATTATCTTGCAATCTTTACTTTCCAATATATACAACAAAAATACCAAAAATATTTATCTTATTATCTTTATCAGATCTCACTTTTGCAAATGGCTATGAAGGGATTGACAACCACTTTATCGCATTGGTTGCAAGGTTTTTGATTGTTTGTGTAGGTACTAGGTGACTTGAGCGTTGTCTCCTACTAGATTAATACCTTGGTTCTCAAAACTGAGGGAAATGCTTACGCTACTTTGTTGCATCACCCTTTCCTCTTCAAGGGAAAACCAACGCATGCTCAAGAGGTAGCAGCACCGCACACGGCTAAGAAAGAATTGTTGTGCCTTTGGGCTGCCCCCTGCCTCCGTATATAAAGGAGGGGAGGAGGAGGTGGCCGGCCCAAGGGGGGGCACGTAAAGGGGGGAGTCCTACTTGGACTCCCAGTCCAAGTAGGATTCGCCCCCCTTTTCTTCCAACGGAGAGGTGAGAGGGAAAGGAGGGGCCACGCCCCCCACCCCTTGTCCAATTCGGATTGGGCTTGGGGGGGTGCCACCTCTTGTGGCACCCTCCCTCTCTCCACTATGGCCCAATAGTCCCATTAACTTTCCCGGGGGGTTCCGGTAGCCTCCCAGTACTCCAAAAATCCCCGAACCGTATCGGAAGCATTACAGTGTCCGTATATATCCTTCCAATATATCAATCTTTACCTCTCGACCATTTCGAGACTCCTCGTCATGTCCATGATCTCATCTGGGACTCCGAACAAACTTCGGTCACCAAAACACATAACTCATAATACAAATCGTCATCGAATGTTAAGCGTGCGGACCCTACGGGTTCGAGAACTATGTAGACATGACCGAGACACATCTCCGGTCAATAACCAATAGCGAAACCTGGATGCTCATATTGGTTCCGACATATTCTATGAAGATCTTTATCGGTCAAACCGCATAACAACATATGTCATTCCTTTTGTCATCGGTATGTTACTTGCTCGAGATTTGATCGTTGGTATCATCATACCTAGTTCAATCTCGTTACCGACAAGTCTCTTTACTCGTTCCGTAATGCATCATTCCGCAAATAACTCATTAGTCACATTGCTTGCAAGGCTTATAGTGATGTGCATTACCAAGAGGGCCCAGAGATACCTCTCCGATACTCGGAGTGACAAATCCTAATCTCGATCTATGCCAACTCAACAAACACCTTCAGAGACACCTGTAGATCATCTTTATAATCACCCAGTTACGTTGTGACGTTTGATAGCACACAAGGTGTTCCTCCGGTATTCAGGAGTTGCATAATCTCATAGTCAAAGGAATATGTATAAGCCATGAAGAATGCAATAGCAATAAAACTAAACGATCATTATGCTAAGATAACGGATGGGTCTTATCCATCACATCATTCTCTAATGATGTGATCCCGTTCATCAAATGATAACACATGTCTATGGTTAGGAAACTTAACCATGTTTGATAAATGAGCTAGTCAAGTAGAGGTATACTAGGGACACTTTGTTTTGTCTACGTATTCACACATGTACTAAGTTTTCGGTTAATAATAAACATTTATCATGATATAAGGAAATATAAATGACAAATTTATTATTGCCTCTAGGGCATATTTCCTTCATATACATGTTGTGACGATATGATGATGTTGGGTAACGTAGTAGAAGACAACAAATTTCGCCCTACAATCAACCAGGAACACTATGAAGATGCAATAATGGTTTGCATCAGATCATCACCAACTCCGAGTTGTAGCGGAAGAAAATGAGTCGGTGTAGATAATATTTGAAGTCCCTCGAACCTTCAACAATGATCCCTCGAACTGTCCACGAACAGTCCTTCGAACGGAACATCGAAAGCACAACCTCTCCACAAATTGTAAACGTACGGTCTTTGTGATCCAGTAGCGCTTCACCGTCCAAAGCTAATCATCGTCGGAGAATTAGTGGGAGGAGATTAGAACCACACTTACTTCTAATTAAGAGTATTAGAGGGTCTACGTTTTGCTCGAATTGGATCAACTAGAACTAGAACTAGAGAATTAGAGGAGGCTCCAAATACTTGTATGTTCAAAAGTGTCAAAACCTCTAGTACATATAGGCTGGAGACAGGGGAGGGGGCGCCACACATGGAGGGAAAGTTCCCACCTTGAGTGGCCATGAGGAGGGGGAAACCCCCTCCAATTCGCCCCCCTTCATTCTACAAGGGGGGAAGCGAGCGCCGCCTCCATTGCGCCTAAGTGGCCCAAGTAGCTTTCCACCACTTGGCCTTTTAAGTCCCATTGATATTTAAATAAATATATAAGTCTCCTAAACATATTTAAAGCCTTTTAATATTAATTTAACATCACTGGAAACTATTTTAACCTATATATAATTTATTGGTGTTACCCGGTAAACCCCAAAACCCTTTCGGTGACCATGAAACGCTTCCGGTTGCTCTCGAAACTATTTCAAATATTAATGAAACTATTTCATAAATATTTTCTCATTACTCATGTTCTACTAACACTCAATAGATTATGATTACCTTAATCTTGTGACCCTGTAGGTTTGGTAAAACATAGACATGAACAAACCCCCTTTCCTTCATTGCCCGGTAGCGGAACCGTGGACGTCCATATCGATCCCTATGAGTACACAAATGACATTCGAGTGAACCTTTGGTTATCCTGTGCCATTCCCTTTGCTTCGCAATACTTTACAAAACCCGAGGTGAAATATATCTCTATCCTTTTGAGTCATACACATGCTCACTATACCTGTCTCCTCGTTACCGGTTTTATTCAATATATCGTTATGACAACGCGGTTGATGTAGTCGTACGTCTTCATGATCCGACCGATCCTGGCACCGAAGGTACGGCACCTCCACAATCTGCACATGTTCATCTCGGTGACGTCCCGCGAACTCTAGATCCAACTGAGTGTCGGGGGAGAGCTTCGTCAGCACGACGGCGTGATGACGATGATGATGAAGTTACCGACGCAGGGCTTCGCCTAAGCACTACAACGATATGACCAAGGTGGAAATCTGTGAAGGGGGGAACCGCACACAACTAAGAGATCAACTTGTGTGTCTATCAGGTGCTCCCTCCCCTGTATATAAAGGAGTGGAGGAGGGGGAGGGTCGGCCCCTCTATGGCGCGCCCAAGGGGAGTCCTACTCCCACCGGGAGTAGGATTCCCCCCCCCCCCTTCCCTAGTTGGATTAGGAGAGGAAGGAAGGGGGAGAGAGGGGTGTCGGTGTCAAAACCGGCGGATCTCGGGTAGGGGGTCCCGAACTGTGCGTCAAGGCCGGATGGTAACAGGAGACAAGGGACACGATGTTTTTACCGAGGTTCGGGCCCTCTCGATGGAGGTAATACCCTACTCCTGCTTGATTAATATTGATGATATGGGTAGTACAAGAGTAGATCTACCACGAGATCAAGGAGGCTAAACCCTAGAAGCTAGCTTATGGTATGATTGTTGTATATGGAGTTGATGGCCTACGGACTACAACCCTCCGGTTTATATAGACACCGGATAGGGTTAGGGTTACACAGAGTCGGTTACAATGGTAGGAGATCTTGAATATCCGCATCGCCAAGCTTGCCTTCCACGCCAAGGAAAGTCCCATCCGGACACGGGACGAAGTCTTCAATCTTGTATCTTCATAGTCCAGGAGTTCGGCTGAAGGTATAGTCCGGCTACCCGAACACCCCCTAATCCAGGACTCCCTCAGTACCCCTGAACCAGGCTTCAATGACGACGAGTCCAGCGCGTAGATTGTCTTCGGCATTGCAAGGCGGGTTCCTCCTCCAAGTCCTTCATAGAAGATTGTAAACACCAAGAGTAGTGTCCGGCTCTGCAAAATAAGTTTCCACATATTGCCATAGAGAGAATAATATAAACACAAATCAAATCTGCTGACGTATTTCGCAGTGCGTCATCACACTACGGCCAAGTCCTTTACTCGAATCGTTTTTACTTGTCCACCTCAGCACGTTTTGCGAGGCAGTTTCCTTGGCACGTCTTGTCAAAGCAGAGATCGTGTACCCCCTTTACGGGATTCTCATCAATATGGACGTGGGTAACCCAATCGCGCCATTTATCACGGCGCTTGGGAGGCAAGCGAGTTTTACTAGGCTGGTGGGGACGCACACCCGCATCCGCCCATATAAGGGGATAAGGATCCACCTTTTTACCTACGCCTTTTTCCTCCTTTGCCTATCCATCTCCTGCGCACTCGAGCTCCAGCGCCCAAGCCCGCACTTCCCATCTCAACCTTCTCCAGCAATCTCCGGAGCAGGAGGCAAGTGGATGGTCTCCTCCGCTACGAAGGGCCAAGTCAAGAAGCTAAGGAAGGCCGGATACCTGTCTAAGGACATCGCGCACCGGCTTCCCAAAAAGGGGCAGCTTCTCCCCACCCCAAGGCCCCATGAGAGGGTAGTATTTCTTCCCCACTTCCTCTGCGGACTGGGTTTTCCACTCCACCCATTTGTCCGGGGGCTCATGTTCTACTACGGCCTGGATTTCCACGATCTGGCCCCGAACTTCATCCTCAACATCTCGGCGTTTATCGTCGTGTGCAAGGCTTTCCTCCACGTCCGCCCTCATTTCGGCCTCTGGCTCAAGACCTTCAACGTCAAGCCCAAGGTGGTGCGCGGCAGCCAGGCAGAGTACGGAGGCGCCATGGTGGGCAAGATGGCCAACGTCCTATGGTTCGAGGGCTCTTTTGTGGAGACCCTAAAGGGGTGGCAATCTAGGTGGTTTTACATCACCGAGCCACGCGATCCGAACTGGGTCGCAGCCCCCGAGTTTCGATCCGGACCCCCCACGCGGCTTATGTCCTGGAAAGAGACGGGCCTGTCGTGGGGTGACGAAAAAGAGGTGACCGGATTGCAAACATGCATCCAGTCCCTGGTGAACAAGCCAATCTGGCTTGTTAATGTAATCTAGGTTATGCTCGTCCGCCGGATCCTCCCGTGCCAACAACGGGATTTTAATCTGTGGGAGTTCGACCCGGCGCAGCACCAAACCCTTAGCAGGCTCTTTGACATGACGTACGAAGATGCCTGGAAGGTGCTATTCAAGGGCGCCGAGGCTTCTGCATCCGCTTCCGAGGACCGCGGATACAGCTCGTAGCGTCATGCTAGCGAGGTAAGCTATCTTCACCTTTTACAAGATGTTAAGCTTTTTTCATAGTTTGACTCTATGCAGGATCTAAACTCCCTTACCTTTGACAGGCTTGGCGAGCGATATCCGGACCGATTAACTGTCCGGCTCCGCTGCCCGAAGACCCAGCCCCAACTCTACTAGTGAAGCTGCTGGTTCCGGCGCCTTATGTGGTGCCGGAGAAGAAGGCCAAGAAGAAGAAGACCACGGGGACTCGAAAGAGTGCCTGTAACGTGGTGGTGTCGGACTCGTCATCCGACGAGTCCGAGACGCCCTCTTCCCATGAAAACGAGGAGGAGGGAGAAGAAACTCTCCCCCCAGCGGAGGGAGGAGAGAAGAGGAAGGCCGCCCCAACGGGGGAGGCCGAGGGGTCTAGGAAAAGGAAGACCCCTCCGCCAGACTACTCCCCCGACGCCGAAGAGGGCGGAGAGGAGTGGCCAAACAGGGCCAAGCATCCGGCGAAATCGTAAGTTCGGATATCAGAGTAACTCATGATGTTCCTTTGTTGCACAGCTTTCCCTAATGTCGAACGTAATTATGCAGCCCGCCCCGGGCCGAATTCAACGAATCGTCGGGCGGCTCCCTGGACTCATCGGACGTGAACTCAGTTTCGCCCGCTGTCTCCACCCACACTGCAGACGACGCCAAAGTGGCGTCGCGACAAGCTCCGGGGCAGGAGGAGGTGGTACCGGAGGAGCCGCAAGGCAACCTCCCGGACTCCAGGAGTGAAGGGGATAAGGCCCCCCCAGGGCTCCAAGTCCAGCTTTGTGCCGGACACCGCGCTGGAATCTTCCACAGTTCCGGATCGCGGTAGGCGAACTCCTTACAAGAGGAGCAAGCCTTCTGAGCCGGCGGCCTCCGTCCAATCGGAGGTGCCGGACAATCTGCTGGAGGTGCTCGACGGTGCCTCCATCGACGAGGGGCACCGTACTATTATGAGTACGGTGCTCCAGAAGGTTCAGTCCGTCAAGAGTGGACTGACTGAAGCTTGCGCTAGCCTTCTAACAGGCTTCGAGGTAAGTAAAAATATGTAAAAATATTACCGCATAGACAGTAGCCCCTGATGCTCTGGTTGGCGTTCGGAAAGAAAAGCCGAATAGAGGATCTATTAAATATCGCAAGAGTCTAACAAAAAAGAGTCAATATGCGTATGCAGGCTTCGCTGCTATCCACCGCCGCACTGACTGCGGAGGTGGGTGTCCTGAAGCAGGACCTCGAGCGGACTGAGCAAGAGCTCGGCCTTGCCAAGCGGCGGCTCGAGGAGAAAGAAGGTAAGAAATGCCTTACAGAAAAAGTGCCTATAAAAAGGCGTGATTGCAAAAAGATAACAGGATTGTACTGCTTATTGTAGGGGCCACGACTGAGGTGGCGACCCTTAAGCAAGCGCTGTCTGAGGCCGAAAAGAAAATGGCCGCGGAGCGCACCGAGCGAGACAGACTTGGGGCTCAGGTCGGCGAGGTTCAGCAAGAGCTTCAGGCTCTCATGAAAAAACATGAGAGTTTGGAGCTTGAGTCAAAGGTACAAGCATCCGAGCTCGCAACGGCCCTTGAGACTGCCAAGTCTGCCAAGGCCGAAGCCCAAAAGGCCCTCCAAGAGTTGGAGGAGATGAGGAAGATAGCAGCGGGTAAGGCATTCTTTATGCAAAGCAGAAATATAAAAGTAAACTACTTGTTACTTACCCGAATCCGGAGCTCTCCAGGGGCATTCGCAGATCTTCCCCGCAGCGTATCCGACGCCGCCGCATTCTACCGAGCTGAAGAGGGCATCTCAACGGAGAAGGTGTTCTGGTCTCAGTATTCTGAGGCCGGACACCCTGTGCCCTTGAGCGACTAGCTGAAACAGCTGGTCGAGCTCCACAAGGTGGCCGAACAGGCCATGAAGGGCTTCATAGTTCGGTTGTGGCCCGGAGAGGCCCTGCCTGGGAGCTATTTCGGGCTGGTGCGGCGGCTGGTGGAGGCCTGTCCGAGGCTCGAGGTCATCAAGCGCTCCGTCTGCATCGAAGGTGCCCATCGAGCCCTTGCCCGTGCAAAGGTGCACTGGGGTAAGCTGGATGGTGAGAAGCTTGTGAAGGACGGGCCGCCGCCGGGGAAGGAGCATCGCAAGCCCGAGAACTACTACAAGGATGTTCTTGCAGGTGCCCGCCTTGTGGCGGGTGAATGTACCAAGGATGTGATTTTTGAATGAACTCGCTCGTGTTTATCCTGTGCGCTGAAAACTTGTTCATATGCGCTAAGCAATGCTTATAGAATTTAAAATATTACTTTCTGTGCGGCCGTTTATCAAAAAATTGAGAGACGGCAGTCGTCGGCATCTGCCCCCATGCCACTAGTGCTGGGGTGTTCGGGATAAACCTGAGCGCTCTTTTTCCCATAGTTGGGTCCTTCGAGGGAGGCGCTCAGCACAACGAACCAGGCAATCAGACTATAATGCTTGAACACTCTCACTTAGCCATAGAACTCTATAATTTTAAATTTCGGCGAAGCCCCTAGTTCGGAAGACCGAGTTCGGGGCGCTATCCACGCCTTGGCCGGACACAGCCGGCTCCTCGCTCGAAGCGGCATAAGTCTTTAGGGACTCGAAAAACCTCTCGAACAGCGACCGGTCTCTCGCCTCATCATGACAGTCAGTTTTAGCTTTCTCCACTGAGGTGCTTAACCCAGCTGAACCGGGGCACAATCGCAGTGGTTCTCGTAGTGCTACCTTAGCCGATATAGCGGAACGTAAGGCACCAAAACATAGGAGCCGAGCAAACCCAACTATTAACCCAAATCATGATTCAGAGCCGATGCATATAGTGCTATAAGTTCGGGGTGCCGCACTTGTGAAAGTGTACGGACTTCTCACACCATAATGAGGGGTACTGAAGCCCCTG
This sequence comes from Triticum dicoccoides, assembly GCF_002162155.2. Classification (NCBI taxonomy): domain Eukaryota; kingdom Viridiplantae; phylum Streptophyta; class Magnoliopsida; order Poales; family Poaceae; genus Triticum; species Triticum dicoccoides. The sequence continues at coordinate 372,160,535 of NC_041388.1, read as the reverse complement.
GCGTGTTTGCCGTACCATGGTGTACGGGTGCCATCATGTCATTTAATAAACATATATATGAAAAGAGGATATACAAAAAATAGACAAAAAGCTATGCATTGTTTATAGAGAGGCTATTTATCAAAGCCGAACGATACAAATAGTGTGATAAGCAAAAAGATATTGGACTATTTAACATGTCCTGACCAGGGGCAGGCCGCGGAATTGTATTCGAAACAGGTATACCGCTCGTAACAGAGACCACCTGGGAGTTCCATAATGCGACATGGCTTGTCTGCCTCCCTGGATCTTGCATCGTTTGTGCGGCAGTCGAATTGCCGAACAGGTCGTCCGAAGTATGGAGTCCTGAAAGTAAGAAAAAATTAAAAAAAGACTCCGGCAGCCCCTAGTACGTTTTAAGCCGTATTTTGGGCGTGCCATTATTGTGCTCCTTCCCCTGTGCCCATGGTATTTCAAGGGCGTAGTTATGTACGCGAGGCACTAGTTTCGCTATGTCGCGAGAGCTGGGGTTGGGGCCGCATTGCTACGCTTGCTCAGAGCGTGCCAGGCGGTCCTGCTGTGGGTTACTCCGGGCGCGCTTGGCAGTGTCTGGCTTTTTAACGGCCGGACTGGAGAATTGCCTAAGAAGGCTACTTTGTACTTCCGCTGCGAGAGCCGCCATGTGCTCCTCCGTACGGAGGGAGCGTTTTGTGTTTCCATTGACCGTGATTACTCCTCGAGGGCTTGGCATCTTGAGCTTGAGATATGCATAGTGCGGCACCGCATTGAACTTTGCGAATGCGGTTCGTCCGAGCAGGGCGTGATAGCCACTGCGAAACGGGACTATATCGAAGATTAACTCTTCGCTTCGGAAATTGTCCGGGGATCCGAAGACCACGTCAAGTGTTACTGAGCCTGTACAGTTGGCTTCTACACCTGGTATAACGCCTTTAAAGGTCGTTTTTGTGGGCTTAATCCTTGAGGGATCTATGCCCATTTTCCGCACTGTATCCTGGTAAAGCAGGTTCAGGCTACTGCCGCCGTCCATGAGGACTCTTGTGAGATGAAATCCGTCGATGATTGGGTCGAGAACCAATGCGGCGAAGCCGCCATGACAGATGCTAGTGGGATGGTCCCTTCGATCAAAAGTGATCGGGCAGGAGGACCATGGGTTGAACTTTGGGGCGACTGGCTCCAACGCGTATACGTCCCGTAGCGCACGCTTCCGCTCCCTCTTGGGAATGTGGGTTGCGTATATCATGTTCACCGTCCGCACTTGTGGGGGAAAGCCCTTCTGTCCATTGTTGTTCGGCGGCCTGGGCTCCTCGTCGTCGTCGCTGTGCAGCCCCTTGTCTTTGTTTTTGGCTTTTAACTTGCCTGCCTGCTTGAACACCCAACAATCCCTGTTAGTGTGATTGGCTGGCCTTTCGGGGGTGCCATGTATCTGGCACAAGCGGTCGAGTATTCGGTCCAAACTGGACAGGCCCTGAGTATTCTTTTTGGATGGATTTTTCCACTGACCGGATTTATAGCCTCTGAATCCGGCATTGATTGCCGTCTCTTCATTGTTGTCGCTGCTAACACGACGTTTTTGCTTATTCCGACGTGTCCTACCACTTTTGTCTTTGGTATTCGAATTACCAGGGTTCTTTGATAAGTTGTTACTGCGAGCTAGCCAGCTGTCTTCTCCCGCGCAAAAGCGGGTCATGAGTGTCGTGAGGGCTGCCATAGATTTCGGCTTTTCCTGTCCCAGGTGCCGGGAAAGCCACTCGTCGCGGATGTTATGCTTGAAGGCTTCTAGGGCCTCTGCGTCCGGACAGTCGACTATCTGATTTTTCTTTGTTAGGAACCGTGTCCAGAATTGCCTGGCCGATTCCTCTGGCTGCTGAATTATGTGGCTTAAGTCGTCGGCATCCGGTGGTCGCACGTAAGTGCCCTGGAAGTTGTCGAGGAATGCGGCTTCCAGGTCCTCCAAAGAACTGATTGAGTCTGCTGGCAAGCTGTTAAGCCAATGCCGGGCCGGTCCTTTAAGTTTGAGCGGGAGGTATTTGATGGAGTGTAGATCATCGCCGCGTGCCATGTGGATGTGAAGGAGATAATCCTGGATCCATACCGCCGGATCTGCTGTGCCATCGTATGATTCGATGTTTACGGGTTTGAAACCCTCTAGGATTTTATGATCCATTACTTCATCCGTGAAGCATAGCGGGTGTGCGGCGCCTCTGTACTGGTCTATATCATGACGCAGCTCGGAAGAGCTACGTCTGTTGTGTTCGTCCCGGCCGGATTTGTTGTATCCGGAGTGAAGATCATCGTCACGTGCCGTAGGGCACCTGCGCGATCCGTAGATCGATCTTGTTTGTCTTGCCTTATCCTCCAGTACGTCTCGCAGGTCTGGCGCATTTTCCCATGCCTTAGTTAAGCGGCGTCGGGGCATGGCTCCTATTGAGGGCCGAGAGGCCTCTCTGTCGCGGCCACGAGGTGGCCGGTCTGCCATGTCATGCGCTGGTAATGTAGGTGCTTCCTCCTCTGATCGGGGTAGCGGCCTGTGCTTTGGGTAACTCTTGGAGGGGCGTTCGAGTTCATACTCTTCGGCTGCAAGGACCTCAGTCCATCTGTCAGCTAGCAAATCTCGGTCAGCTCTAAGCTGTTGCTGCTTTTTCTTGAGGCTGCTTGCCGTGGCTAAAAGCCTGTGTTTGAAACGCTCTTGTTCGGTGGGGTCTGATGGTACGACGAATTCATCGTCATCGAGGCTTGCCTCGTCTTCGGAGGGAGGCATATAGTTATCATCCTCGACCTCTCGGTCTGCCGCTCTCTCATGAGGGCTGGCTTCTCCATCTTCCTGTGCCGAATCTTGCTGTGGTGGGTGTTCTTCGGCGCTATCCGGGGTAGTATTATCTCCCGTGCCGGAATCACCATTTTTGCTTTGGCGGGATTTAGAGCGGCGCCACTGACGCCGGCGCTTTGGCTGTTTCTTGGAGGTGTTATCCCCCGCTATTCCATCGCCATCTCAATCTTTGGAGTATCCACCATATATATGTCATATGACGAGGTGGCCTTCCAGTGCCCTACAAGTGCTGGTTCTTGTTCGTCTCCTACATCGTCGTCCATACCGTCGATGTCTTCGGAGCTGAAGTCAAGCATGTCGGTTAAATCGTCGATAGTGGCTACAAAGTGGGTGGTGAGTGGGCTTTGAACTTCTTCATCATCCGTATCCCATTCTTGCTGACCGTAATCCGGCCAGGGCTCTCCTGATAAAGAGAGAGACTTGAGAGAATTCAGGATGTCGCCAAAAGGTGAGTGCTGAAAGATGTCCGTGGCGGTGAACTCCATTATTGGCGCCTAATCGGATTCGATCGGCAGGGGCGCGGGGGGTTCGGAGTCCGGAGAGGAGTCCGGATCCTCGGAGTTGTGAGTCACGCGGAGTGTGGGGCCGGTGTTCGGCTCGATCGCCTTTGAGATCGCAGCCCCCGAGGTGAGGTGCAACCGCTCATCCTCGACTAACACAACTGGCTCCGAATTAAGGGTCAGAGCTGGTGCGTTTGCGGCCTCCGGGATATTGTTCGGTGACAGAGCTAGATCATGCCCCGCGAGACAGTGCGGCGTACTTGGTTGTGGCTCGAATCCGTCGAAGATCAAATCTCCGCGGATGTCTGCCATGTAATTTAGGCTTCCCAACCTGACTTGATGGCCAGGGGCATAGCTTTCGATCTGCTCCAGGTGGCCAAGCGAATTGGCCTGTAGTGCGAAGCCGCCGAAGACGAAGATCTGTCCGGGGAGAAAAGTCTCACCCTGGACCTCATCGTTGTTGATGATCAAGGGCGCCATCAGGCCTAAAGACGACGACACAGAGGAACTCTCAATGAAAGCACCAATGTCAGTGTCAAAACCGGCGGATCTCGGGTAGGGGGTCCCGAATTGTGCGTCAAGGCCGGATGGTAACAGGAGACAAGGGACACGTTGTTTTTACCCAGGTTCGGGCCCTCTCGATGGAGGTAATACCCTACTCCTACTTGATTAATATTGATGATATGGGTAGTACAAGAGTAGATCTACCACGAGATCAAGGAGGCTAAACCCTAGAAGCTAGCCTATGGTATGATTGTTGTATATGGAGTTGATGGCCTACGGACTACAACCCTCCGGTTTATATAGACATCGGATAGGGTTAGGGTTACACAGAGTCGGTTACAATGGTAGGAGATCTTGAATATCCGCATCGCCAAGCTTGCCTTCCACGCCAAGGAAAGTCCCATCCGGACATGGGACGAAGTCTTCAATCTTGTATCTTCATTCTCCAGGAGTCCGGTTGAAGGTATAGTCCGGCTACTCGAACACCCCCTATTCCAGGACTCCCTCAAGGGGGAAGGAAAGGGGGGCCGGCGCCCCACCCAATTCGGATTGGGCTTGGGGGGTGCCCCCTCCTAGGCTCCCTTCTCCTCTCTCCCACTATGGCCCAATAAGGCCCATATACTTCCCGGGGGGTTCCGGTAACCTCCCAGTACTCCAGTATATGCCCGAACTCACCCCGAACCATTCCGATGTCCAAACATAGGCTTCCAATATATCAATCTTTATGTCTCGACCATTCCGAGACTCCTCGTCATGCCTGTGGTCATATCAGGGACTCGGAACTACCTTCGGTACATCAAAACAGATAAGCTCATAATACCGATCAGCACCGAATGTTAAGCGTGCGAACCCTACGGGTTCGAGAACTATGTAGACATGACCGAGACTCATCTCCGGTCAATAACCAATAGCAGAACCTGGATGCTCATATTGGTTCCTACATATTCTACGAAGATCTTTATCGGTCAAACCGCATAACAACATAAGTTGTTTCCTTTGTCATCGGTATGTTACTTGCCCAAGATTCTATCATCAGTATCTCAATACCTAGTTCAATCTCGTTACCGGCAAGTCTCTTTACTCGTTCCGTAATGCTACATCCCATAACTAACTCATTAGTTACATTGCTTGCAAGGCTTATAGTGATGTGCATTACCGAGAGGGCCCAGAGATACCTCTCCGATACATGGAGTGACAAATCCTAATCTTGATCTATGCCAACTCAACAAACACCATCGGAGACACCTATAGAGCATCTTTATAGTCACCCAGTTATGTTGTGACGTTTGATAGCACACTAAGTGTTCCTCCGGTATTCGGGAGTTGCATAATCTCATAGTCATAGGAACATGTATAAGTTATGGAGAAAGCAATAGTAGTAAACTAAACGATCATAGTGCTAAGCTAACAGATGGATCAAGTCAATCACATCATTCTCTAATGATGTGATCCCGTTTATCAAATGACAACTCTTTGTCCATGGCTAGAAAACTTAACCATCTTTGATTAACGAGCTAGTCTAGTAGAGGCATACTAGTGACATTCAATTTGTCTATGTATTCACACATGTACTAAGTTTTCGGATAGTACAATTCTAGCATGAATAATAAACAGTTATCATGATATAAGGAAATATAAATAACAACTTTATTACTGCCTCTAGGGCATATTTCCTTCAGTCTCCACTTGCACTAGAGTTAATAATCTAGATTACATTGTGATGATTCTAACACCCATGGAGTCTTGGTGCTAATCATGTTTTGCTCGTGAGAGAGGCTTAGTCAACGGGTCTGCAACATTTAGATCCGTATGTATCTTGCAAATCTCTATGTCTCCCTCCTTGACTTGATTGCGGATGGAATTGAAGCGTCTCTTGATGTGCTTGGTTCTCTTGTGAAATTTGGATTCCTTTGCCAAGGCAATTGCACCAATATTGTCACAAAAGATTTTCATTGGACCCGATGCACTAGGTATTACACCTAGATCGGATATGAACTCCTTCATCCAGACTCCTTCATTTGCTGCTTCTGAAGCAGCTATGTACTCCGCTTCACACGTAGATCCCACCCCGACGCTCTGCTTGGAACTGCACCAACTAACAGCTCCACCATTCAATAAAAATACCAATCCGGTTTGTGACTTAGAGTCATTCGGACCAGTGTCAAAGATTGCATCGATGTAACCGTTTACGACGAGCTCTTTGTCACTGATACGTCTCCAACGTATCTATAATTTTTGATTGTTCCATGCTATTATATTATCAACCTTGGATGTTTTATATGCATTTATATGCTATTTTATATAATTTTTGGGACTAACCTATTAACCCAGAGCCCAATGCCAGTTTCTGTTTTTTCCTTGTTTTAGAGTATCGCAGGAAAGGAAAATCAACCGAAGTCCAATTGACCTGAAACTTCGCGGAACTTATTTTTGGAAGGAAAGCAACCCGGGAGACTTGGAGTCCACGTAAGGGAAGCTTCAAGGAGGCCACGAGGTAGGGGGCGCGCCCAACCCCTGGGCGCGCCCTCCACCCTTGTGGGCCCCTCGTGGCTCCCCTGACGTACTTCTTCCGCCTATATATCTCCATATACCCTAAAAACATCCGAGAGCACAATAGATCAGGAGTTCCACCGCCAGAAGCCTCTGTAGCCACCGAAAGCCAATCTAGACCCGTTTCGGCACCCTACCGGAGGGGGAATCCCTCTCCGGTGGCCATCTTCATCATCCCGGTGCTCTCCATGACAAGGAGGGAGTAGTTCTCCCTCGAGGCTGAGGGTATGTACCAGTAGTTGTGTGTTTGATCTCTCTCTCTCTCTCTCTCTCGTGTTCTTGATTTGGCACGATCTTGATGTATCGCGAGCTTTGCTATTATAGTTGGATCTTATGTTTCTCCTTCCCCTCTACTCTCTTGTAATGAATTGAGTTCCCCTTTGAAGTTACCTTATCGAATTGAGTCTTTAAAGATTTGAGAACACTTAATGTATGTCTTGCCGTTCGTATCTGTGGTGACAATGGGATACCACGTGATTCACTTGATGTATGTTTTGGTGATCAACTTGCGGGTTCCGCCCATGAACCTATGCATAGGGGTTGGCACACGTTTTCGTCGTGATTCTCCGGTAGAAACTTTGGGGCACTCTTTGAGGTCCTTTGTGTTGGTTGAATAGATGAATCTGAGATTGTGTGACGCATATCGAATAATCATACCCACGGACACTTGAGGTGACATTGGAGTATCTAGGTGACATTAGGGTTTTGGTTGATTTGTGTCTTAAGGTATTATTCTAGTACGAACTCTAGGGCTGTTTATGACACTTATAGGAATAGACCAACGGATTGATTGGAAAGAATAACTTTGAGGTGGTTTCGTACCCTACCATAATCTCTTCGTTTGTTCTCCGCTATTAGTGACTTTGGAGTGACTCTTTGTTGCGTGTTCTGGGATAGTTATGTGATCCAATTATGTTAGTATTGTTGAGGGAACTTGCACTAGCGAAAGTATGAACCCTAGGCCTTGTTTCAACGCATTGCAATACCGTTTACGCTCACTTTTATCATTAGTTACCTTGTTGTTTTTATAATTTCAGATTACAAATACCTTTATCTACTATCCATATACCACTTGTATCACCATCTCTTCGCCGAACTAGTGCACCTGTACAATTTACCATTGTATTGGGTGTGTTGGGGACACAAGAGACTCTTTGTTATTTGGTTGCAGGGCTGCTCGAGAGATACCATCTTCATCCTACGCCTCCTACAGATTGATAAACCTTAGGTCATCCACTTGAGGCAAATTTGCTACTGTCCTACAAACCTCTGCACTTGGAGGCCCAACAACGTCTACAAGAAGAAGGTTGTGTAGTAGACATCAGTCACCTCCATAAACGAGAAACATATCCTTAGTCCTTTTCAGGTATTTCAGGATGTTCTTAACCGCTGTCCAGTGATCCACTCCTGGATTACTTTGGTACCTCCCAGCTAAACTAATAGCAAGGCACATATCAGGTCTGGTACACAACATTGCATACATGATAGAACCTGTGGCTGAAGCATAGGGAATGACTTTCATTTCCTCTCTATCTTCTGCAGTGGTCGGGCATTGAGTTTGACTCAACTTCACACCTTGTAACACAGGCAAGAGCCCTTTCTTTGCTTGATCCATTTTGAACTTCTTCAAAGCTTTATCAATGTACGTGTGTCGGTGTCAAAACCGGCGGATCTCGGATAGGGGGTCCCGAACTGTGCGTCTAGGCCGGATGGTAACAGGAGGCAGGGGACACTATGTTTTACCCAGGTTCAGGCCCTCTTGATGGAGGTAAAACCCTACGTCCTGCTTGATTAATATTGATGATATGGGTAGTACAAGAGTAGATCTACCACGAGATCGAAGAGGCTAAACCCTAGAAGCTAGCCTATGGTATGATTGTATGTATATAATCTATCGACTAGCCTGGCCTCGGTTTATATAATGCACCAGAGGCCTAGGATAACAAGAGTCCTAGCCGAATACGCTGGTGGGGAGGAGTCCTTGTCTTGATCGCCAAGTCTTGTGGAATCTTCCTTGTATGCGGCAGCTGTCCAAACTGGCCCATGAGTATACGGCCATGGGGGTCCTCGGCCCAATCTAACAGATCGGCAGACGACGTGGTGAGTACCCCCTAGTCCAGGACACCGTCAGTAGGCCCCTGAAACGGTCTTCAAGTTAGGGACGCTCCTCGATTCTTCCGAACTGTTCTTCATCTTCGGTCGTCGGTCTTGAAAACTGGTTCAACAAATCTTCTCATCTTCAATCTTGAGGATCGCCGAAATGCATTCGACGAGTTTACACGTCGGGTATCCAAGGAGCCCCTTTAAGTTTCCGGCCTTTATCAATGCCTTGTTATTTTTATGCCACACCTCGGGTTTGAAGTTGTTCCCGGGAGGCAGTGTCCTCTTGCGTCCTAGCTCTAATGCCAGACTGCATTCGAGGTATTTTTTGCAGCCGAGCACCAATGTCAGACCGCTTTCGAGCTCCAACGCCGGAATGTGTCCGAGCTCCAATGCCGGACTATGTCCAAGCTCCAACGCGGACTGTATCCGAACTCCAAGGCCAGACTATGTCCAAGCTCCAACGCCCGACTGTATCTGAGCTCCAATGCCGGACTATATCCGAGGTGTCATAAATCACCTTGGTTCAAAAAAGTTGAAGGAGTTTAGCCGAGCTTAATGCCGGAAATGCCCTCTATGGAGCCAGCCACTAGCGCCCGAGCTTTATGCCAGACTGCTTCCGAGGTGGTGCACCACCCCGAATGTGGGCCGATTTTTGTCAATATTTTTTATTGGTGCAATTTATTCTCTGCCGAGATATATAGCCAGTAGCCCTCAAGGTGGGTATCGGTCTAAAACCCGAGATGCACATGAAGGATGACATAAGACCGCTGATCCCAGTAGCCATTGAGACTCAGGTTGATTTGCAAAATCCTCCTGAGGATCAAGTCCTAGCTCGGCAGAATGCTTCGGGACACTAAAAGCGGTGTGCTCAGTCCTCCAGACTCAGGTTGGGTGCGGCCGACCAATCTGAGGATCAAAATCTCCTCGGAAACTATATTGCACATAAAATTTTCTGCATTGAACATGCAATGCAGTAGCCCCCGAGACACTGGTCGGGTGGCAACACCAGATCAGGGGATCGATGTGCCCCTTTAATATTTGTAAATAATAAGCCCGAAGCCCAGTAGCCCCGAGCCTTAATGCGGGCACGGTGGCCGAATTAAGGATCGATATCCATAGTAAAATCACAAATTATGTGTAATGACTCTATGTATCCAAGTACTTTACGTCATTAATGCTTGGATCCGCATTGTACAAAACTTTGTTGACCGACCATCGGCTTCCACCTCCTCGGCCAGTAGCCGAGGAGTGTTTGTCCTACTTTATAAAGCCTTTATGAGGGCAAAGATTTACGACAAACAAGGCAATCTGACCACACGGTTTTATAAACAAAGGTACGCAGAGAGATATGTTATATTACTGTTTAACAGAAGAAATGTCTTCCAAAGAAAATAGTCCCACTATCGGTTCCTTTCTTTGGGTTGTCATGCTAAGCATGATCATGAAACCTCAGCTCCAATGTAAGAGCAAAATATCGAGGATTTAGTTTGGGAGGCCAGTTAATAGCCCCCGGTAGTGTTCGGCGATAGTCGAGGTCAAGCCGTAAACACTTCGGCCATTGTTATGAATGGCCCATCATTTAACACCGTCATCGGATTGCTGACCAGTTTACGCTTATTGTGACAGTCAGTTTTCGGCTTTCTCCACTAAGGTGCTTAACCATGTGAGCTGGAAGCACAATCGCAGTGGTTCTCCCTTGGCACACCTAACTGAACAAAGCGGAACGTTGGAGGCAAGCGCAGGAGCCGGGCAACCCAACTATTGACCGAAGACACAATTCGAAACCGATGCATATATAGCAATATCTGAGAATGTTTTTGCTGAATCTCTAAAGGTGTCCGGCGTTGCACTGCGAGACTTGTGCTGAAAACACACAAATAGTTTAAAAGTGCCATAAGCTTGGAAAACCAAAAAACGTCCGTAAAAACTTGACGTCCGAACAAGATCAAGAGTTCGGTGCTAATCCGAAAATTGGCCTTAGCAAAAGAAGTGCTTCTGTCGTGCTTTAACATGATACATCCTATCTCAAGACTTCAAGCGGGTCAGCCTACGGCTTCAACCTCCTATCCCGAGGGCGGAGTACTTCTCATTAGGCCAGTTTAGCAAACTAAACTCTAGCGGCTTTGAGAGAGAAATTAGGCTCCCCGGCTAGTGACCACATGCTCGTGTCAAAAAAAGGTGTGATAGATAATAATAATAATAAAACTTTGCAACGACTAATTAAGAAGAAGAACACTTATCATAAAACGGCTCATATAAATTGAAGAGCCCCCAAGTGACTTGGGTAAAAGATTGATTGCATGTATCGAAGTACTTATATCATATCTATGTTCAACCAAACTTTAAACGCGTCTTAACCGACCGTCGGCTTCTCCCTCTTCGGTCAAGGACCGAAAAGTGTTATGTACTCCATCTGTAGAGAATATTGACGGTGTTTCCAATAACCAGGCAATCAGGCCATAAGGCTGTAACAGACAAAGCGCGCTCACAGAACTTATGCTATATTACTGCGAAGTGTAAGAAGCATCTTCGAAGAAAATAGTACCCCCACCGATACCTTTCTTCGGTGCTCATTGTTATTATGAGACTTGTGCAATAGATTTTTTGTACTCATGAGTTCCGTTGTGTGCCGACCATCATTGAAAACTATAAGAGTGCTAGCTTTCGGTTTCACCCAGTCTGAGGTCCGGCTCGGATGACCCGATCGTGGCAATCGCAGAGGTGCTCCCTTTACTCCCTAGCCGAACAATCAGGAATGTAGGGGTAAACATAGGAGCGAGGCAACCCAGCTTGCAAATCGCTTAAGTCAATATGGTGCATATTGTGGCGTAATACACGAACAAGGAATGAAGCCGTATAAGTATAATCACATGCAAGAGGAAAAGCTTCATGAAGGAAGCCCCCAAATGAATTGGGTATTTGAATTTATGCGTCACAAACAAAGTTTGGACAAAGAAATTTTTTACAAGCAACTTTTTTCCAAAAAAGTATAATGCTTGGTCGAACCGAACACAAGTTAGAAATTAAAGCTTTGAGCATGAAAGTAACTTAGCTGGTTAATGTGTTCGGTATTGATGACGCGGTCCGAGCTTGATGTGGGGCAAGGTTCCATCCCCCAAGCCGGTCCCGAGGTGGCGGAGTGGAGAGCTCGACACGCCGAAGTGGTGACATAGCACGGTCAATGCAGACCGGCATAGTGACGCTGAAGTCCCCGGATCATTTTCCTATGCAAAAAATAGTGCAAACCGGAGATAATAGTAATTATGATAATTAAAAAAATCATTGCATAATAAATAATTTATGCAAAGTGAGTAATAAAAGAAATATGGCATGGCGCTGAAGTCAATGTCCATGCAGGGCGTCGGTGTGATGCGGTAAAGGCGTGAAAAGCCTGAATTCACAAGTCGGTCCGAGCTCCGGATGCGGCGTTCGCCGGACTATGTACGGAAACTGACCGAACCACCATGCGACTGTCATTAATGCGGCCACCATTTGATAGACCTGTGTACATATGATGGACAAACCAGAGTAATAATTCCTTGGAAAAAATGAACCCAAACAAGTAAAAAATACTGGGATTAATAGCACCTGGTTTATTTGTTGTAGCAATCCAAAGGATGGTGATTCCCAAAATCGGGACTCGATCCGCACACCCATTGCCTGATGGGCGATAAAACGATGGCATGACAATGCTGGCAAAGGTTGGCTCGCCGAGGCAAAGCCCTCGGCCCAGCTAACGTGACGGAGCTGGTCGGCTAGTGACGCCGAAGTGTCCGGAGTAGGTTGATGAAGAGATGGCGAAGCCCCCGGTCCAGCCAAGATGTCGAAGCCTCGATGTCAGCCGATGAGTCGAAGTAGGTCGGCGTGATGGGCACCAGCTTGAAGAAGCAATTGTGCGGCCCTGCCGATGCAGGTCGTGACGTGGTCGATGTCGGCTTGATGAAGCGACCATGCGGCGATGCCGGTATGCCCGCTCAGTGTAATCCATGGGGCGGCGATGTTGGTGATGATTTATCCTTCGCGATGTCGGACTCTTATTCGGCTTGCCGAGATGGTGATCCGAAGAAGTTGAGCTCGGCTCAACAAAGTGACGACGTGTCTAGCGCAGGTCGGCAGCCGTGGAGCAATATTGCCAGACTGGTTTGACAACAGCATGATGTTGAAGATCATGTTCAAAAAATCTTAAAGTTAGTGGGATATGTTCTGGAACAAAACACAATACCCCATACAAAACTTCCTTCAAAAGGGATGTCCGAAATCCCGTTCATAAAAAAAGACGAACTCGGGTCGGATTCGTTTTCGCGTAGAAAACAGATCCGAAAAGTGATGCACTAATCGGAAGGTTCCCAGAGTTTGGACGGTCGGATCGAGCTGAAATTTTGAGAGGTGGTAGATATAGGAATACTGCAGCTGATCAACGGTTGGATCTTCCAAAGGACGTCCGAGCTAGAAGCTGGACACCACGCCCTAAACTCATCCAGATTCCCGTCCAGATTTGACAGGGCTTCGGTATGTCGTGGATTGCCAGAGATTCCTCCATCGAAACTCGACGAAATTTTTCAGGATTGTTGTATACTCAATTCCGCACAATTCCACCAAAGCGATCATCAAAGCGATACTCGAGGAGGTGGTGGCGGCAGATACGAGTTCGCTGTCCAGAAAAACAGCACGGTCGCTTGAGGGCAATGTTGACGTTGAGCCCTCGAGCTCCATGGATAATTCCTCCATGATCTTGATAGAGATCGGAGTTGATGTTTGATGAAGGCCCTCGTCCGAACATGGTGATCCGAACACGGGGCGCGGTTCTTGCTCGAACCAAGGTGACTGGTCGAGCTGGTGACGAAGATGCCGAAGTCATAGTTGATCTGCAGGTGAGCCATCGATCCTTTTGTCGATCACACAGCGGAACACTCAATGAAAGCACCAATGTCGGTGTCAAAACCGGCGGATCTCGGGTAGGGGGTCCCGAACTGTGCGTCTAGGCCGGATGGTAACAGGAGGCAGGGGACACGATGTTTTACCCAGGTTCGGGCCCTCTTGATGGAGGTAAAACACTACGTCTTGCTTGATTAATATTGATGATATGGGTAGTACAAGAGTAGATCTACCACGAGATCAGAGAGGCTAAACCCTAGAAGCTAGCCTACGGTATGATTGTATGTATATAATTTATCGACTAGCCTGGCCTCGGTTTATATAATGCACTAGAGGCCTAGGATAACAAGAGTCCTAGCCGAATACGCCGGTGGGGAGAAGTCCTTGTCTTGATCGTCAAGTCTTGTGGAATCTTCCTTATATGCGGCAGTTGTCCGAACTAACCCATGAGTATACGGCCATGGGGGTCCTCGGCCCAATCTAACAGATCGGGAGACGACATGGTGAGTACTCCCTAATCCAGGACACCGTCAATGTGTTTTGTGAAAGTCCAATTAAGCGTCTTGATCTATCTCTATAGATCTTGATTCCAATATATAAGCAGCTTCACCGAGGTCTTTCATTGAAAATTTCTTATTCAAGTATCCTTTTATGCTATTCAGAAATTCAGTATCATTTCCAATCAACAATATGTCATCTACATATAATATCAGAAATGCTACAAAGTTCCCACTCACTTTCTTGTAAAGACAGGCTTCTCCAAAAGTCTGTATAAAACCATATGCTTTGATCACACTATCAAAGCGTATATTCGAACTCCGAGAGGCTTGCACCAGTCCATAAATGGATCGCTAGAGCTTGCACACTTTGTTAGCACCTTTTGGATCGACAAAACCTTCTGGTTGCATCATATACAACTCTTCTTTAAGATATCCATTAAGGAATGTAGTTTTGACATCCCTTTGCCAAATTTCATAACCATAAAATGCGGTAATTGCTAACATGATTCGGACGGACTTAAGCATCGCTACGGGTGACAAGGTCTTATCGTAGTCAACTTCTTGAACTTGTCAAAAACCTTTCGCAACGAGTCGAGCTTTGTATATAGTAATATTACCGTCAATGTCAGTCTTCTTCTTGAAGATCCATTTATTCTTTATTGCTTGTCGATCATCCGGCAAGTCAACCAAAGTCCACACTTTGTTCTCATACATGGATCCCATCTCAGATTTCATGGCCTCAAGCCATTTTGCGGAATATGGGCTCATCATTGCTTCCTCATAGTTCGTAGGTTCGTCATGGTCAAGTAACATGACCTCCAGAACAGGATTACCGTGCCACTCTCGTGCGGATCTTACTCTGGTTGACCTACGAGGTTCAGTAGTAATTTGATCAGAAGTTTCATGATCATCATCATTAGCTTCCTCGCTTACTAGTGTAGGAATCACTGGAACTGATTTCTGTGATGAACTACTTTCCAATAAGGGAGTAGGTACAATTACCTCGTCAAGTTCTACTTTACTCCCACTCACTTCTTTCGAGAGAAACTCCTTCTCTAGAAAGGATCCATTCTTAGCAACGAATATCTTGCCTTCGGATCTGTGATAGAAGGTGTACCCAACAGTCTCCTTTAAGTATCCTATGAAGACACATTTTTCTGATTTGGGTTCGAGCTTATTAGGTTGAAACTTTTTCACATAAGCATCGCATCCCCAAACTTTAAGAAATGACAACTTGGGTTTCTTGCCAAACCACAGTTCATACGATGTCGTCTCAACGGATTTCAATGGTGCCCTATTTAACGTGAATGCAACCGCCTCTAAAGCGTAACCCCAAAATGATAGCGGTAAATCTGTGAGAGACATCATAGATCGCACCATATCTAATAAAGTGCGGTCACGATGTTCGGACACATCATTACGTTATGGTGTTCCAGGTGGCGTGAGTTGCGAAACTATTCCGCATTGTTTCTAATGAAGACTAAACTCGTAACTCAAATATTCTCCTCCACGATCAGATCATAGAAACTTAATTTTCTTGTTACGATGATTTTCCACTTCACTCTAAAATTCTTTCAACTTTTCAAATGTTTTAGACTTATGTTTCATCAAGTAGATACACCCATATCTGCTCAAATCATCTATGAAGGTAAGAAAATAATGATACCCCCTGCGAGCATCAACACTCATCGGACTGCATACATCAGTATGTATTATTTCCAACAAGTATGTTGCTCGCTCCATTGTTCTGGAGAACGGAGTCTTAGTCATCTTGCCCATGAGGCATGGTTCGCAAGCATCAAGTGATTCATAACCAAATGATTCCAAAAGCCCATCGGCATGGAGTTTCTTCATGCGCTTTACACCAATATGACCTAAATGGCAGTGCCACAAATAAGTTGCACTATCATTATTAAACTTATATCTTTTGGCTTCAATACTATGAACATGTGTATCACTACTATCAAGATTTAGTAAAAACAGACCACTCATCAAGGGTGCATGACCATAACAGATATTATTCATATAAATAGAACAACCATTATTCTCTGATTTAAATGAATAACCGTCTCGCATCAAACAAAATCCAGATATAATGTTCATGCTCAACGCTGGCACCAAATAACAACTAATCTCGAAGGTAGATGTAGAGGTAGCGTGCCGACGGTGGTCACATCGACTTTGGAACCATTTCCCACGCGCATCGTCACCTCGTCCTTAGCCAATATTTGCTTAATTTGTAGCCCCTGTTTCAAGTTGCAAATATTAGCAACATAACCAGTATCAAATACCCAGGCACTACTGCGAGCATTAGTAAGGTACACATCAATAACATGTATATCAAATATACCTTTCACTATGCCATCCTTCTTCTTCGCCAAATACTTGGGGCAGTTCCGCTTCTAGTGGCCAGTCCCTTTGCAGTAGAAGCACTCAGTCTCAGGCTTAGGTCCAGACTTGGGCTTATTCACTTGAGCAGCAACTTTCTTGTCGTTCTTCTTGAAGTTCCCCTTCTTCCCTTTACCCTTTTTCTTGAAACTGGTGGTCTTGTTGACTGTCGGTGTCAAAACCGGCGGATCTCGGGTAGGGGGTCCCGAACTGTGCGTCTAGGCCGGATGGTAACAGGAGGCGGGGGACACGATGTTTTACCCACGTTCGGGCCCTCTTGATAGAGGTAAAACCCTACGTCCTGCTTGATTAATATTGATGATATGGGTAGTACAAGAGTAGATCTACCACGAGATCGGAGAGGCTAAACCCTAGAAGCTAGCCTATGGTATGATCGTATGTTATGGTTGTTGTCCTACAGACTAAAACCCTTCGGTTTATATAGACATCGGAGAGGGTTAGGGTTACACAAGGTCGGTTACAAAGGAGGAGATATCCATATCCGTATTTCCTAGCTTGCCTTCCACGCCAAGTAGAGTCCCATCCGGACACGAGACGAAGTCTTCAATCTTGTATCTTCATAGTCTAACAGTTTGACCAATGGAGATAGTCCGGCTGTCCGGAGACCCCCTAATTCAGGACTCCCTCAGTAGCCCCTGAACCAGGCTTCAATGACGATGAGTCTGACGCGCAGTATTGTCTTTGGCATTGCAAGGCGGGTTCCTTCTCTGAATACATCACAGAAGAATTTGAATACAAGGATAGTGTCTGACCCTGCAAAATAAGTTCCACATACCGCCGTAAAGAGAATAATATTTTCGCAAATTCAATTTGCTGACTTGTTTTGGCAGCATGACGTTATGTCATGGCCCGGTGATTATTCAAACCATTTTTCTTCAGCCAGCTCCACTCATAACGCGAGGCGGTTTCTTGACACGTCTTGTCAAAGCAGAGATCGTGTTCCCCCAATTACGGGATTCTCATTAATGCGGTTGTGGGTAACCCAACCGTGTCTAGGACTCCTAGATTATAGGCAAGTCCTAAACGGCTACGGAGAGGACGCTTGATATTCACCCTCTTTATAAAGGGACAAGGTTTTTGCTTTTTCCCTCTCGTGCTCAATCGAACCCTTCCCCCGCCTTGAGTTCTAACACCCAAAGCCCAGGTTAGGTGCTCCGGATCTTCAATCATGTCCGGATCCAGCCTTCAAGGCCGATGGATGCCCTCCTCCATTACGGAAGAGGACATCAAGAAATTGAGGGAGGCCAGATACCTGACCGTCGAGGTTTCGCATCGGCTGCCTGCTCGAGGGCAGGCCATCCCTTCTCCCGAACCCAACGAGAACGTCGTGTTCGTCTCCCACTTCCTCCGAGGCCTAGGCCTCACTCTGGATCCCTTCGTCAGGGGCTTGATGTTCTATTACGGGCTAGATTTCCACGATCTAGCTCCGGACTCCTTTCTCCACATCTCGACATTTAGTGTCGTGTGTGAGGCCTTCCTCCGCATTACCCCTCACTTCGGCCTATGGCTCAAGACCTTTGAAGTGAGGCCGAAGATGATCGAGGGGCAACATGCAGCGTGCGGAGGTGCATTAATAGGCAAGATGGCAGGAGCTCCATGGCCGAAAGGTTCCTTTCCACAGGTGTCTGAATTATGGCAACGGGAGTGGTTTTACATCACGGATCCCAGAAGTGCCAAGTGGGCGGCTGCCCCCGCTTTCCGCTCGGGCCCCCCACCACAACTGATGTCATGGATTAGCAGAGGTCTGAGCTGGGGTCCAGCCAAGGATGTGCCTATACTGCAAAGCCGCATTCGAGATCTCTTCGAGGGAGATTTTAATTTGGTTGTGGTAATACAAGTTATGCTGGTTTGTCAAGTCTAGCCTTGCAAACGCCGGCCCCTTCGCTTGTGGGAGTTCAACCCAGAGGGACCGCGTGCCATTCAAAGTTTCCTCGGCCTGACGCACGAGGAGATGTACAAGTCATTCTTCGGACCTCAAGTAGAGTGTCCGGATATTACCGAGGACGTGTGCCTGAGCAGTAACCGTGCCGCCGAACAAGTAAGAAATCCTTTGGCCGAACACACTGTCTTTTATTCATCATGAAGTTATTTCTGAGATCGCTCTTTGACCAGGACTGGCTAACAAAGGCGAAGATGATTCGGTGTTTGGCCCCCCTCCCTGAGGGTTTGGAAAATCCGGTATTGGAAAAGATGCTCGAGGTCGCACCTTGCCCGGAGCCCTCGAAGGAAGATACGAGGGGGATAATACGGGCGGACGCGAGCCCCCATTGCTTCCAGTTCCAACCAAGGGAATGAGCGTCTCCATGAAGGAGGATAACCGGGGGAGGAAAAGGACTGCTTCCGAGGATCCGGAAGCCGAGGCCTCCAAACGGGAGAAGAAGTCTCCCACAGAGGGTCCTGCCTCGGGGGGTGCTTTTGCCGCACAAAGTCCGCGGGGGGATCAGCCCTCCAACGAGTCGTAAGTGATCCAAAATACTTTAATAGTGAAGGTATGCTATTTTTTCTAAGAAAATAACCACCGCATATATCTTGCAGTTCAGGCCTTAGCCCCTCTCAGCTGAGCTCATCTTCGGGGGATCTTCTTCTAGAGATGATGGAGAGCGAAATGCCTCCCCCGGACTCCTCCGCTCAAGAAGCGGGCGACCGCGAAGTGTCGTCACGGAGGGCCTCTCCGGATCCGGTGAGGCCAGAAGATAATCCCATAGACCCCCGAAGTCCCCAGCGTCCGGCTCCCGGAGAGAGCAAACAAAAGAGTCCAGCACCGTCTGGTATGCGATCGGACGTTCTGAGGGAGCTGGTGGGGGCGAGCGGCCATCTCAGAAGAACACCGTACGCTAATGGGTACGGTGATGGAGAGAATTTCGTCCACCAAAAGCGGATTACATGAAGCCTTTATGAGTCTACTGACAGGCTTTGAGGTACGTGAGATAATATGTGATAGTACTGCACATGTTAGGTGTGCCCTGTATAGATAGTAGCCCCTGAGACTCTGGTTGTCGTCGAGAACGGTGGCGAACAGAGGATCATAGTCCCAGGCAATAACTAGACTGCCCCTATGTGCAGGTGGTGGAAGCTCCGGTGGCTAGCCGGACTAGTGAGTTTGCCAAATTAAAATAGCAACTGGATGCGGCAGACACCGACATCGAGCTTGTTAACAAGAGGCTAGACGAGGCACAGGGTAAGTGTTATTATCTGGTGAACGCCACATAGTAAGAGCAACATGATGCCAGTATCTTTAATATGTTGTGACTGCAGATGGAGCTGCCACCATGGAAACCTTGTGGGCAGAACTTGCCCGAGCCAAGGAACAAGCGAGGATTAGTAATGTGGCTGCTTTGAAGGCGGCCGAAGAGTTGAAAGCCGAGAAGGCCGCACATTGCAAGAGCCAAGAGAAGATGGCCAAGATGGCCGTAGAATTAAAAGACACTGCCGACCGTTGTCGGGTCCTTGAAAAAGAAAACCGAGCGAAGGCAACGGACCTTGAGAAGTCCATGATGGTGGACAAAGACACCCGTTCTACTATGAGAGCGAAGAAGGAGGAGCTGCGGGAAGCCGAGGATATTGCGGTTGGGAAGCCCTTTATGTTACGGAGGAAGTTAGGAGATCCACGGTATGCCCCTCTGGATCGGCTGTGGAGTTCGGCAGATGTGTATATGGATTTGGCGGCGAGCGCTGCCGATGCGGCCAAGTACTTCCAAGGTCAAACAGATCGTGAAGTGGACAAGCTGTTCTGGTCGCAATTCAACGTTCCAGAGCGTCCTCTTTCATTGACTGACCATCTAGCCGAATGGGCCGAACTGAATAGGTTGTCCGAACTGGCCATGAGGTCTGTTGTGGATCAGCTATGGCCGGAAAAGCCAAAGCCGAATAGCTATTTCAGCTTAGTGTAGCAGTTCCTTGGTGCGGTGCCACGCATTAATGCGATGAAGAGGTCGGCGTGCATAGAAGGCTCGCGGATGGCCCTTGCCCGTGTTAAAGCATACTGGGTGGAGATGGACGCTACCACTGTTGCGGCGCAGGGTTCGGCCATAGGCCGAGTGGCTGCGGAGCACTATTTCGAGGAGGTTCTCGAGGGTGCTCGTTTGATAGAGGCCCAGTGCTCGAAGAATATTATGTTTGAGTGATATGTATTCTCATTGTAAGCATAATGCTTTTATAAAATTTTATAAGGCTATGTTTATACTTTTGCCTGAAAGTAGTATGATGCCTCTTGTGCGGCCGTTTATGTATACATGTGTATAACCTGAAAGATTGCAGCCGTCGGCTTCAACCCCCACGCATATAATGCGGAGGTGCTCGTGAAAAACGCGTGTTCACACTTCACCCAACGTCTTGGTCCTATTAAGGAGGTGATAGAGTAGCGAACGAGGCAACCGGGCTATAATGCTTTAACACTTTCACTTAGCCATAGGAGTTTGACAGTGGGGCTACTAGATAGCCCCTGGTGGCTCCGCACTCTCCCGATCTCGGGGTGCGTACATGCCTGGCCGGAAAATGGCCCTTCATTAAGGTGGAGGAATTCTAACATTCCGATAGGTCATCGAGTGGTTGACCAGTCTCACTCTATATCATGACAGTCAGTTTTCGGCTTTCTCTACTAGGTGCTCGTCCAGATGAACCAGGGCACAATCGCAGTAGTTCTCCTGGTGCTACCTTAGCCGATAAAGCGGAATGTAAGGCACCAAAACACAGGAGCCGGGCAAACCCAACATTTGACCAAAGACAATGATTCAGAGCTGATGCATATAAGGCCAAACTCGCGACGCCGAACACTCCCTAAGGTATTCGGTCTTTATGGTATAAACCGGGCCTAAATAGTGCCCTTTGTAAGAAGCCCCTTGTGTCCAGGTACGTGCATTGTTCTGACGTGGCCACATGCCAAGATGTCAGCATCCTTCTCAATTGTGCTGAGAATTCAGTGGATGTGTATCAACAAGAGACAGTAAAAAAGGTTTACGCAGGGTCTTAATCTAAAAAGAATCCTTGGAACGGGTCCCTGCTGCACGTCTGTGCCTGTGTCTCCGTTGTGCCGTATCCTGGACGGGTGTAGCACGATGGTCATCTGTAAAAGAGAGGATTTTAGGTGAAAAAGTTGTCGTGCAGAGAGATAGTTTTTAAAGAAACCATGTATAATTCAAGATGAGTAAAAATTGCCACTTGTCTGCGCACGTTGAGCCCCTTGTAATTGTAATAGGGGTGTGACCGGTATGAATTACATATAGCTGCGCCGGACTCGTCTAACTGTGTCCGTGGTCTTGACGACCTGTTAAATTCTTTAGTTGGTGAAGCCGTTTTTAGTGTGCGACTGCCAAGGCAGCCGCACTCTCTTCAGCGCGCAAAGATCGCTTAATACTTTCGTTCACTGTAACGATGCCGCATGGACCGGGCATATTGAGCGTCAGGGAAGCGTAATGTGGTATTGCATTAAAGCGAGCAAAAGCTTCGCGTCCAAGTAGTGCTTGATAGCCACTTTGGAACGGAGCGATGTGGAAGGTTAAATGTTCGCTACGGAAGTTATCGGGGAAGCCGAATATAACCTTTAGTAGCAGGGAGCCCGTGCAATGAGCCCCTGGGCCTGGCGTTACTCCTTTAAAGGTAGTATTGCTATGGCAAATTTTCGCTGGGTCTATCCCCATTTCGCGGATTGTATCCTGGTATATCAGGTTTAGACTGCTGCCACCGTCCATCAGGAGTCGTGTGAAGTGGTATCCGTCAATATTGGGTCTAATACTAGGGCAGCCCATCCTGCATGCCGGATACTTGCTGAGTAATCACGATGGTCGAAAGTGATCGGTTGAGACGACCAGTGGCAGGACTCCGCGGTGATAGGCCCTTAGGCACATTTTTCTGGGAGTGTTGTTTTGTTTCTTCCCTTGATCAAGTGTAACACGTTTACTGTTTTGACTTCTAGTGGAAATTTCTTTTGTTCCCCTATGGATCTGACAGATTTGGTCCAGAATTTTGTTTAGGCTGGACAGTTTGTCTCTGGCGCCTTTAGAGGGTGGCTTTTGCTGACCTGGCCGAGAGCTTTTGAATCCGGCGTTTACTGTCGTGCTCTTCGTGTTGTCTTCTTTATTCCGGCGTTTGTTATTGCTGTTGCACCGTGATTTCCCATTTCCATCTCTAACTTCGGATGTACTGGGGTCGCTGGTGCTGCATCTGGCTAGCCAGCTATCCTCACCCACGCAAAAGCAGGTCATGAGGCTTGTTAATGCTGCCATTGTTCTCAGCTTTTCTTCGTCTGGCAAGCCATTCGTCACGGACGCTATGCTTAAAAGCTGCCAAGGCTTAGGCGTCCGGACAGTCGACAATTTGGTTCTTTTTAGTAAGAAACATGTTCCAAAGCTTTCGGGCTGACTCTCCGGGTTGTTGAGTTATATGACTCAAATCATCCGCGTCCGGAGGTCGGACATAAGTCCCTTGAAAATTTGCCCGAAAGGCATCTTCGAGCTCTTCCCAACTTCTAATGGAGCTTTTGGGGAGGCTCTTAAGCCAGTGCCGAGCCGGCCCTTTGAGTTTGAGGGGTAAATACTTAATGGCGTGGAGATCATCTCCCCGAGCCATGTGGATATGGAGGATATAGTCCTCAATCCAGACCCTAGGGTCTGTTGTTCCATCGTATGCCTCTATGTTTACGGGTTTGAATCCCTCTGGAAATTCATGGTCCAGCACCTCATCGGTGAAACATAGGGGGTGTGCGGCACCCCTATATCTGGGTGTACCACGTTGTTCGGATGTTTGTTGTGTTGCATTGTATGCTGGAGCACGCTTGCGTGGTCCATAGATGGATCTGGTTTCGCCCTCCTTTTGATGTGAGCCCTCGCATAGACCGCGTATTGGCTTATGTGCGGCATTGCTTGCCGCTTTATGTTGGCCG
>NC_041388.1:372113617-372137210 GCF_002162155.2 Triticum dicoccoides | reverse complement strand
TCAGGTAGCAACTTCCGCTTTGGGTAGCTCTTGGTGGGGCGATTGCCGCCGTACTTCGCTGTTGTGTTGAGTACTTTACTCCATCTGATTTGGAGTGTGTCCTGCACAGCCTTGAGCCCTTGCTTCTGCTTTTTCAGACTCCTCGCGGTGGCAACAAGCCTTTGGCGGGCATTCTGCCGCTCTGGGTGCTTGTCCGGCGTTATGTCGTCCGGACTATAATCTTTGACAGAATTGGTTTGTTCGGTTTGATTCTCCGTATTGCCGTGGTCCAGCGGTGGTTCGCCCTGCTCCAAAGATGGGTCTGTATGATCGTTATTTCTGCCGAGGCAGGATTTGGGGCAGCGCTTGCGCCGCCGCTTTGACTGCTTCTCGAGGGAACAAGCCTTCGTTGTGTCCTTCCGTTCCTCGTCGTCGTCTTCTTTTGGTGTGTCCACCATGTATACGTCATATGGTGAGGTGGACGTCCAGCGCCCTGTGGGCGGTGGTTCCTCTTCGCCTCCCGCATCGTCGTCCATACCGTCGATGTATTCGGAGTCGAAGTCGAGCATGCCGGTTGAGTCATCGACAGTGGCTATTAAGTGGGTGGTGGGTGGGCGTTGAATTTCTTCGTCGTCCGCATCCCAATCCTGTTGGCCATAATCCGGCCAGGGCTCTCCTGACAAAGGGAGAGACCTTAGGGAATTCAGAATGTCGCTGAAGGGCGAGTGCTGAAAGATATCCGCGGCGGTGAATTCCATGATCGGCGCCCAATTGGATTCGATTGGCAGGGGCGCGGGCGGTTCAGAGTCAGAAAAAGAGTTCGGCACCTTGGGGTCACGGGCTACGCAGAGGATTAGGCTGGTGTTCGGCTCGATCGCTGTTGAGACTGCAGCCCCTGAGGTGGTGTCTAACCACCCGTCCTCAATTGGCGCAGTTGGCTCCGAGCTAAGGGTCGGAGCTAATGCGGGCGCGGCCTCTGGGGTACTGTTCGGCGGCAGAGCTAGGTCATACCCATCGTGACAGTGCGGCGTGCCCGGCTGTAGCTCGAATCCGTCGAAGATCAAGTCTCCGCGGATGTCGGCCGTGTAGTTCAAACTTCCAAATCTGACCTGACGGCCAGGGGCGTAGCTCTCAGTCTGCTCCAGATGGCCAAGAGAATTATGTTGCAGTGCAAAGCCGCCGAATACGAAGATATGTCCGGGGAGAAAAGTCTCACCCTGGACCGCATCGCTATCGATGATAGTAGGAGCCATCAAGCCTAACGCCGATGACACAGAGGAACTCTCAATGAAAGCACCAATGTCGGTGTCAAAACCGGCGGATCTCGGGTAGGGGGTCCCGAACTGTGCGTCTAGGCCGGATGGTAACAGGAGGCGGGGGACACGATGTTTTACCCAGGTTCGGGCCCTCTTGATGGAGGTAAAACCCTACGTCCTGCTTGATTAATATTGATGATATGGGTAGTACAAGAGTAGATCTACCACGAGATCAGAGAGGCTAAACCCTAGAAGCTAGCCTATGGTATGATTATATGTTATGGTTGTTGTCCTACGGACTAAAACCCTTCGGTTTATATAGACACCGAAGAGGGTTAGGATTACACAAGGTCGGTTACAAAGGAGGAGATATCCATATTGATATTGCCAAGCTTGCCTTCCACGCCAAGTAGAGTCCCATCCGGACACGAGACGAAGTCTTCAATCTTGTATCTTCATAGTCTAACAGTCCGGCCAATGGAGATAGTCCGGCTGTCCGGAGACCCCCTAATCCAGGACTCCCTCATTAACCATCAACACTTGATGCTCCTTCTTGATTTCTACCTCTGTAGTAGCATTGCGAAGAGCTCGGGAATCATCTTATCCGTCCCTTGCATATTATAGTTCATCATGAAGCTCTTGTAGCTTGGTGGCAGTGATTGAAGAACTCTGTCAATGACACTATCATCAGGAAGATTAACTCCCAGCTGAGTCAAGTGGTTGTGGTACCCAGACATTCTGAGTATATGTTCACTGAAAGAACTATTCTCCTCCATTTTGCAGCTGTAGAACTTATTGGAGACTTCATATCTCTCAATCCGGGCATTTGCTTGAAATATTAACTTCAACTCCTGGAACATCTCATATGTTCCATGACGTTCAAAATGCCGTTGAAATCCCGATTCTAAGCCGTAAAGCATGGCACACTTAACTATCGAGTAGTCATCAGCTTTGCTCTGCCAGGTGTTCATAACATTTGGCGTTGCTCCTGCAGCGGGTTTGTCACCTAGCGGCGCTTCCAGGACGTAATTCTTCTATGCAGCAACGAGGATAATCCTCAAGTTACGGACCCAGTCTGTGTAATTTCTACCATCATCTTTAACTTAGCTTTCTCTAGGTACACATTAAAATTCAACGGGACAACAACACGGGCCATCTATCTACAACAACATAGACATGCAAAACACTATCATGTACTAAGTTCATGAAAAATTAAAGTTCAATTAATCAAATTACTAAAGAAATCCACTTAGATAGATATCCCTCTAATCATCTAAGTGATCATGTGATCCATATCAACTAAACCATGTCCGATCATCACATGAGATGGAGTAGTTTTCTATGGTGAACATCACTATGTTGATCATATCTACTATATGATTCACGCTCGACCTTTCGGTCTCAGTGTTCCGAGACCATATCTGCATATGCTAGGCTCGTCAAGTTTAACCTGAGTATTCCGCATGTGCAAAACTGGCTTGCACCCGTTACCGCTAACTCTGTTACAAAACATAATCATCTCATACAACAAAATTTAGCATCATGTCTTGACCATATCACATCACAACATGCCCTGCAAAAACAAGTTAGACGTCCTCTACTTTGTTGTTGCAAGTTTTACATGGTTGCTACGGGCTCAGCAAGAACCGTTCTTACCTACGCATCAAAAACTACAACGTGGTATAGTGATTGCTTTGTGATCTTCAGAAAGAACCTTGTTTATTGAATCCCATTCAACTGAAGTTGGAGAAATATACACTCACTAGCCACCTATGTGCGAAGCACGTCGGTAGAACCAGTCTCGCGTAAGCGTACGCGTAATGTCAGTCTGAGTTGCTTCATCCAACAATACCGCTGAATCAAGAATGAACTAGTGACGGCAAGCAATATGTATGTACCCACGCCCACAACTCCTTTGTGTTCTACTTGTGCATATAACATCTACGTATACACCTGCCTCGAATGCCACTATTGGGGAACGCGGTAATTTCAAAAAAATTCCTACGCACACGCAAGATCCATCTAGGTGATGCATAGCAACAAGAGGGGAAGAGTGTTGTCCACGTACCCTCGTAGACCGTAAGTGGAAGCATTATGACAACGCGGTTTATGTAGTCGTACGTCTTCATGATCCGACCGATCCTAGCACCGAACGTACGGCACCTTCGTGATCTGCACATGTTCAGCTCGGTGACATCCCACGAACTCTAGATCCAGTTGAGTGTCGGGGGAGAGCTTCGTCAGCACGACGGCGTGATGATGGTGATGATGAAGTTACCGACGCAGGGCTTTGCCTAAGCACTACAACGATATGACCGAGGTGGAAATCTGTGGAGGGGGGCACCGCACACGGCTAAGAGATCAACTTGTGTGTCTATGAGGTGCCCCATCCCCCGTATATAAATGGGTGGAGGAGGGGGAGGGCTGACCCCTCTATGGCGCACCCAAGGGGAGTCCTACTCCCATCGGGAGTAGGATTCTCCCCCCCTTCCCTAGTTGCATTAGGAGAGGAAGGAAGGGGGAGAGAGGGGGGAGGAAAGGGGGGCCGACCCCCCACCCAATTCGGATTGGGCTTGGGGGGCGCGCCCCCTCCTAGGCTCCCTTCTCCTCTCTCCCACTATGGCCCAATAAGGCCCATATACTTCCCGGGGGGTTCCGGTAACCTCCCGGTACTTTGGTATATGCCCAAACTCAGCCGGAACCATTCCGATGTCCAAACATTGGCTTACAATATATCGATCTTTATGTCTCGACCATTCCAAGACTCCTCGTCATGTCCGTGATCATATCCGGGACTCCGAACTACCTTCCATACATCAAAACACATAAACTCATAATACTGATCGTCACCGAACGTTAAGCGTGCGGACCCTACGGGTTCAAGAACTATGTAGACATGACTGAGACTCATCTCCGGTCAATAACCAATAGTGGAACCTGGATGCTCATATTGGTTCCTACATATTCTACGAAGATCTTTATTGGTCAAACCGCATAACAACATACGTTGTTCCCTTTGTCATCGGTATGTTACTTGCTTGAGATTCGATCATCGGTATCTGAATACCTAGTTCAATCTCATTACCGGCAAATCTCTTTACTCATTCCGTAATGCTACATCCCGTAACTAACTCATTAGATACATTGCTTGCAAGGCCTATAGTGATGTGCATTACCGAGAGGGCCCAGAGATACCTCTCAGATACACTGAGTGACAAATCCTAATCTCGATCTATGCCAACTCAACAAACACCATCGGGGATACCTCTAGAGCATCTTTATAGTCACCCAGTTACGTTGTGACATTTGATAGTGCACTAAGTGTTCCTTCGGTATTCGGGAGTTGCATAATCTCATAGTCATAGGAACATGTATAAGTTATGGAGAAAGCAATAGCAGTAAACTAAACGATCATAGTGCTAAGCTAACGGATGGGTCAAGTCAATCACATCATTCTCTAATGATGTGACCCCATTTATCAAATGTCAACTCTTCGTCCATGGCTAGGAAACTTAACCATCTTTGATTAATGAGCTAGTCTAGTAGAGGCATACTAGTGACATTCAGTTTGTCTATGTATTCACACATGTACTAAGTTTCCGGTTAATACAATTCTAGCATGAATTTATCATGATATAAGGAAATACAAATAACATTTTTTATTGCCTCTAGGGCATATTTCCTTCATTAATATGTGATTTTATATTATTTTTGGGACTAACCTATTAACCTAGAGCCCTTATGATGTCCCTCGAACTCTTGATCCAGCAAAGTGTCGAGGGAGAGTTTCATCAGCACGAAGGCATGGTGATGGTGATGGTGAAGTAGTCCACGCAGGGCTTCGCCTAAGCACTACGACAATATGACCGAGGGCGTAAACTGTGGAGGGGGCGCCACACACGGCTAGGAATCAATTTTGTGTTCTAGCGGTGCCCCCCTCCCACATATATATAGGTGGGAGAGGGAGAGGGGCTGCAAGGGGCGCCCCAAGTAGGAGTAATCCTACTTGG
Organism: Triticum dicoccoides; assembly: GCF_002162155.2. Lineage (NCBI taxonomy): Eukaryota > Viridiplantae > Streptophyta > Magnoliopsida > Poales > Poaceae > Triticum > Triticum dicoccoides. The sequence continues at coordinate 372,131,965 of NC_041388.1, read as the reverse complement.
GTGCCTCCTACAAGTCGGCCTCCCCCCTTCCATAAGTGTCGGAGGGGGAAGGAATAAGAGGGGGAGGGGAAGGAAAGGGGGAGGCCGAATCCTCCCCTTTCCTTCTCCCTTCTCTCCTTTCCTTTCCCCCTTATTTCGGCCTATAGGGGGAACACTAGCCCCTTAGGGGCTGGTCTGTCCCTCTCTTGGCCCATTAGGCCCATATAGCTTGCCGAGGGTTGCTCGGAACCCCTTCTGGTGACCCGATACGTACCCGGTACCCCCGGAACACTTCCGGTGTCCGAATACTATCGTCCTATATATGAATCTTTACCTCTCGACCATTTCGAGACTCCTCTTCATGTCCGTGATCTTATTCGGGATTCTGGACAACATTCGGTTACCAAATCACATAACTCATAATACAAAATCGTCATCAAACGTTAAGCGTGCGGACCCTATGGGTTTGAGAACTACGTAGACATGACCGAGACACCTCTCCGGTCAATAACCAACAACGGAACCTAGATGCTGATATTAGTTCCTACATATTCTACGATGATCTTTATCGATCAAACCGTAATGACAACATACATTATTCCCATTGTCATCGGTATGTTACTTGCCCGAGATTCGATCGTCGATATCTTCATACCTAGTTTAGTCTCGTTACTGGTAGGTCTCTTTCCTCATTCCATAATACATCATATCGAAAACTCATTAGTCACATTGCTTGCAAGGCTTATTATGATGTGCATTACCGAGAGGGCCCAGAGAAACCTCTCCGATACTCAGAGTGATAAATCCTAATCTCGATCTATGCCAACCCAACAAACGCCTTCGGAGATACCTGTAGAGCATCTTTATAATCACCTAGTTACGTTGTGACGTTTGATAGCACACAAGGTATTCCTCCCGTATTCGGGAGTTGCATAATCTCATAGTCAAAGGAATATGTATATGACATGAAAAAAGCAATAGCAATAAAACTTAACGATCATTATGCTAAGCTAACGGATGGGTCTTGTCCATCACATCATTCTCCTAATGATGTGACCCCATTTACCAAATGACAACTCATGTCTATGGTTATGAAACTTAACCATCTTTGATCAACGAGCTAGTCTAGTAGAGGCTTACTAGGGACACTGTGCTTTGTCTATGTATCCACACATGAATCAAGTTTCCGGTTAATACAATTCTAGCATGAATAATAAACATTTATCATGATATAAGGTAATATAAATAACAACTTTATTATTGCCTCTAGGGCATATTTCCTTTCAGTGACTCCTATCGAATCTTTGTTTTCCAATATAAATCTTGATAAATATGGGACTGGAGATGAGTTAACTTCAGTGAAAAGGCATCCCATTGATTCAGAGTTTTTAGATCTTGATGCAAAAAATGATAAAAGTGGGATTGGAGAGGTCAAAACTTTAAGTAGCAATGAACCCACTCGTTTGGATTTCAAGGAATTTAATTATGATAATTGTTCTTTAATAGATTGTATTTCCTTGTTGCAATCCATGTTGAATTCTCCTCATGCTTACAATCAAAACAAAGCTTTTACTAAACATATCGTTGATGCTATGGTGCAATTTTTTGAAGAAAAGCTTGAATTGGAAGTTTCTATCCCTAGAAAACTTTATGATGAATGGGAACCTACTATTAAGATTAAGATTAAAGATTATGAGTACCATGCTCTGTGTGATTTGGGTGCTAGTGTTTCCACGATCCCAAAAACTCTATGTGATGTGTTAGGTTTCCGTGAATTTGATGATTGTTCTTTAAATTTGCATCTTGCGGATTCCACTATTAAGAAACCTATGGGAAGGATTAATGATGTTATTATTGTTGCAAATAGAAATTATGTGCCCGTATATTTCAATGTTCTTGATATAGATTGCAATCCTACATGTCCTATTATTCTTGGTAGACCTTTCCTTAGAACGATTGGTACGATTATTGATATGAAAGAAGGAAACATTAGATTTCAATTTACGTTAAGGAAGGGCATGGAACACTTTCCTAGAAAGAAAATTAAATTGCCTTATGAATCTATTATGAGATCCACTTATGGATTGCATACCAAAGATGATGATACCTAGATCTATTCGTGTTTTATGCCTAGCTAAGGGCGCTAAACAACATCGCTTGTTGGGAGGCAACCCAATTTTATTTTTGTTTTTGCTTTTTAGGTTCTGTTTTGCAATAAAGCATTCATCTAGCCTCTGGTTAGATGTGGTTTTATGTTTTAATTAGTGTTTGTGCCAAGTAAGACCTTTGGGATAGCTTACCGTGATAGTTGATTTGATCTTGCTGAAAAACAGAAACTTTTGCACTCAGGAAAACAATTCTCATTTTTAACAGAAGTATGATAAAATACTAATTATTTTTTTTCAGAAGATTAATAAACACATTCTTAGGTTGTCCTAATTTTTCAAAAAATTTGGAATTACAGAAGTATTCGAAATATCCAGATTGCTACAGGATGTTGTGTTTTTGACAGATTCTGTTGTCTATGTGTTGTTTGCTTATTTTGATGAATCTATGGCTAGTTTCGGGGGGTATGAACCATGGAAAAGTTGGAATACAGTAGAAATTACACAAATACAAATAAATAATGAGTTCACAATAGTACCAAAAGTGGTGATTTATTTTCTTATACTAACGGAGCTTATGATATTTTCTGTTGAGTTTTGTGTTGTGAAGTTTTCAAGTTTTGGTAAGGATTTGATGGACTATGGAATGAGGAGTGGCAAGAGCCTAAGCTTGGGGATGCCCAATGCACCCCAAGGTAATACTCAAGGACAACCAAGAGCCTAAGCTTGGGGATGCCCCGGAAGGCATCCCCTCTTTCGTCTTTGTCTATCGGTAACTTTACTTGAGGCTATATTTTTATTCACCACATGATATGTGTTTTGCTTGGAGCGTCTTGTGTGATTTTAGACTTTGCTTTTTAGTTTGACACAATCATCCTTGTTGTACACACCTTTTGAGAGAGACACGCATGAATCATGATTTATTAGAATACTCTATGTGCTTCACTTATATATTTTGAGCTAGGAAACTTTGCTCTAGTGCTTCACCTATATCTTTTTAGAACGCGGCGGTGGTTTTATTTTATAGAAATTTATGAACTCTCATGCTTAAATTATATTATTTTGAGAGTCTCTAAACAGCATGGTAATTTTCTTTGGTTATAAATTTAGTCCTAATATGATAGGCATCCAAGAGGGATATAATAAAAACTTTCATATGCAGTGCACTCAATACTACGAGAAGTTTGATTCCTTCTGATTGTTTTGAGATATAAAGATGGTGATATTAGAGTCATGCTAGTGAGTAATTGTGAATTTGAGAAATACTTGTGTTAAAGTTTGTGATTCCCGTAGCATGCAGCGTATGGTGAACCGTTATGTGATGAAGTCGGAGCATGATTTATTTATTGATTGTCTTTCTTATGAGTGGTGGTCGGGGATGAGCGTTGGTCTTTTGCTACCAATCTATCCCCCTAGGAGCATGCGTGTAGTACTTCATTTCGACAAGTAATAGATTTTTGCAATAAGTACGTGAGTTCTTTATGACTAATCTTGAGTCCATGGATTATACGCACTCTCACCCTTCCACCATTGCTAGCCTCTCTAGTACCGCGTAACTTTCGCCGGTACCATAAACCTTCCTCAAAAAAACCACCATACCTACCTATTATGGCATTTCCATAGCCATTCCGAGATATATTGCCACGCAACTTTTCACCGTTCTGTTTATTATGACATGTTCCATTATTGTCATATTGCTTTACATGATCATGTAGTTGACATCGTATTTGTGGCAAGGCCACCATTCATAATTGTTTCATACATATCACTCTTGATTCATTGCACACCCCGGTACACCGCCGAAGGCATTCATATAGTCATATTTTGTTCCAAATATTGAGTTGTAATTCTTGAGTTGTAAGTAAATAACAGTGTGATGATCTTCATTATTAGAGCATTGTCCCATGTGAGGAAAGGATGATGGAGACTATGATTCCCACACAAGTCAGGATGAGACTCCGGGCGAAAAAAAAGAGGCCAAAAATGAGAAAAGGCTCAAATAAAAAAATGAGAAAAAAAGAGAGAAGGGGCGATGCTACTATCCTTTTACCACACTTGTGCTTCAAAGTAGCACCGTGATCTTCATGCTAGAGAGTCTCCTATATTGTCACTTTGATATACTAGTGCGAATTTTTCATTATAGAACTTGGCTTGTATATTCCAATGATGGGCTTCCTCAAATTGTCCTAGGTCTTCATGAGCAAGCGAGTTGGATGCACACCCACTTTGTTTCTTTTTGAGCTTTCATAAACTTATAGCTCTAAGTGCATCTGTTGCATGGCAATCCCTACTCACCCACATTGATATCTATTGATGGGCATCTCCATAGCCCGTTGATACGCCTAGTTGATGTGAGACTATCTCCTTTTTGTCTTCTCCACAACCACCGTCTATTCCACCTATAGTGCTATGTCCATGGCACACGCTCATGTATTGCGTGAAAGTTGAAAAAGTTTGAGAACATCAACAGTATGAAGCAATTGCTTGGCTTGTCATCGGTGTTGTGCATGATTTAAATATTTTATGCGATGAAGATAGAGCATAGCCAGACTATACGATTTTGTAGGGATAAGCTTTCTTTGGCCATGTTATTTTGAGAAGACATAATTCCCATGTTAGTATGCTTGAAGTATTATTGTGTTTATGTCAATATTAATTATTTCTGAATCATACAGATCTGAACATTCATGCCACAATAAAAAAGATTACATGGATAAATATGTTATGTAGCATTCCACATCAAAAAAAATCTATTTTTATCATTTACCTACTCGAGGACGAGTAAAAATTATGCTTGGGGATGCTTGATACGTCTCCAACATATCTATAATTTTTTATTGTTCCATGCTATTATATTATCTGTTTTGGATGTTTTATATGCATTAATATGCTATTTTATATTATTTTTGGGACTAACCTATTAACCTAGAGCTAGTGCCAGTTCCTGCTTTTTCACTGTTTTTGAGTTTCGCAGAAAAGGAATACCAAACGGAGTCCAAACAGAACAAAACCTTCGCGATGATTTTTCTTGGACTAGAAGACAACCAGGAGACTTGGAGATGACGTCAGAGGAGCCAAGAGGCGGCCACAAGGACGGAGGGCGCACCCCCACCCTTGTGGGCCCCTCATGAACCTCCTGACCTAATTATTTTGCCCATATATACCTATATATCCCCAAACCAACAGAATGATCCACGAAAACACTTTTCCACCGCCGCAACCTTCTATACCCGTGAGATCCCATCTAGGGACCTTTTCCGGCACCCTGTCGGAGGGGGATTCGATCATGCAGGGCTTCTACATCAACTCCATTTCCCTTCCAAAGAAGCGGGAGTAGTTTACCTCAGACCTACGGGTCCATAGCTAGTAGCTAGATGGCTTCTTCTCTATCTTTGATTCTCAATACCATGTTCTCCTCGATGTTCTTGGAGATCTATTCGATGTCATACTTTTTTGCGGTGTGTTTGCCGAGATCCGATGAATTGTGGATTTATGATCAGCTTATCTATGAATATTATTTGAATCTCCTCTGAATTCTTATATGCATGATTTGATATCTTTCTAATTCTCATCGAACTATCGGTTTGGTTTGGCCAACTAGAATGCTTTTTCTTGCAATGGGAGAAGTGCTTAGCTTTGGGTTCAATCTTGCAGTGTCATTTCCCAATGACAGCAGGGGCAGCAAGGCACGTATTGTATTGTTTCCATCGAGGATAAAAAGACGGGTTTCATCATATTGCTTGAGTTAATTCCTCTACATCATGCCATCTTGCTTAATGCGTTACTCCGTTCTTTATTAACTTAATACTCTAGATGCATACTTGTGACGCCCCCGATTCAATCATACACTAATCATGCACGCAATCGTGTACGATCAAGATCAGGGACTCACGGGAAGATATCACAACACAACTCTAAAAACATAAATAAGTCATACAAGCATCATAATACAAGCCAGGGGCCTCGAGGGCTCAAATACAAGTGCTCGATCATAGACGAGTCAGTGGAAGCAACAATATCTGAGTACAGACATAAGTTAAACAAGTTTGCCTTAAGAAGGCTAGCACCAACTGGGATACAGATCGAAAGAGGCGCAGGCCTCCTGCCTGGGATCCTCCTAAACTACTCCAGGTCGTCGTCAGCGGGCTGCACGTAGTAGTAGGCACCTCCGGTGTAGTAGGGGTCGTCGTCGACGGTGGCGTCTGGCTCCTGGACTCCAGCATCTGGTTGCGACAACCAGAAAGAAAGGAAAGGGGAAAAAGGGGGGAGAAAGCAACCGTGAGTACTCATCCAAAGTACCCGCAAGCAAGGAACTACACTACATATGCATGGGTATATGTGTAAGGAGGCCATATCAGTGGACTGAACTGCAGAATGCCAGAATAAGAGGGGGATAACTAATCCTGTCGAAGACTACGCTTCTCGCAGCCACCGTATTGCATCAAGTAGAAGAGAGTAGATTGAAGTCCTCCAAGTAGCATCTCCAAGTAGCATCTCCAAATAGCATCTCATAGCATAATCCTACCCGGCGATCCCCTCCTCATATCCCTGAGGTAGAGCGACCACCGGTTGTATCTGGCACTTGGAAGGGTGTGTTTTATTAAGTATCCGGTTCTAGTTGTCATAAGGTCAAGGTACAACTCCAAGTCGTCCTGTTACCGAAGATCACGGCTATTCGAATAGATTAACTTCCCTGCAGGGGTGCACCAACTTACCCAACACGCTTGATCCCATTTGGCCGGACACACTTTCCTGGGTCATGCCCGGCCGCGGAAGATCAACACGTCGCAGCCCCACCTAGGCACAACAGAGAGGCCAGCACGCCGGTCTAAACCTAAGCGCACAGGGGTCTGGGCCCATCGCCCATAGCACACCTGCACGTTGCGAGGGCGGCCGAAAGCAGACCTAGCCTAGTGGCGTTCCAGTCCAATTCGGCGCGCGCCGCTCCGTCGCTGACGTCTGAAGTGCTTCGGCTGATACCACGACGTCGGGATACCCATAACTACTCCCGTGTAGATGGTTAGTGCGTATAAGCTCGTAGCCAACTCAGATCAAATACCAAGATCTCGTTAAGCGTGTTAAGTATCCGCGAACGCTGAACAGGGCCAGGCCCACCTCTCTCCTAGGCGGTCTCAACCTGCCCTGTCGCTCCGCCACAAAGATCCACACAGAGGGCCGTCGGGACAAAGGTCCTTTCAGCCCCCAATCCGTGAATCACTCGCGGGTACTCTTCGAGCTGACCCGACTTTAGTCACCAGCTGTATAGTATGTATGTATGTATAGTATATACCCGTGATCACCTCCCGAGTGATCACGGGCCAATAGTATAGCAAGGCAGACCGACAAGAATGTAGGGCCAATGATGATAAACTAGCATCCTATACTAAGCATTTAGGATTGCAGGTAAGGTATCAACAGGTGTAGCAACAATGTCAGGCTATGCATCAGAATAGGATCAACGGAAAGCAGTAACAGGCTACACTACTCTAATGCAAGCAGTATAGAAGAGAATAGGCGATATCTGGTGATCAAGGGGGGGCTTGCCTGGTTGCTCTGGCAAGAGAGAGAGGGGTCGTCAACTCTGTAGTCGAACTGGTCAGTAGCAGCGTCGGTCTCGTAGTCTACCGGAGAGAAGAGGGGGAAGAAATAATGAATACAGAGCAAACAAAGCATCACAAAATATAACAAGGCAATACGCGGTGTTCGGTGTGCCCTAACGCGGTAGTAGGTGATACCGGTGAAGGAGGGAAAACATCCAGGAAAGTATTCCCGGGGTTCCGTGTTTTCGGGCAGAGGAACCGGAGGGGGAAAGTTGCGAGTTTGATATGTTAGGGGTGTGTGGTGGACGAATGGGCTGCGTTTCCGGAATCGTCTCGTCGTTCTGAGCAACTTTCATGTTGAAAATATTTTCATCTGAGCTACAGTTTATTTTATATTAATTTTAAAAGATTTAAATCATTTTTAGCATTTATCTAATTATTTTAATGCAAAATGGGATTTATGACATCAGCATGATGTCATGCTGACGTCAGCAGTCAACAGGGTTGACTGGTCAACCTGACATGTGGGTCCTGCATGCCATAGGCACAATAACCTAATTGACCTATTAAATATTTTAATTTAGTTAAACAGGTAACTAATGTTTAATTAGTCTAATTAAACAGGATTAATTAAGTTAATTAATTTAGTTAATTAATTAATTAATTAGCTAACATTTTTATTTACTATTTATTATTTTCTTTAATTCCTCTTTTTTTTAACGTTCTGGTACTGGGGTGGGGCCCGGCTGTCATTGGGCCAGGGGCCTTAACGGGTTCGGGCGCTCGGGTGCAGGTGTCACCCGAGCGGGCGCTGTGCAGCGAGCGCAGTTGCAGGCGAGGCATCCATCGGGCGGACCCGAGGCGACGAGGCGGGCGAACCCGGCCGGCGGCTACGGGCACGGTGGCGCGAGACGGGCACGCACGGCTGGGCGTAGGTGGGTGAGAGGGTAGGGCACGAGGCGCATGGCCAGGGGACAGCCAGCGCGCGAGGCTGGAGTTCTGGGGCGCCACCGACGTACGCGAACGCAGCCAGGGGCGGCTCGGTGAACGCGAGGTCGTCGCGAGCTTCGGGCGCGAGCGGGGCAGCGCCAATCAACGACGAGATCGACGGGGAAGAGGGGAACGGACATGGCTCACTGGGAGGAGGTCGATGGAGAGCTCGGGACGGTCGGAGTGGCGTTAGAGAGGTGGGCCGGCGCGGTGGCGGTGGTGGTGGCCGAGGCGGACGGGGACGACCGGTGAAGGAGAGGCGAGGAAGCGGCGAGCGACGGCATCGGGGACGGCTCCGGGGCGACGTGGCGACGACGGCAACGCAGGGGAGGACGACAACGCTGGCGGACCTGCGAGGTGGCCTCCGGTGACGGGGTCGGGGCGGCCACGAATGGGGCGCGCGCGGAGCTCGGGGGAGACGACGCGGTGCACGAAGGAGAGGAAGGAGGCCGGGAGGTGCGGCGCCAGTGAGGTGGCGTCGCGGAGGAGGATGGAGGCGCGATGGGGCGGCGACAGACGCGACGGTCGGGGCGCCATTGGCGTCGGGGACGCGGTCGTGGCCCGATCCAGATCTGGATCGGGGAAGAGGGGATCGTGGGGGTGGGGGGGCGAGAGGTGGGGTAGTGGGCTAGGGTTACCGTGGTGGGGGGGTATAGGCAGGGGGTGGCCTGGGTCGGCCTAGTCGGTTGTGGCCAACTGGGCCACTTGGCCCATGGGAGAGAGGGGGGGTATTTTCTTATTTCATTTATTTTTGTTTTATTTTCCTTTTCTTTTGTTGTTTTATTTTAGTTCCTCTTTTATTTTGGTTTTCTAAATTATAAAAGTAGTCCCTAATTTAGTGTTAATAAATAGGTTACTGCCACATAAGTTTGGGCAACTAAATAAAATAGTTAATATTTTATTTATTGTAAAAGGCATTCAACCAATTGTTTTGCTACTGTTTATCTATTATTGTGCATTTAAGCACATTATAAAAGTGTGGTTTCTTCTACATAATTACCTATGCATTGTTTGGCTCACTCCGAACATTTTAGTTTTAATATTTGAAAACATTTATTGTTTGCCTATATTTTAAATTTGAATTTGAATCGTTTTGAACTAACACGAGTTTACCAACAGTAAACGAGGTGACGTGGCATCATTAGCAGAGGTTCACTGTAGCTTAAATACCCGGGCGTCACAGCTGGATAGCAGTCGATGTATGGAGTAATAGTAGTACATGCAGAATCGTTTCGGTCTACTTGACATGGACGTGATGCCTATATTCATGATCATTGTTTTAGATATCGTCATAACTTGCGCTTTTCTATCAATTGCTCGACAGTAATTTGTTCACGCCTCTAGTGAAACCTATGCCCTCGGTTCTATTTTTCATCATGAAAGTTTCCGATCTACAATATTAGTTTCCGATTTACTCTTTTTGCAATCTTTTACTTTCCGACCTATAAACCAAAAATACCAAAAACATTTACTTTACCATTTATCTATCTCTATCAGATCTCGTTTTTGCAAGTAATCGTGAAGGGATTGACAATCCCTTTATCACGTTAGGTGCAAGTTGTTTGATTGTTTGTGCAGGTATCCGGTGACTTGTGCGTTGTCTCCTACTGGATTGATACCTTAGTTGTCAAACTGGGGGAAATACTTATATCTACTTTGCTGCATCACCCTTTCCTTTTCAAGCGAAAAACCAACGCAAACTCAACAAGTAGCAATAACTCAGTAACATTGTCTCAAAAAATATAACTTAGTAACACAGATAATATTTTCAACCCATTTGTGCATATTATTTAATGTACTTGTAGGTCACATTTGAATTATGTCCGTTAAATGTCTAGAAATGCACTTATTGACTTTAATATAGCAAACAAACTCAAAAAATAAAAATTCTGAAATAAAAGATTCAGTGGTGTATGTTGAGTGCAAAAAAACTTATCAAGTCCAACTAACGAAGATAATCGTCACTTCGCCTTAAAACCTAACTCGTTCCCTCTCGAAACCATGATTCTTACTTGGAGATGGTTCAATTTCTAAGCAGTTTAAATGAAAACTTTTGTGAATCAATTTCAATTTTTTACCGCGACCTCTAGGTATATGACAACATGCCAAGGTTTATGTTTTCCAGACTTTGTTTGCCTCTTTTTTGAATTTACAACCAATAAGCTCGAGCTTGGCCGTCGAGTATTGGCACCCTAATGTTTCGTCAACCCAGTTGTGCTCATTATTCTGTGTACTTGAAGTTCACATTTGAATTATACCCGTTAAAATGCCGAGTGTAGATTTCACCAATGAAGAATCTATTCAGATGTTTCCTCGAGCAAATTCAGAATTAACCTATATTTACATATTATTTGTATTTTTAATAAATATAAATATTGTCAACAAAAAACAAAATTGAGTCTACTACATATATGTATTCATTATAATAATTTAGAATAAACAATCACTTAATTTAAATTTATAAATCAAAAGTTTTTTTTGCGCAACCAAAAGTTATTTTCTGCATGTATTTATATAAACCAAAAATATGCTAATCCTATGTGTTTCCTATTCTTCTGTCCTTACAATCTTGTGAAACAAAGATTCATTTCGGAGGTGTCAGCTCTTAGAGCATACACAGTGTAGCCTTTTTTTGCCTCTAAGCTTGCCTCTAAGAGCATCTCCAGCCGCGCCCCCAAGACGCCCCTAGGCCGCTTTTTTTAGCGCCGGCGCCGAAAAAACGGCCCAATCGCGCCCCCAAGACGCCGAAATCCGTCGGATCGGCCCGTTTTCTGACCCGGCGCGCCCAGGCCGAACCCGGCGCACTGGGGGGCGCTTGGGGGCGCCGGCGGAAGGGAAAATCACCCGGGTTCCCACTGTCAGGCGAAAAGTCACACTGATTCGCCCCGTTTTCCCCTCTCCTTCCTCGACACCTTGCCGATCTCGGCGCCGCCAGACACCTCTCCGCCGTCGACGCCGCTATCTCGCCATTCCTCGCTGTGAAACAAAGAAAGATCCCCCCGACGCCTTCTCCCCCCACTTATGGAGGCTCAAGGGCAATGCTTAGCTGGACGTGCAATGAAATATGAGTGTTTTTATTATTTGTGATGATTTTATTGATGTTTTTATTTGAATGAGCGCCAAAACACGTCGAGCGTGGGTCGTTTTGCGCCGGAAATTGGGCCAATCCAGCGCCGAAAATGGGCTGAAAGCGCCGATACTAGGCCGATATCAGCGCCTGGGGGCGACTTGGGGGACGGCGGCTGGGAACGCAAGCCTAAAATAGCGCCGGCTCGCTCCCAAGCGGCGGTTTTTGGTGCGTCTTGGGGGTGCAACGGCTGGAGATGCTCTAAGATCTTGGAGGCTGATGCTATGCATTGCAGTCCTCGCCTCTAACATAAAAATCGTTGGTGTTGCCTCTAAGGTAAGAGGCAGCCTCCATTCACTTAAAAAATTCAAAAGAATTAAGTCATGGCTGGGTTCTCTCACGCATGTGAACAGCTCTAAACTCATGGAGGGATTACTTATTTACTTGTTGACTGGGACCTAGCTTAGAGGCACTAGGAGATGCTATACACTCCGTGATTTTCAGCTCAGCTTAGAGCAACTTCAATGGGGCGACCCATTTTGTTCATGGCCATCCGTTTGGATCAGCGCGGACAGAAAAGACGGCCCTACGTGCCGACCCAAACGGGCACGCGTCTGTTTTTCGTCCGTGGACAACCTATTCCCAGTTCATTTTTAAGTCTGATTTGCGTCGGCGCAGACACGCGACGGACGCGCGCACTCGCCTACTCCTGTCCTCGGTCCCACTGGTCTGTGGCACATTGGCCTCCCCTCTCACCCCCCGGCCAACAAGCAACCATCCTCCGTCACCTACGCCGCCGCCCATTTTTGCCGGTAACTCTTCCAGCTGTCGCCGCCTCCACATCCGCCCAGCACGGCGCCCCTGCCCCCAGTCGCCCGCCGCCGCCGCTTTGCCGTCGGGGAGCAAACTGGTTCCCGCAGTCGCTTCCCCCACCACACAGCTGCCCGCGACCAAGAAGACGCCTCGCCGCCCCCGCCACATCCGACCGGCATGCTCGTCGGACGCCGGCAGGGCAGCTAGCTGATCTGTGGGCGACGCGTCTCCCCTCGCCGGCCGTCTCCTTCTTCGACGCCCGCAAGTTGTTCGACAGTTTGCCAAGGTACGGAAATGGACTCCGCCGACGAGTTCTTTTTCCACAATTTCCTTTGCGACTCCGACGACGAGGAGGAGATATTGGCTACCGTGTTGGTCCATCACCACCTCAACAACCAGCGGCCGTTGTTCCGTGGCTCCATTCCGGGCCACCTTTCGGCGTTGAATCGTAACCGAGAGAGCGGGCATTTCCTTCTTTGGAAGGACTACTTTGATACAACAAACCCGTTGTTCAAACATCACAAATTCCGCCGCCGGTTCCATATGAGTAGGCATGTTTTCAACCGTATTAGAGAGGGAGTGGTCGGCTATGATGACTACTTCGAGTGCAAAGAGGATGCGGCAAGATTGGTTTCTTCTCTTATAAAAAATGCACTGCCGCCATCCGAATGCTTCCATACGGAATGCCCGGTGATCTCATTAACGAGTACGTCCGTATAAGCGAGTCTACATGCCTAGAGTCCCTGTATAAGTTCTGCAAGGCTGTGATTGCTGTGTTTGGCCCTGAGTACTTGAGAGAGCCGACAGCTGAAGATACAACCTGTTTGTTGGCGATGAATGCCAGCAGGGGCTTTCCGGGGATGCTTGGCAGCATAGACTGCATGCACTGGGAGTGGAAGAACTGCCCTTCTACTTGGCAAGGGCAATATAAGGGACATGTCAGGGCTTACACTGTCATACTAGAGGCCGTGGCGTCTCAAGATCTCTGGATCTGGCACTCTTTCTTTGGCATGGCTGGATCACACAATGATATCAACGTGCTTCAGCGCTCGCCGGTGTTTGCTAGGCTTGCCGAAGGCAACAGCCCACCGGTGAACTTTACTTTCAACGGCCACAACTACGACAAAGGGTACTATTTGGGTGACGGTATCTATCCTCGGTGGACCATTATTGTCAAGACAATACCCAACCCTGTCGAAGAGAAAAGGAAAAGATTTGTCGAAGAGTAAGAGAGTGCTAGAAAGGATGTCGAGCGTGCCTTTGGTGTTTTGCAATCTCGATGGGGCATCATTTGGTATCCTGCTAATACTTGGAGCATGCAGAAACTATGGGAGATGATGACTGCTTAGATGATGACTGCTTGTGTGATCATGCACAATATGATAATAGAAGACAAGCGCCCGGAACGTCTGCACGATCAAGGCTTTCAGTTTCAGGGTGAGAATATTGTGCCTGAGCATGGAGTAGCGGCAACATTTGAGCAGTTCACTCAGTTTCATGAAGACATACGTGATTGGGAAACTCACTTGCAACTGCAAAATGATTTGGTTGAGCATATGTGGACTCATGTTGGCAACCAATAAATGTATCTTCTTTTATTCGTTTGCAAAATTATGTGAAACATTTTTATTTGTATTTGAATTGTAAAACTATACTATTTATTTGGGCGGCTAAACTATTTTACTTGTTATTTCATCTCACAATATGTTTGAATGCAAATCAATATAAAATTGGACGGCCAGCCGGCCACACCTGCATATATGGATCGACGCGTTGGGCGCGCAGCCGACCCATATGAAAAACAGGGCGGACTCGGGCGAGCGGCCGACCCAAACGGACAAAAAGCAAACGAAATCATCGTCCGTTTAAGGCGGCCCGTTGGAATTGCTCTTAGAGGCTTCACGTGGGTCCCAGCTTAGAGGCAGCATCGCCTCCAACACACTGCTGATGCCCTTATGTGCACGTATGCAGGGTATAATTCGTATGCTACAGTACCACTACGATTTGATTTGAGTTCTGAGTATTCAGAGTAAATAGGGACGGAAGGAAACGGCGCACTGCAACGTGGTAAACGGAAAAAACGAACCGTTTGGCAGTTGCGGGCACGCCACCTCCACACCCACCGCGCGGCCGGCCGAGCGCGCGCCTGCCCTGCCCTTGCCTTGCCGCGGGAGGGAGTACAACTGCAGTACAGGTCGCGCGCATGTACTGCCTGCGCCCCTGCCGCGCGAGTACTACCCCGGCGAGGCGCTTCATTGGGCAGGCCTTGCCGGCTAATTACGTTTCTGCACCTGTGGCCGACGCCTACCGGCTCATCCGCTAGTGTAGACTTTTGGGCGCCCTTTTCCGTCGCTTGCCCACGATTCCGTCCGCACGTTGTCACGTCACGACGCGCGGAAGGCAAGTTTCGCGCCTACTGCCAGCCGGTCCGGGGTTTTGCAATTTTGACCCGCCATGTTACATTAAAAAATGTTTTTTAGCATCATTAAAAAATGTTTTAATAGAGCATATATCCCAGAAGTCAAGCCATTTGCAATTAAAAAGCACGAACGTGACACAGTATTTCAACAATGAACGTGGTCCATTTAAAAAAAACAATGGACGTGGTAGGGGGAAATCTCAAGACTTGATACTTCTTCCGAGGAGGGAGAAATGTTACTCTGTACACTAATTAAATGGTAAAAATGTCTTACATTAATGTACATAAGTAGATTTTTTATGAGTATTTTCTCATTAAATCTTACTATGTCTGAGCATGGTACTGTAAAAGTTTTTGAAGGCCCACTCAAATTGTACATGGCATGTGTATAACTTTTAGTTCCGCATTGATGGTTGAGTAGAAAACTAGGGATGTAAGTGGCAAATAAACGACATCCGTCAATCTCATCTAGTTAGTTTTTGCTAGCTCGCTAGTTCATTTTTCTTAAAAAATAAAAACTCTTTTGAACTATCATACCATTAGTGAACTTTAATCGGAATTAAACGGGACCCGGTTGACATCCCTATAGAAAACACCAACATATAATGTCCTTGTAGCATCAAATAAGAGTAACAACACACACCTCACCCACTCACTCACACATTCACTCCGTGCATTGCGTGAATAATGTTTAGGGCCTCTTTGATTCGCATGATTTTCAAAACATAGGAATAGGGGAAAAAGCAGGAATAAGGTGGCATATCCTATACCGCCCTTCATGATTTGAAAGAATGTTTGATAGCATAGAAAAAACAAAAAAAATCTACAAAGAGCTTTGAGGGGATGAAAAATTTCCTCCAAAATATAGTACAAGTGGATCCTATGAAAAAAATTCATAAGGATTCCAACCCTACAAATCAAACCATCATCACAGAAAAATTCCTAAGGATCAAAATCCCCCAAAACCCCTATGAAATTTCTTTGAATCAAATGAGTCCTTAAAGGTGTACGTGAAAATACTCAAGCTCATTGTAGACTCATTTTTCCGCTTTCAAAGATTCTTTCACCAATGATCAATGTGATCCTGGCCGGTTGACGGCTTTGTTAATTCAAAATTGGGCTAGATTTGAGCCTTCTCTCAGGCTCGGCCAACGTCTTTTCTCTAAAAAAAGATTTCTTTCACCGGATGCCAGTTTCATCGGCTCATTTCTCTCTAATTGAGAAAATAGTAATGTACATAGCCATACCGAAGAGCATGCTCATGAAAGTCGGGTCAATTGATGACCTGCACTAGGTGAGAGATGATAAGGTTGTTGAGAAGCATGATTGCTCGTTCAAGCTTGACTATCGGCCATCTGCTCCCTTAGGGTGAAGGGCTACGCCATTTTCACCACCATGGAACTGGCATGTGTTTCGGGGCATATGCAAAGTCTATTGTGTGTGATTTTAGCGTGTCAATAAAGTCGTGATGAATTTGAATTAAACGGCAGAAAATTACTTATAGTATCTTAAATTACTTGTAGTATCTTAACAATAAATGCGTTGAAATTTGAAGAAACGAGACAAAAATTATCGGTCGTTAGGCATTGCTTGCTGCTAAGGATCTCCTGTAAAGAAGTTTTACTCCAGTAAAAAGTAAAACCCCAGCGAGACAAGATGTAACGTGCCGGGAAGCTCGACCTCCGTTACATTCATTCCAATGGCACGGAACGTAAATACATCGAAACCCCGTGCCCCAAAGCCGCGGCTCGTCAACAAAGGCCGCCCCTTTAAAATCCCACCGGTCGCTTCGCCGGAAATCCTCGTCCTTCCTTTCCCTTTCCGCCCGCCCCTTCCCCGTCCGGCGGCGTCTCTCCTCCCCCACCGCGTCGAAATCCCAAACCCCACCCCACCCTCCCTCGGTCGCCGCCCGCCGGCCACGATGATGCACATGACCTTCTACTGGGGCACGTCCGCGACGATCCTGTTCGACGGCTGGCGCACGTCCGCGTGGACGGGCTACCTCCTCTCCCTCCTGGCGCTCTTCCTCGCCGCCGCCTTCTACCAGTACCTCGAGGCCTTCCGGATCCGCGTCAAGCTCCTCGCCGGCGCCAAGGCGGACCCCCTGCCCCCGCCCGCCGGCTCCGACGCGCGGGCCCCGCTGCTCGCGCCGGGCTCCGCCGCCTTCTTGGGCGGGCGCTGGCCGGCGCGGGTGGCCACGGCGGCGCTCTTCGGGGTCAACGCGGGCATAGGGTACCTCCTCATGCTCGCCGTCATGTCGTTCAACGGCGGGGTGTTCATCGCCGTGGTGCTCGGGCTCGCGGCCGGGTACCTGGCGTTCCGCAGCGGCGACGTGGGCGGGGACGACCTCGTCGTGGTCGACAACCCCTGCGCCTGCGCGTAGAGAATCGGACGAGGGGCGGGTCGCCGGCTTGCCCCCAAGGTGTGATGATTACTTGATGTTGTACAACGCAGGTGGGGTAATAAGATGGTGTACAAATTGATTTGGGGGATTGCAGATGTTTGGTGTCGTCCGGGAGGAAATTGTAGAATACAGAATCAGAACAGTGTTTGATGCGTGTTTCTCACAGCGAATTGTTTTTTGATGCGTTTCTGAGTTGATTGAAGAGTGTGCGAAGACGGTTCCTTTGATTAAGGGTTACGAGCTGAGCTGGTGTCAGACATCGTACTCTGTGTTTCGCTGTCACGAATCCAAGAGGCGATATTTGGCAGGGAAGAGAAGAAATCGGAACCTAGACACCTATCAGGCCAGATTCGACCATTGGGAAGAGAAGTACTTCGTGCTCCTTCGCCCACCCTACGAATGAACGGAAGGTAGGATCCCTTGTCCCTTGGAATGCAGGGGAAAAGCCAAAGATATAACCGTATTGTTCCCAGTTCTGTTGGACCGGCATGCTTTGCTTGTCGGTAGAGCCTTGCTTGTCCGCTGATCAATGTAAGCAAGCTCCCTCAAGGGTCCTTGAACACGCATAATCCCCTTTCTGGTAGGAACCGAATCCCTATCAGGGCGTGGTCTCAGGTTGTAGGGGTGGAAGGAGGGATGGCTTGGTCGCCGGTGTTGGGGCGCCGTCGTTGCGTGCGCGCGCGAGAGAGGGAGGGCGCCGGGGCGGCGGCTAAAGGCAAAGGCGGTTGCGGCCCATAGGATCTCGCGAGGAACGTGTAGATGCTCGTGACCGCCTGGGTGAGATCCCGGATGGCAGCCGTCATCTCCTTCGGGGTGAAGACGGCGGGGACGGGCACAACAAAGGTGGCCGGCACCGGCAAGGGCAGGGCACTGGCCGTGGTGGTCATCAGGGCGGTCGTCGCGGTCGGCAGTGGAAGGGTCGGGGTGGGCGGCGGCGAGGACATGATCGCACCGAAGCTATCTGATACCGAATTGGTAGGAACCGGATCCCTACCAGAGCGTGGTTTTAGGTTGTAGAGGTGAAAGGAGGG
>NC_041388.1:372106738-372113195 GCF_002162155.2 Triticum dicoccoides | reverse complement strand
GAGCAGGGGCGGCGGCTAGGGTTAGGTCAATGAGCTAAGCTCATAAACTGGGCCACAACTAACTGGGCTAAGCCCCTAATATGTCGGTCATAACACTTTCAGTAAGAGCATCTGCAGCCAAATTGACCGAGCGGACGGTCCGCAGCTTGTCCTTCGCCTCCCTATTCACAATCGGGATGCACAAGTCGGAGGAGCTACCTGTGACGTAGGAGCTATCCCCGCTGTAGGCGAGCCGAGTCAGCCGCTGGTCGTACTTCTCTGTCTCGCGGAGGAGGAGGGACGCCGACGGCTTAAGGACTTGGTTGGTGTACCGCTGGGCGGACCACTTCCTCGCCGCGCCGGCGGCGACGCGGTGCTTTCGCTCGGGGTCGTCGCCACCTAGCTGGCCAGAGCTCCACATCCCACCCCACATCGTGGCGGATCGATTGGCGGGAAGGTAGATTTAGGTTGCCGGCAGTGAGAATCAGAGGGGGGAATGGAGAATCATCGCGGGAGGGGGGGTTGACCCGTATCCCAACCGCGAACCCGAATATATGCTACTCGGGAGAGAGGGAGGGTTCCTGGCCGCTGTTAACTTTTTACAGGCCGGGGCGACTATACAAGGCCTGACCTGACCCAAAAAACAGGCCAAACCCATATAGTCACCGGAATTATACGGGCCGTGCCGCTATACAGGATCTGCTGGAGATGCTCTAAGGCATCTCCAATGCGGACTCTCAAACCGTCCACATATATCGGAACTGTTGGAAATATGAGCAATTTACCAAATGATTTTATTAATAGAAATATTAGATAAAGCATGACTAATATAACATGGATAAAAGTAGTCATGCAATCTGACAGAGAGAAGGTAAATAACATCTTCATATATGAACTGCAACCAAACAAGTCTAAAGCAGATAGTAGAACAGGTTGCATAAATGGCGTAGAACCTAACATATGTAGGACAAACAGTAGAGCAAAGAACTGCGAGAAGACCTCTAACAGAAAGAGCAAGAACACGTACGGGACAACAGCAGCAGTAGCACTGGACTTGGGGTCGGTGTCCTCGCCAGCCATGTCATCGAGAAGGTTGTCGACGTCAGGGAAGAAGTCGTCGTCGGGGAAGTAGTCGTTGGAGTCCGGGGCGTCCGTGACGAAGAAGTCAGTAGTCGCGCTGAGCGCTCCCCAAAAACCTTATCACCCTTCTCCCGTACATGACTCAAAAGGTGCGGTTTCGGA
Source organism: Triticum dicoccoides (assembly GCF_002162155.2). Lineage (NCBI taxonomy): Eukaryota > Viridiplantae > Streptophyta > Magnoliopsida > Poales > Poaceae > Triticum > Triticum dicoccoides. The sequence goes on along the minus strand of NC_041388.1, from coordinate 372,111,974 downwards.
GGCCTACTGTCCCGACCTGCGGTGCACGCCGCAAGCCGGGATGGGGAAGAACGTAGCAGCAGCGCAGTGCTCAGGAACTTGTGGCGAGAGGAAGAAGAGGTTCTGGTGCGTCTCTCTGAGAGGAGTGGCCTCCCTTTTATAGGCGCAAGAGAAGGAGGCGAGAGGCTGTGCTGGGAGCTGAAGAGAACGAGGGAGACAAAACGAAAAGGCAGCAGGTGAAGAGGTGCGCCGTTCGTATTCAATCTCCACTACAACAAAACGTTTCAGCTTTCGCATGACCTTTCGTATACCCGTCGTGCGTGGCAAAAATTTAGACATTGGCTCGGCTCATTCCCGCAACCCGCGGCGCGGTTCGTCGTGACGAGGCGTGGCGTGGCGAGGCGGGTGGCGGAGGAGGAGCGCGCGTGGATGTCCCTCTTGTTCTCATCCTCATACATGTGGAGAAAGAGCCTCCCTTATAAAGAGGTCCAACTCCCTCTAAACTAGCAATGTGGGACTAAACTTTAGTTCCACCTCTTGTCTTGCATGAATGGGCTGCGTGGGCCTCTAGGATTTATTAGGAATTTCTGAAACTGCTATTGGGCTAGGCCCAAAATAGACAAAATTCCAGCAATCCCCCACCAGATCCCAGAGGCACACAAAATTTGCCTTTGGTTCCAAAACACTGTTTTATATACTGGTACTGCAGTGGAGACTTTTAAATTGAACTTCCACCTAGAACTCTATGCTACACTAGTAGGCAACTTGAACAGTGGACTGGGCCTTGAACTGCAAGTTTTCTGCGAATCTAGCTACGTAAAGCCTTGATCGATACGTGGCTACCGTGGGTCTTCCCCGCGGGTGGAGCTTATGCGTCATACTCCGAGACCTTTCATGAGTTTACTAGAGAGAACCCTACTCTCATAGATTGCGAGGTTTGACAATCAAACTCATATAGGTTTGTTCTTCAAAAGATGTTCTGCACGACAACATCTCTGCTTAAATGAGCCACTTAGAACACATTAAGATATACATCAACCTGCCATGCAGATTTAGGAGAGTATTGCATCTTCATGGAGTGGTATTGTTAACAGTAAGGATACTCCCCTCTCAGTTGACCAACAGCTTGTCTTCCACATCTAATTCACGGGATCTCCGATCACATAGACTAGGTTACCACTGTGAACAACTCATATTGTGGTTCTCATACCCATCTCCCTCGATGCATTATCTATCACATTATGTGATAGACCCTTAGTGAAAGGATCTGCCAGATTTTTAGACATCTGGATATAATCCAATGCAATAACTCTGGAGTTTCTCATTTTCCTTACAGACTTTAACCTTCTCTGAACGTGTCCTGATGACTTCATGTTATCCTTTGAGCTGCTCACTTTCGTGATCACAGTTTGATTGTCGCGGTTCATAAGGATACCAGTACAAGTTTCTCAACAACCGGTAAGTCATTGAAGAGCCAACGAAGCCAATCTACTTCGACCGTAGCTGTATCTAGTGCTGTGAGTTTTGCTTCCATTGTTGACCTCGTTAAGATGGTCTGCTTGCAAGACTTTCAAGAAACAGCGCCACCTCCATGAGTGAATACATAACCGCTCGTGGCCTTTATCTCATCAGCATCTGAGATCCAGTTTGAGTCACTATACCCTTCAAGCACCTTTGGGTGCCCGGTGTAGTGAATTCCATAATTCGCAGTGCCTTTCAAATAACGCAAAACTCTCTCTAGAGCTTTCCAATGCACATCTCCTGGTTTTGAGCAAAACCGACTTAGTTTGCTAACAGCAAAAGAGATGTCAGGTCTTGTAGCACTGGCTAAGTACATAAGCGAGCCAATAATCTGAGAATATTTTAATTGATCTCTAGCAATTCTTCAATTCTTTCAAAGTAACACACTCGCATCATATGGTGTTGGAGAGGGCTTGCAGTCACTATAGCCAAAGCGACTTAAGATCTTTTCCACATAGTGAGATTGAAGCAATGTAATCCCACCATCATCGTCTCTCAACAACTTGATGTTTAGAATGACATCAGCCACTCCTAAATCCTTCATCTCAAAACAATGAGATAGGAAATCCTTGACCTCCTTAATAACATTCAGATTTGTTCCAAAAATCAGTATGTCATCAACATACAAGCAAAGGATAGCTCCCTCGCCCCCACCATGGCGATAGTACACACATTTGTCAGCTTCGTTTACAACAAAGCCTGCAGTTGTTAAAGTTCTTTCAAACTTCTCATGCCACTGTTTGGGTGCTTGCTTGAGTCCATACAAAGACTTTAGCAACTTGCACACTTTTCCTTCCTGACCATCTAGTACAAACCCATCTGGTTGTTCCATATAGATTTCCTCGTCCAACTCTCCATTTAGGAAAGCAGTCTTAACATCCATTTGATGAATGAGAAGACCATGTGAGGCAGCTAGTGAAAATAGAACTCGAAGAATGGTCAGTCGAGCCATAGGTGAGTAAGTATCAAAGAAGTATTCACCTTCCTTTTGGGTATAACTCTTAGCCATGAGCCGAGCCTTGTACTTTTCAATACTACCATCAGGCCTAAGCTTCTTCTTGAATACCCATTTGCATCCTATAGGTTTGCACCCATAAGGACGATCAATTATCTCCCAAGTTTTCTTTGACAAGATGGTGTGACGCCCCTGATTTGACCGTACACTAATCATACACGCAAACGTGTACGATCAAGATCAGGGCCTCACGGGAAGATATCACAACACAACTCTACAAATAAAATAAGTCATACAAGCATCATATTACAAGCCAGGGGCCTCGAGGGCTCGAATACAAGAGCTCGATCATAGACGAGTCAGTGGAAGCAACAATAACTGAGTACAGACATAAGTTAAACAAGTCTACCTTAAGAAGGCTAACACAAACTGGGATACAGATCGAAAGAGGCGCAGGCCTCCTACCTGGGATCCTCCTAGACTACTCCTGGTCGTCGTCAGCGGGCTGCACGTAGTAGTAGTAGGCACCTCCCGAGTAGTAGTAGTCGTCATTGATAGTGGCATCTGGCTCCTGGGCTCCATCGTCTGGTCACAACAATCGAGTATAGAAAGGGGGAAAAGGGGGAGCAAAGCAACCGTGAGTACTCATCCAAAGTACTCGCAAGCAAGGAGCTACACTACATATGTATGCATTGATATCAAATGGAAAAGGGGGTATCATATGTGGATTGAACTGCAGAATGTAGGAATAAGAGGGGGATAGCTAGTCCTTTCGAAGACTACACTTCTGGTAACCTCCATCTTACAGCAGAAGAAGAGAGTAGATGGTAAGTTCACCAAGTAACATCGCATAGCATAATCCTAACCGATGATCCTCCCCTCGTCACCCTGTGAGAGAGCGATCACCGGTTGTATCTGGCACTTGGAAGGGTGTGTCTTATGAAGTGTCCGGTTCTAGTTGTCATAAGGTCAAGGTACAACTCCAAGTCGTCCTGTTACCAAAGATCACAGCTATTCGAATAGATTAACTTCCCTGCAGGGGTGCACCGCATTTCCCAACACGCTCGATCCCCTTTGTCCGGACACACTTTCTGGGTCATGCCCGGCCTCGGAAAATCAACACGTCGCAGCCCTACCTAGGCACAACAGAGAGGTCAGCACACTGGTCTAAATCCTATGGCGCAGGGGTCTGGGCCCATCGCCCATTGCACACCTGCACTTTGCGAACGCGGCCGGTGAGCAGACCTAGCCTCCCTTATACAAGAGCAGGCATTCCAGTCCAACCCGGCGCGCGCCACTCAGTCGCTGACGTCACGAAGGCTTCGGCTGATACCATAACGTCGAGTACCCATAACTGTTCCCGCGTAGTTGGTTAGTGCGTATAGGCCAGTGGCCAGACTCAGATCAAATACCAAGATCTTGTTAAGCATGTTATCTTGAAGTAACCACAAACGCCGACCAGGGCCAGGCCCACCTCTCACCTGGGTGGTCTCAACCTGCCTTGTCGCTTCGCACAAAGATCCACACAGAGGGCCGTCGAGAAAGTATGTCCTTCCAGCCCCCAATTTGTGAATCAACTGCGGGTACTCAACGAGCCGACCCGACTTTAGTCACAACATATATCATGTGTAGTAGGTATAATATATACCCGTGATCAACACCCGACATGAACACGGCCTGATAGTATAGCATGGCAGGCAGACAAGAATGTAGGGCCACTGATGATAAACTAGCATCCTATACTAAGCATTTAGGATTGTAGGTAAGGTATCAACAGTTGTAGCAACAATGACAGGCTATGCATCAGAACAGGATTAATGGAAAGTAGTAACATGCTATACTACTGTAATGCAAGCAGTAGAGAGAAGAGTAGGTGATATCTGGTGATCAAGGGGGGAGGGCTTGCCTGGTTGTTCTGGCAAGAGAGAGGGGTCATCAACACCGTAGTCGTACTGGGTAGCAGCGGCGTCGGTCTCGGTGTCTAACGAGAGAAGAGGGGGAAGAAACAATAAATATTAAGCAAACAGATGCATAGCGATGCATGACATGACAAGTATCGGTGCTAGGGGTGCCCTAACGCGGTATGAGGTGGTACCGGTGAAGGGGGGAAACATCCGGGAAAATATCCCCGGGGTTTCGCGTTTTCGGACATATGAATCGGAGGGGGAAAGTTGCGTGTTCGCTATGCTAGGGATGCGTGGCGGATGAACGGGCCACATATCCAGGTTCGTCTCGTCGTTCTAAGCAACTTACATGTACAAAGTTTTTCCATCTGAGCTACGGTTTATTTTAAATTAATTTTAAAAGATTTAAATCATTTTTAGGATTTATTTAATTATTTAATTCAACATTATCCAGAGCAGTGCACGCTGACGTCAGCAATTGACCTGGTCAACCTCACATGTGAGTCCCACCTGTCAGCGACTGTTTGACTAATTAACAGTAGTTAATTAGGTTAACTAGTTATTAGGTTAATTAATCTTAATTAGTTAATCTAAATAGAATTAATTAAGTTAATTAATTAATTAATTATTTTTATTATTATTTATTTATTTATTTTAATTCTTATTTTTATTTATTTATTATTTTTGTTCTGGGGTGGGCCCCTCGTGTCATTGGCCCAAGGGGCATAGCGGGCAAACGGGCGCGGTTCTCGGGCGCGGTTGCGAGCGTGGGGTGCCGGGGCGAACGGACCCGGGCAGCCAGCGTTGGGGGGTCCGGCCAGAGCTGCGTCCGGCAGCGCCGGTGGATGGCGCGAGCGGGCGGTGGGGAGGGAGGGCG
>NC_041388.1:372098534-372106369 GCF_002162155.2 Triticum dicoccoides | reverse complement strand
GCGAGGGCGAGCGGGGCGACGCACAGCAGGGAGCGGCGGCCGGCAGAGCGGCGGGGCGGGGCTCGCGGGGGCGGGGAGCCACGAGCGCGGGCGCAGGAAGCGCACAGGCGTGGAGGGCGCGGCAGGCCTCGTGGCCAGGGCGCAACGGGCGGCCGACCGCAGTGGCAGAGCAGCGGGGCCGACGAGCGGGCAAGGGCGGTGGCAGCGGGCAAGGGCGTGCGAGAGCGGGCGCGGGCGCGCACGCGCGGGTACGCAAGCGAGCACAGGGGCGCGCGAGGGTGCAGGGGAGCAGGGGCAAGGCGGCACCAGCGGCCACGGTGTCAGCGAGGTCGCGCGGCAGCAATAGAGTAGTAGGGGGCGGCTGAGACGAGCGCGGCGGCGGGGCTCACTGTGGGTGTAGGGATCGTGGCCGCGGTGCTCGGGGAGGAAGCCGGGGACGGCAGCGTTGATGGAGACGACGACGATGGCGTCCAGCAAGGAGAAGTGATCGAGGCGGCGCGGTGCGGTCGATCCGGGCGGTGTGGTCGTCGGGGGCGGGGTGTGGTCGCCCCGATCCCTATCTGGATCGGGGGAGTGGGGGAGAGCGAGTGGTGGGAGGGAGTGCTAGGGTTTCGGGGGGGAGCGGGGGTTAAGGCGGCGGGGTGGGCCGGCTGGGCCAGTTGGGCTGGCTGGCTGGGCCGTTTGGCCCAGTTGGCAAGGGGGTCTCCCTCATTTGTTTTTTCTGTTTTGTTTTTCTTTCTCTTTTTATTTATTATTTGTTTTTGTTTTTGCTCATTTTAAATATATAGGCCTTATATAAAAACATGGTTTTTTATGACAAATAGTTAGGAAATATTTTCAACACATCAAACATTTTTGTTTTTACTTTTGAAAACTTTAATTGTTTTAACTTTAGTTCAAATTTTGAATTTGAATCCGTTTCGAACTAACACGAGATTATCAGCAGTAACTGAGCTGACGAGGCATCATTAACGCGGGATTACTGTAGCCTAATTATCCGGGCGTCACAATTCTTCTCCACTACAAGAAATCTCGTCCCGAGATTTAGGAGGGGGAGTAAGGGGAAGGGATTAGGTTACGAAATTCTAAGAATGTTCTCGGTCGTGGTTGCTCTTCTCGAAGAAGTTGACCGCTTCCGTTGATGTTGTCATTCCTTAGCTTCGGGTTATCAAGATAAGTCATCAGCCTTTCTTGGTGAACTTCATCGTACTTACCAATAAGAAAGGGACAGCCCGGCAACAATAGAATGCTATCAGGGGAAATCTTCTGGGGGGTTATCCCATGAATGATCACATGAGTAACTCTCGAATTGGTCAAATGGAACACATCGAGAGCCAAGCAAGAAGGTACGGTAAGAAGTTTCAAGTGGCTAGTCAATCGTTCGTTTCCTAAAACAGAGTGTGAAAGGGTTTTAGAGCAACGGAAATAAGTATTATGTCTGATACTAGAATTGATGATCTCTTGGAAGGTGGCTCGTGAATTACATACGAAGCCAAGCATGAGGAATAACCTTTAGGAGCTGGGTTGTACAAGAGAGTCAGGTTTCGATCCTGTGGAACTGTGGGTTATGGGCCCACCATGTGGGTTAAAAGTAGGAGGAGCGGTGACATCTTGCATGGTCAGGATAGCAAGGCATGTCAGAGGGTAGCATGTCAGTTATGTCGGCAACAACATTGGTACCAAGGGCGAGGGACAAAGAGAACCATTTTTCCTACCCGTTGAACGAGGCAGACCAATAGGCAAAGTTCTCGTCCATCAGTGGCTACCGGAATGTCATCAACAATAGTAACAGGGTCTTGCTGACAGAATTGTACACCAAGGTGTTTACATAAGCAGGAGAATATTACTGCTTAGATCATATAGATCACAAGAAAGGCTAAACCAAACAATGGAAAGAAAAATATGATCATTAGATTAAACAAAACAATGGAAAGGAAAATGTGTTTAAACACCTATTTCAAGGGTATATCCTTCCCAAGGACAAGCAGAGCATGATATCCATGACATGATATAATGTAGAAAATTCTGTAGGTAAGGGGAGAGAAATTTCATGACATTACCCATACAACGGTGTTTGGATAATCGAGTAGGAAACATTTAACATTGAGCTTCAATGTTCTTGTTAAAAATGGGAGTACCACAGACATGCTTCGAGATAGCATTGCCATGGTCTCTGGGTAAAGATCAGACTTTGGATACACAAAGGATCCATCAGGAACAACTTATAAAATAAGATTTACAATTTCCTCATGGAAGAATGTCTAACCTTGCTAAAAAGGAAAACTATAACAGTAGGTCCTCCGGCCATGTGCGCTAGGCATGACATCACCTTACTGGATCATAAAAGACCAGTGTTATAACTCTTGGAAATATGTCCCAACCATCACATCTGACCGAGATTCAGATCTGATTGGTGTCAGGATACCTCAAACTCGGGATGCCTGAGAAGAAAGGTGCAACACAAATTGTCGAGATGACATTGTAAGATTCTTGGGAATTGAACTATGGAAGCAAGTTTCGAAACAAGAGTTCATCATTTAACCAAGGAAAATACAAGATGTGGTTAATGAACTCAGCAACAATTCACCGAGATTTTCAAAAGATGGATTTCCACACTTATGTGAACAAGGAGATAACATTTGTCAGATCAAATGATATAATGTGGTATGCTCGATAAAAACATACACAATTAAACATTGGTTGACAGGTGCACCCGAAATATGGGAGGGGTTGTACGATAAAGGTTAGAACGATGACTTAATGAACAAAAGAATTAGAATGAATCAATCGCCCATTCACTTCAAAGCAATAGGGTTGCTAAAAGTTTTGAAGTCGCACAGCATAGTTCAATTGTCGGTTTTTCCCGTTAGAAACAACACGGGGACCAAGGAAGGAACGGATATGGTAAGAAGTATCACCTATATCAAGAATTCTTTAAGAGGTGATGAAATTCTCACGACATTCTCGACATAAAAAGATGGTAATACTCCAATGTAAAGAAGAAGAAATGCTGGATAGCAAGGAACTCAAGTTACAACACAAAAACATGAACAAGTTTTGGGTCAGAGTGAATGCAAGAATGTTGTCGATGTTAATAATAATCATCGAGGGGAGAAGGATGGCATTTATCATCATGAATTTTGACGCACAACTTGGAAGAAGTCAAATTGTTGACAATGATCATGACAAAATCTTCGAGTGGTTTCAAGAAGATGTAACCGATTGGCGACGACATCAAGTCAAAGGAATGTAGAAGCAAAAGGTTATTGGAACCATGGATATATCATAAAATCGAAATCAAGCTTGTTGTTCAAGGCAAAAAATGATATGATGAGGAAAGTCAACGTAAGCTTAGCTCATCGTCGAAAATTGTGCTCCAGGAAGAAGGACCAGGTGGCACAGTTAAAAAGTTACACGATAATGACACAGCCGATCAGGCTAGGAATGACTTGAAGGATTATTAAACTCGTAAGTAACGAAAATTATTTAGAGTTATTGAATCAGAGTGCAAACTCAATTCACTATTCAGTGTTCTCGATTGACGACAACCCAGAACCTAGGAACGATTGGATCCGGTGAGAAATAACAGTTGATGAAGAACCCATTAGAAGTTATGATGTTCCATGATATTCTTGAGATACTAGGGTGTAATACTCGACGGTAGATCAAAGTAAAGGTTGGATTGGTGTATTGACCCATAGAAGACAAGTGCTTAAACTTGCCCGAGAAATGGGATCAAAGAAGAACATATGGTCGAAACCACAATTGCAAAGGATCAATTCACCGATACCAATGGATATTATGTCAATAAAATTGTTATTATTACAAGAAGCGTCCATGATAGGATCTACATCGTGTCCATGGGAATGAACACAAAGTTCAAGGTCGACTCCCACTTCTGTAATGCATAACCTTTCATTCACTTCTCGCCTTCGACGAAGTTGTAGTGTTGAAGTTTTATCTGCCATATCAACAGTAGAGTATGGCCCGTAGTAGTTTCCGGGTTCACACAGATTAGAAAAGGCATAGGTTCAACCCATCAGGGCCTCTTAGGAACATATACCACAAACTTTTAGGAGTAATTTATACAATCTCGATAGTAGAGGAGGCTTGAGAAAGCAAAGGGTACAATTTACCAAAGGCATTATGTATCCAAGGGAAAGCTCACAAGCTTATTGAATATGGAGGACATTGTTGGATAAAATCGGATGAAGGGTCTGGTGGTCCACAAGGGATCTGATGTGAGTATCGGTACTCGACCAGAGGAAGAAAGAATGCAAGGAGATCAGATAATAGAAACATCTGACTAACTCAAAGCTCAAATGCAAAGGAATTATGATTCCACAATCAAGGGGTCAGAAGCTGACACTCTGAGCAAGGACAAATAAGTTGAGTAGGCTTAGGGGTACAATCGATGGCAATTTTATTTGATTGGTCGAGAACCAGCTCCTGTTCAAACAATGCCTAAGACGAAAGGATGAATCATAGGATCTGATTTAGGATTGCGAGCATTCGCAACTTATTGAATCAATGTACTCAAAATGACAGTTACAAAGGATGCCAATAAGATTGCTATACTTATGGGATTAACCATAATGCAAGCAAGCAAGAATTTCAAGAGCAATAAGCTGCTGAGGATTTTTAGAAGATCGAATGGTATTTTTAAAGATTTTGTGAAAACACCTGAACAACTAGGGATGAACGAATCCCCGGTAAGTGTGAGAAATTATCCGTAGGGGTATTCATGTGGCAAAGAACAACATGGTAGTAAGCTCAAAGGATTCTCGGAATATCGGAGAATTTTTCAGGGTATAAAATAATAACGAGGGCAATTGGGAACGAAGGTATGAACGACATCCATAAGGATTTATCGGTAGTCGGGAATTGCAAGAGCAACGGGCATAACGTCTCGAGAGAACATCGGAGAGTATCTTCGGCATCTTCTAGTGTAGCAGGCGGTCATCGGTAATAAGGGGCTCTCCGGGTGGAAGTGATCACGAGATCCTAGTGTTAGAGTTAGCAAAATTCATTTGACCCGAGTAGAAGAGAGTCTAGAGTCCCAGAGTAAGGATCAAGGAGTAAAAGATCCTAATACCACCCAGATGGCGACGTGGGCCCGTAAGGCACACAACCATGTTAGTAAAAAGTTTTGTAATGTCTAGACTCGACTTCGGCCAAGGAGTGTGGAAGGGAGATTCCTACATGCAGTCGGCTCTGATACCAACTTGTGACGCCCCCGATTCGACCGTACACTAATCATACACGCAAACGTGTACGATCAAGATCAGGGACTCACGAGAAGATATCACAACACAACTCTACAAATAAAATAAGTCATACAAGCATCATATTACAAGCCAGGGGCCTCGAGGGCTCGAATACAAGAGCTTGATCATAGACGAGTCAGCGGAAGCAACAATATCTGAGTACAGACATAAGTTAAACAAGTCTGCCTTAAGAAGGCTAGCACAAACTGGGATACAGATCGAAAGAGGCGCAGGCCTCCTGCCTGGGATCCTCCTAGACTACTCCTGGTCGTCGTCAGCGGGCTGCACGTAGTAGTAGGCACCTCCGAGTAGTAGTAGTCGTCATCGACAGTGGCGTATGGCTCCTAGGCTCCACCGTCTGGTCGCAGCAATCGAGTATAGAAAGGGGGAAAAGGGGGAGCAAAGCAACCATGAGTACTCATCCAAAGTACTCGCAAGCAAGGAGCTACACTACATATGTATGCATTGGTATCAAATGGAAAAGGGGGTATCATATGTGGACTGAACTACAGAATGCCGGAATAAGAGGGGGATAGCTAGTCCTTTCGAATACTACGCTTCTGGTAACCTACATCTTGCAGCAGCAGAAGAAAGTAGATGGTAAGTTCACCAAGTAACATCGCATAGCATAATCCTAACCGATGATCCTCCCCTCGTCACCCTGTGAGAGAGCGATCACCGGTTGTATCTGGCACTTGGAAGGGTGTGTTTTATGAAGTATCCGGTTCTAGTTGTCATAAGGTCAAGGTACAACTCCAAGTCGTCCTGTTACCGAAGATCACGACTATTCGAATAGATTAACTTCTCTGCAGGGGTGCACCACATTTCCCAACACGCTCGATCCCCTTTGTCCGGACACACTTTCTGGTCATGCCTGGCCTCGGAAGATCAAAACATCGCAGCCCTACCTAGGCACAACAGAGAGGTCAGCACGCCGGTCTAGATTCTATGGTAGGGGTCTGGGCCCATCGCCCATTGCACACCTGCACGTTGCGAACGCGGCCCGTGAGCAGACCTAGCCTCCCTTATACAAGAGCAGGCGTTCTAGTCCAACCTGGCGCGTGCCGCTCAGTCGCTGACGTCACGAAGGCTTCGGCTGATACCACGACATCGAGTGCCCATAACTGTTCCCGCATAGTTGGCTAGTGCGTATAGGCCAGTGGCCAGACTCAGATCAAATACCAAGATCTCGTTAAGCGTGTTATCTTGAAGTAATCGCGAATGCCGACCAGGGCCAGGCCCACCTCTCACCTGGGTGGTCTCAACCGGCCCTGTCGCTCCGCCACAAAGATCCACACAGAGGGCCATCGGGAAAGTATGTCCTTCCAGCCCCCAATTCGTGAATCAACCGCGGGTACTCAATTAGCCGATCCGACTTTAGTCACAACATATATCATGTGTAGTAGGTATAATATATACCCGTGATCAACACCCGACATGATCACGACCCGATAGTATAGCATGGCAGACACACAAGAATGTAGGGCCACTGATGATAAACTAGCATCCTATACTAAGCATTTAGGATTGCAGGTAAGGTATCAACAGTTATAGCAACAATGACAGGCTATGCATCAGAATATGATTAACGGAAAGCAGTAACATGCTACACTACTCTAATGCAAGCAGTAGAGAGAAGAGTAGGTGATATCTGGTGATCAAGGGGGGGGGGGCTTGCCTGGTTGCTCTGGCAAGAGAGAGGGGTCATCAACACCGTAGTCGTATTGGGTAGCAGCGACGTCGGTCTCGTGTCTAACAAGAGAAGAGGGCGAAGAAACAATAAATATTAAGCAAACAGATGCATAGCGATGCATGACATGACAAGTATCGGTGCTAGGGGTGCCCTAACGCGGTATGAGGTGGTACCGGTGAAGGGGGGAAACATCCGGGAAAATATCCCCGGGGTTTCGCATTTTCGGACAGATGAATCAGAGGGGAAAAGTTGCGTGTTTGCTATCCTAGGGATGCGTGGCGGACGAACCGGCTGCGTATCTGGATTCGTCTCGTCGTTCTGAGCAACTTTCATGTACAAAGTTTTTCCATCCGAGCTACGGTTTATTTTATATTAATTTTAAAAGATTTAAATCATTTTTAGGATTTATTTAATTATATAATTCAACATTATCTAGAACAGTGCACACTGACGTCAGCATGCCATCAGCATGACATCAGCAGTTGACCTGGTCAACCTGACATGTGGGTCCCACCTGTCAGCAATTGTTTGACTAATTAACAGTAGTTAATTAGGTTAACTAGTTATTAGGTTAATTAATCTTAATTAGTTAATCTAAACAGAATTAATTAACTTAATTATTTAGTTAATTAATTAATTCATTAATTAATTAATATTATTTATTTATTTTTATTTTATTTTTTTCGTTTTGGGTGGGCCCCTCGTGTCATTGGCCCAAGGGGCATAGTGGGCAAATGGGCGCGGTTGCGGGCGTGGGGTGCCGGGGCGAACGGACTCGGGCAGCCAGCGCTGGGTGGTCCGGCCGTGGCTAGGCTGGCCGGAGCTGCGTCCGGCAGCGCCGGTGGACGGTGCGAGCGGGCGGTGGGGGCGGCGGA
>NC_041388.1:372087444-372097936 GCF_002162155.2 Triticum dicoccoides | reverse complement strand
GGTGCGCGAGGGGACCACGGGCGCGGCGACGAACAGCGGCACGGGGCAGCGCGGGCGACGGCGAGCGGGTGCGGTGCACAGCAGGGAGCGGCGACCGGCAGAGCAGCGGGGCTGGCAAGCGGGGCGGGGTTCGCCTGGGCGGGGCACCACGAGCGCGGGCGCAGGACGCGCACGGGCGTGGAGGGCGCGGGTGAAAGTGCAACTATCCCTAGGTGGTTTTGGTAATTCATAACAACATATAGCTCATTGAGCTAATGCTATTCCAAGATGATTATTTCAGGAAAGCTCAATGATTGGCATGGCATGGATGTGAAAGTGGAACCCTCAAAATGCTAAGGACAAAGGATCGGCTCAAGCTCAAAAGCTCAAGACTCTTCATTTTATATTTTAGTGATCCAAGATCACATTGAGTCCTTAGGAAAAGCCAATACTATTAAGGAGGGATGAGGTGTTGCTTAATGAGCCTCTTGCTTCATGTGCTTAGTGATATGCTCCAAAACCCTCAACTATTTTTCCATATCCACATATGACCTAAACCCTAAGCCAAACTCGGTCCTACTGATTCTTCCTATCCGGCGCCACCGAGTTTCACTTGTCATTAGCCACTGCCAAACCCTAGCAATTCGGTCCTACCGATAGGGATCTCGGTCTCACCGAGATGGGGTTGCAAACTCTTTGTTTCCCTTTCGTAACTTTTTGGTCCCACCGAAAGAGCGAATCGGTCCCACCGAGATTGCAATGTAAACTCAGTGTTTCCCCTTTGTAACTTTTCGGTCTCACCGAGTTCCACTCGGTCTCACCGAAAGAGCAAATCGGTCCCATCGAGTTTGCCTGACCAACTCTCTGGTTAGCTAGTTACCAAATTCAGTCTCACCGAGTTTGTGTAATCGGTCTCATCGAGATTACGTTATGCCCAAACCCTAACCGAATCGGTCCTACCGAGTTGCATGTCGGTCCCACCGAAATCACTAACGGTCACTAGGTTTACATTTTCGGTCCGACCGAGTTTATTGATTCGATCCCACCGAGATTGGAAAACTGTGTAATGGTTGGATTTTGTGTGGAGGCTATATATACCCCTCCACCTCCTTCTCATTCGATGAGAGAGCCATCAGAACACACACACCATTCCAACTCATATGTTCTGAGAGAGAACCACCTACTCATGTGTTGAGACCAAGATATTTCATTCCTACCATATGAATCTTGATCTCTAGCCTTCCCAAGTTGCTTTCCACTCAAATCTTCTTTCCACCAAATCCAAATCCTATGAGAGAGAGTTGAGTGTTGGGGAGACTATCATTTGAAGCAGAAGAGCAAGGAGTTCATTACCTACACACCATTTGTTACTTCTTGGAGAGTGGTGTCTCCTAGATTGTCTAGGTGTCACTTGGGAGCCTCCGACAAGATTGTGGAGTTGAACCAAGGAGTTTGTAAGGGCAAGGAGATCGCCTACTTCGTGAAGATCTACCGCTAGTGAGGCAAGTCCTTCGTGGGCGATGGCCATGGTGGGATAGACAAGGTTGCTTCTTCGTGGACCCTTTGTGGGTGGTTGCTTCTTCGTGGACCCTTCGTGGGTGGAGCCCTGTGTGGACTCGCGCAACCGTTGCCCTTGGGTGGAGCCCTGTGTGGACTCGCGCAACCGTTACCCTTCGTGGGTTGAAGTCTCCATCAACGTGGATGTAGGATAGCACCACCTACCCGAAGCACGGGAAAAACATCTGTATCTCCAATTGCGTTTGAATTCTCCAAACCCTTCCCTTTACATTCTTGCAAGTTGCATGCTTTACTTTCCGCTGCCAATATACTCTTTGCATGCTTGCTTGAATTGTGTGATGATTGCTTGACTTGTCCTAAAATAGCTAAAATCTCCCAAGAACTAAAATTGGGAAAAGGTTAAGTTTTTATTTGGTCAAGTAGTCTAATCACCCCCCCTCTAGACATACTTTCGATCCTACAAGTGGTATCAGAGTTTTGGTCTCCATTTGCTTGATCTCCATAGCTTTTGGTGGTCATAGCCTTGGTTTCACAACCTAGGAGAGTATGGCGACTAGCGAGGGAAATTATCACCGTAGAGGTCCTTACTTTGATGGTACTAATTTTGCTAGTTGGAAGCATAAAATGAAAATGCATATTCTTGGACATAACCCCGCCGTTTGGGCTATTGTGTGTGTTGGTTTGCAAGGTGACTTCTTTGATGGGAGAGAACCAAACCGTGAAGCTACTGCGGATGAGTTGAAGATGTTGCAATACAATGCTCAAGCTTGTGATATTCTCTTCAACGGATTGTGCCCCGAAGAATTCAACAAAATCAGCCGTCTTGAGAATGCAAAGGAAATTTGGGACACTTTGATTGATATGCATGAAGGTACCGACTCCGTCAAGGAATCCAAGTTGGATGTGCTTCAAAGCCAACTTGACAAGTTCAAGATGAAGGATGGTGAAGGTGTCGCTGAAATGTACTCTAGGCTTGCTCTCATCACAAATGAGATTGCCGGCTTAGGAAGTGAAGAGATGACCGATAGATTCATCATCAAGAAGATTCTAAGAGCCTTGGATGGAAAATATGATACCGTGTGCACATTAATCCAAATGATGCCCAATTACAAAGATCTCAAGCCAACGGAGGTGATTGGAAGAATTGTTGCTCATGAGATGTCACTTAATGATAAAGAGGAACTTCACAACAAATCAAGTGGTGCCTATAAAGCCTCATGTGAAGCCCCTACATCATCAAGTGAGAAACAAGACTTCAATGAAGAGTTGAGCTTAATGGTGAAGAACTTCAACAAGTTCTACAAGAGTAGAAGCAAAGATAGAAGCTCCAAGTCAAGGTCCTACAATGACAAAAGATCTTCTAGTCGAGAGCGAAACTGTTACAATTGTGGAAGACCCGGACACTATTCCAATGAGTGTACGGCTCCCTACAAGAGAAGAGAAGATTCTCCAAAAAGAAGAAGCAAAGGATCACCACCAAGAGAGAGAAGGAGTAGAGATGATCGTTATGAACGAAGAAACTCACGGAGAAGCAAGGATTCGGAAAGGAAGGAAAAATCATCAAGGAGCTACACAAGACGAAGACATCAAGCTCATGTTGGTGAATGGGTATTCCACTCCGACAGCCACTCTGAGAGAAGTTATCACTCCGACTCCGAAGATACTCAAGATGAAGGTGTTGCCGGTCTAGCACTTGTGTCAACCAACTCCTACGACATATTTGACTCACCAAATGAAGGAATTGGAAGATGCTTCATGGCCAAAGGTCCTAAGGTAACACACCCCGAGTATGTTGATTTCAATAGTGATGAAGATGACTTGTTAGGTGATGATTTGCTTGGTGACAACTCTAGTGATGAATACTATGATGAAAGACCAATTAATCATGCTAATCAAGATAAAACGAATGACAATGATAAGGAGAAGATTGAGGCTCTAACTAAAGAACTAAAAACTCTTAAGTTAGCTCATGACACTATCTTCGAAGATCATCGAGAACTTTTAAGGGCTCATGAGAAACTACGCTTTGAAAAGCTCAATCTTGAGCAAGAGCATGAGTTCTTAAAGGCAATCAATGATGATCTCCGCAAGAAAAGTTCTTCTTACATTGCCAAGCGTTTACTCTTATCCACTTACATGCCTCAAGTCAAGTCTAACAAGAAAGATTCTTCCTCTAGTAGTAACAATGATTATGCTAAATTCAATATTGTTGCTTCTAGTAGTTCTCTTGATTCCACTAATGATTCTCTTAGCCAAGTTACACTTGAGCAAGAAAATAGCTTATTGAAGGGAATTATAGAGAAAGGAGTGTACAAAAGCCTTGCCGGGAGTAAGCAATTCGAGGAAATTGTGCGCAAGCAAGGAATGCACCGGAAGAATCAAGGTGTTGGTTTTGAACGAAAGTTCAATGCCAATGGAGTTGAATGGGAAGAAGATCAATACCCCAAGACAAAGTTTGTCCCTCAACAAGAGAAGTATACTTCTTTCAAGGGGACACAAGCTCAAAATGATCTTCCACCACAAAACTACGAGCAAAAAGGCAAGGACAAGCTTCAAGAGGAAATTGATGCATTTGAAGAAGCTCCTAAGACCTTAGTCAAGTGGATTCCCAAGACTACTTCAAGTTCCACTTCATCAAGTACGACTGCAACTCCAAGGATTCCCAACAAAATGATGTGGATCCAAAAGAAGAAGAACTAGAGAGTTCTTGAGGGTGACTCCGCCAACATACTTCACTCTTATCATTTTGGCAAGAACAAGTGCAATCAACTTCCACATCTTGCACTAGTTCAAGGAGTCACAAACCCTCTTGTTGGTAAGACAAGGGACAAGGTAACCTAAAAGTTTTCATGGACATCATCTTTTGTGTGCATCACTCTATGTCTATGGATATCCTTGTTTGTTCCTTGTGGGACTAACCCATGTAGGTATTGAAAGTGCAATTCACTCAAATGGATAGCTCCAAGAGATCTACATCAACATTGAGCATCCACATCTTCAATATCTACATGAAGTCATCATCGACAAAACCCAAGGTTAGTTCATCCCTCTTAGGGGGGATATCACATCTAGGGGGAGCTTTACTCTAAGACTTGAGCTAAAGCAACTCTAAAGATGTGAACACAACAATGCTTTATGTAAAAGTGGTAACCCCACTTGAGCCTAAACGATGAGTATGACCTATGATCAAGTGTTCTCACTTGACTCCTAAGTCAATATACTCATATATAGATGACCTAGTCATCGCAAATTGCTTGATAGATGCTAGAATTGGTTGTGCATGCCTTGCCACATATTTCATTTGCCATCTTATTGTGTGAGCATGCTGGTTGCATATTTTACTCATTCGAGGACATCCACTTGTTGCTTTGATTGTTCGGCTTTATCTCTTTTTTTGCCAAGTGGATGGACAAGAATGCCTAAGAACCTCCTCTAGCTATCTATGCTTTTCTCGTCTCAAACTCTATTCATGCTGCATCACAAAATTCGATCAAGTCAGATTCGAACCACTCTGTGTGAGGAGCGCTCGGAGTCCCCGATTCGTCATAGACTTAAACTTCCAAAACCTCTTTATGATTCTTGGTCTGACCGATACTCCACTTTCAGTCCTACCGAGATCATTAAGTTGATCTAGGTTTTCGATCTCGGTGCAACTGATTTGAACCCTTCGGTCACACCGAGTTTCAATAACTGCACGCAGTTATGAATCTCGGTGCCACCGAGTTGTTCCACTCGGTCACACCGACAGGGTCGGGCTATATATAGTCACGGGTGAAATTTGGAAATTTCTCCGAACCCCTTCGCCCGCGCGATAGCCTGCTCTGCCCTCAAGGTCTCCGGATCGTCTTCTCGCCGCCAGCAGCCTCCAGTAGCTGGTCTCCGTCGCCGTCAACGGGATTTCTGCCCCGCCGTTGCCGCCGTAGCAAGTCCCCGTCGAACTAGGGTATGGACTTGATCTTCGTGTTATTCCTCAATCTGATTCCTAGTACATTGTGATCATATTGTTTCTAGCCACGTTTGATAAACTCCTATCCAGTCAAAACGCTCATAGATTAGGTTTGATTTGAAAATTCTAGGTTTAGGTCTCCGCCGAAACCATCTCGGACCCACCGAGTTGAAAAACTCGGTCCCACCGATTTGGCTTATGCCATTGCACAAGTGAGACTCGGTCTGACCGAGAATTACTTATCGGTGTGACCGATTTTTGAACTCAGTGAAACCCTAGCAGTCTCGGTGCCACCGAACTGTGACTCGGTCCTACCGAGTTCACTAGTTTAGGTTCCAAAACTGCTTCGGTATCACCGAGTTTGAAAGTTGGTAGATCCGAGATGATTTCAGTGGGAAACTAAAACTAGGTTTTTGAATTATTCTTTTGCAAAAATCTCTGCATTTTGTGATGCTCATCCACTCTATCTCCTCTATAATCTATTCACAGGGTCAGCAGTCAGTTTGCATCATGTCAGACCAGAGTGACAGCCAAAACTTGTCAGAGGAGCAAGTGCAGTTGAATGAGGGCACTAGTCCCTCAAGTTCCTCAGATGATGGCAGCAGGAGCACACCCAGTAACCTGCCTAAAGCTGCCACTAGGCAAAGGAAGAAGAAAACCTCAGATTCTAAAGATGAGGACTATGTGGCAAAGGAAGAGGCCACTTCCAAGAGAATTGAGCCAGCCCAAGGCACTAAGCCAGGTCTGAAGATCAAAAGGCCAGCAGGCAGGCAGCCCATGTCAAAGGCTAGAGCCTCGACTGAGAAGCCCACTTCCAAGAGCCAGCTGCAGCTGAGGGCAAGAAAAGAAAGGAGAGGGTGAAAAAGACTATGGCTAGGGTGCTTGGCAAAGCTTCCATCATGGAAGAGGAAGAGGAAGAAGAGGCAGCTGCACCAGCGCCCAAGGCACCCAAGCTTATGGGAGATGCCATAAGGTCAGGGGGAGCTGCATCCAAGCCCAAGGAAGCACCTAAGGCTGCATCTAAGCCTAAAAGTTCACCAAAGAGAAACACAAGAAGCATCCCAGCCACTGAGAAGAACAAGGCCCCAGTGCCTGAGACTGTTGCAGAGGATGAGGAAGAAAATGTCCTTCGGAAGCTCAAGCCCAAAATCCCAGACCACAACGATGCTCATCCTGTGGCTGAGGATATGAAGCTCAGGAGAGATTCAGGGCTGAGGAAGTAGAGAGAAGCAGACCCATATGCTTCAAGGAGAAGGACTGCCGTGGACTACATGTTTCACACCAAGGAGTAGCAGGATTTTTATGAGACAGTGCTGCTAGATAAGAAGCCCATTGTCTGTGATATGCGATGGGTTGATTGGACATACATCAAGGACAATGAGGAGCACTATCCTGGAGTGCAAGACAGCTTCATAGCTTATGGAGTAGCTGACTTTGTTGGGCAGAAGCTCACAAAGTGGAACGAGGAACTTATGATGCAGTTCTACTCCACAACACATTTTTATCCAGATGGGAGGATCACATGGATGTTTGAGGGTACAAGGTACCAATCCACAGTTGCTGAGTGGGCACAGATCATAAATGCCCCAGAGGAGCAAGATGACGACTTGGATATCTATGCCAAGAAGAAAATGGACCACAGCTCAATGTCAAATATGTACAAGGAGATCCCAAATGAAGCACTTGATACCTTCAAGTTTGGCTCAGTACATTACCTTCTATCAGGGCTCCCGACTATCAATTGGATCTTGAGGCACACCTTATTGCCTAAGTCAGGTGATCACAAGATGATCAGAGGCCATGCTATCAACTTGCTACATGTATTTGATGTACCTCAGAAGTTCAAGGTGATGAGCCTCATAGTGGAAACAATCAAGAGGACTGCAGCAGATCAGAAGAGGAGTTGCGGATATGCCCCTCAGATTCAGGAGCTCATCAACTCCAAGATGGGCACGGGCATATATTTATTGGATAAGGAACATTTGCCCATCCGTCCAGATTTTGAGGACAATCAAGTTGTCATGACTGAGAACGAGCCATCATCTGCCCAAGCATTTGCAAAGAAGGAGAAGGCGAGGAAGGAGAAAGCTGCCAAGATGCCTACCCAAGAGGAGGCATCTGAATACTTCTTGAAGACCAAACAAGAGCAGCTTGGTTACTTGATTGCATCCACGCTGAGGATTGAGCAAAGTCTGGCCACCCTCACTAAGAATCAGCAGAGCCTAGAGAGGATCATGGAACAGAAGTTCTATGACTTGGTTGTCAAGGTAACGAAAGTTTAGTCTACAGTGGAGCAGCTTCAGGAGGACATGCAGGAGAGGAGAGGCAGGACTACCACTCATACCTTTGCCAGAGTGCCACGAGGCCCGAGATCATCTGCCGTGCCAGTTGCTGACACCAGAGCCACCACTTCAGCACCAGCTACAGCCCCAGTTCCACCAGCTCCAGCGTCTACTTCAGCTCCAACTCCAGCGACTACTTCAACATCTATAGAAGCCTTCGTCCTTGGAGTGCTCCGGACTCCACCACCACCTGAAGATCAAGCCTGAGCGTCGATCTAGTGCTATGCATTTTCTAGGAACTTTTTGGTAACTTGTTGCCAAAGGGGGAGAAGATGTATAGATCATAGGCCTCGAGAGAGAGAGTGTTGCTTTTCTCTCTTGCTTTATTTGGTGGTTTTTCAAACTTGTTTGCTTTTGAGTGCTTGAGATACTACGTCATTATTTGTGAGACATTGATGATCATGTGTTTGATCATAAGCTACACTTAATGCTTGCTTAATGCTATTATCTTATCTATCTTGTGTTATCATTCATTATTCTTGGTGATGAGTGCATGTATTTCATTCTTATCATTTTAAGCGCTCCACCAAGATGTATGTGACATGGAAGAGTAACCCATGACTCTAACTCCTTGTGCATTTGCAGTCCAAAGCAAATTTTAAATATGCACAAATTTAGGGGGAGCTCTTACTTATCACATACTTCTCAAAGCGACGATATATTTCTTGCTTATTATCATTTGTCGAAGCTTTGATTTATATGTTGTCATCAATTACCAAAAAGGGGGAGATTGAAAGTGCAACTATCCCTAGGTGGTTTTGGTACAACATATAGCTCATTAAGCTAATGCTATTCCAAGATGATTATTTCAGGAAAGCTCAATGATTGGCATGGCATGAATGTGAAAGTGGAACCCTCAAAATGCTAAGGACAAAGGATTGGCTCAAACTCAAAAGATCAAGACTCTTCATTTTATATTTTAGTGATCCAAGATCACATTGAGTCCTTAGGAAAAGCCAATACTATTAAGGAGGGATGAGGTGTTGCTTAATGAGCCTCTTGCTTCATGTGCTTAGTGATATGCTCCAAAACCCTCAACTATTTTTCCATATCCACATATGACCTAAACCCTAAGCCAAACTCGGTCCTACCGATTCTTTCTATCCGGCGCCACCGAGTTTCACTTGTCATTAGCCACTGCCAAACCCTAGCAATTCGGTCCTACCGATAGGGATCTCGGTCTCACCGAGATGGGGTTGCAAACTCTCTGTTTCCCTTTCGTAACTTTTCGGTCCCACCGAAAGAGTGAATCGGTCCCACCGAGATTGCAATGTAAACTCAGTGTTTCCCCTTTGTAACTTTTCGGTCTCACCGAGTTCCACTCGGTCTCACCGAAAGAGCAAATCGGTCCCACCGAGTTTGCCTGACCAACTCTCTGGTTAGCTAGTTACCAAATTCGGTCTCACCGAGTTTGTGTAATCGGTCTCACCGAGATTACGTTATGCCCAAACCCTAACCGAATCGGTCCTACCGAGTTGCATGTCGGTCCCACCGAAATCACTAACGGTCACTAGGTTTACATTTTCGGTCCGACTGAGTTTATTGATTCGGTCCCACCGAGATTGGAAAACTGTGTAACGGTTGGATTTTGTGTGGAGGCTATATATACCCCTCCACCTCCTTCTCATTCGATGAGAGAGCCATCAGAACACACACACCATTCCAACTCATATGTTCTGAGAGAGAACCACCTACTCATGTGTTGAGACCAAGATATTCCATTCCTACCATATGAATCTTGATCTCTAGCCTTCCCAAGTTGCTTTCCACTCAAATCTTCTTTCCACCAAATCCAAATCCTATGAGAGAGAGTTGAGTGTTGGGGAGACTATCATTTGAAGCAGAAGAGCAAGGAGTTCATTACCTACACACCATTTGTTACTTCTTGGAGAGTGGTGTCTCCTAGATTGGCTAGGTGTCACTTGGGAGCCTCCGACAAGATTGTGGAGTTGAACCAAGGAGTTTGTAAGGGCAAGGAGATCGCCTACTTCGTGAAGATCTACCGCTAGTGAGGCAAGTCCTTCGTGGGCGATGGACATGGTGGGATAGACAAGGTTGCTTCTTCGTGGACCCTTTGTGGGTGGTTTCTTCTTCGTGGACCCTTCGTGGGTGGAGCCCTGTGTGGACTCGCGCAACCGTTGCCCTTGGGTGGAGCCCTGTGTGGACTCGCGCAACCGTTACCCTTTGTGTGAAGTCTCCATCAACGTGGATGTAGGATAGCACCACCTATCCGAACCACGGGAAAAACATCCGTGTCTCCAATTGCGTTTGAATTCTCCAAACCCTTCCCTTTACATTCTTGCAAGTTGCATGCTTTACTTTCCGCTGCCAATATACTCTTTGCATGCTTGCTTGAATTGTGTGATGATTGCTTGACTTGTCCTAAAATAGCTAAAATCTGCCAAGAACTAAAATTAGGAAAAGGTTAAGTTTTTATTTGGTCAAGTAGTCTAATCACCCCCCCCCCTCTAGACATACTTTCGATCCTACAGCGGGGCGTGGCCGGGCGCGGCAGGCCTCGTGGCCAGGGCGCAACGGGCGGCCGGCTGCAGTGGCAGAGCAGCGGGGCAGACGAGCGGGCAAGGGCGGGCGAGAGCGGGTGCGGGCGCGCACGCGCGGGCACGCAAGCGAGCACAGGGGCGCGCGGGGGTGCAGAGGAGCAGGGGCGAGGCGGCGCCGGCGGCCACGGCGTCGGCGAGGTCGCGCA
>NC_041388.1:372082735-372087296 GCF_002162155.2 Triticum dicoccoides | reverse complement strand
GATGGCGTCCAGCAAGGAGAAGTGGTCGATGCGGCACGGTGCGGTCGATCCGGGCGGCGTGGTCGTCGGGGGCGGGGTGTGGTCGCCCCGATCCCGACCTGGATTGGGGGAGTGGGGGGAGAGCGAGTGGTAGGAGGGAGTGCTAGGGTTTCGGGGGGAGCGGGGGTTAAGGCGGTGGGGTGGGCCGGCTGGGCCAGGTGGGCGGGCTGGCTGGGCCGTTTGGCCCAGTTGGCCATGAGGTCTCCCCCATTTTTTTCTGTTTTATTTTTCTTTCTCTTTTTTTTGTTTTTGCTAATTTATATTTATAGGCCTTATATAAAAATATGGTTTCTACATGATAAATAGTTAGGAAATATTTTCAACACATCGAACATTTTAGTTTTGACTTTTGAAAACTTTAATTGTTTTAACTTTAATTCAAATTTTGAATTTAAATCCGTTTCGAACTAACGCGAGATTATCAACAGTAACCGAGGTGACGAGGCATTATTAACGCAGGATTACTGTAGCCTAATTATTCGGGCGTCACAGATGAAATCCATCTCGCTGCGAACCGCTTTCTTCCAGTAATCAGCATCTTCAAATACATAGGCCTCTGAAATAGAATTGGGAGTATCATCTATGAGATACACAAGGAAATCATCACCAAAGGACTTTGCACTCCTCTGTCTCTTGCTCATAGTAGGAACTTCATTGTTCTCCTCCACAGGACTTTCAAAGTGTTCTATCAAAATGGCAGGTTTGGTAATTGTAACTGGTTCCTGATTTGATGAACTAGGCATCTCCTGATTAGATGAGGTAGCCATATCCTTTATGGGAAAGATATCTTCAAAGAAAGTCGCATCATTCGACTCCATGATCATACCGACATGCATGTCAGATACCTCAGATTTTACAACCAAGAATCTATAATCAATGCTATGAAAAGCATATTCCAGGAAAACACAATCCACGGTCTTTGGTCCAAGCTTGCGCTTCTTTGGAATTGGCACATTGACTTTCGCCAAACAACCCCAGGTTCGTAGATAAGAGAGTTTTAAATTTTTTCTTCTCCCATTCCTTAAATGTATTTATCTCTTTATTCTTTGTGGGAACTCGGTTTAGAACACTACATGCAGTCAATATCGCTTCCCCCCACCATGCCTTGGAGAGACACGATGTGTCTAACATGACGTTAACCAAATCTGTTAGAGTATGGTTCTTTCTTTCGGCTAACCCATTTGACTGAGGTGAATAGGGAGGCGTCCTCTCATGGATTATACCATGTTCCGCACAAAAAGCATCAAATTCATTGAAAAAATACTCTCCACCACGGTCGGACCTAAGCCTCTTGATTTTTCGATCAAGTTGGTTTTTCACTTCAGCTTTATAGATCTTAAAAAAGTTCAAAGCCTCATCCTTAGATTTCAGAAGATACACACGACAGTATCTAGTGAAGTCGTCAATTAACGTCATGAAATATTTCTTTCCACCTTTTTTCAAAACACCATTCATTTCATATAGATCTGAATGTATGAGTTCTAGTGGTGCAAGATTTCTCGTTTCCGCAGTCACATGAGACTTACGAGGTTGCTTAGCTTGCACACACACTTGACACTTGGATCCCTTGACAGTGGTGAAATTAGGTATTAAGTTCAACTTCGCTAGTCGCGACATGCAACCAAAATTAACATGACAAAGACGTGAATGCCACACATTTGATTCACTATTGTTGCAAATATGATTAACAACTTTATTGCAAACGTCTGATAAGGATAAACGAAACAGGCCTCCTGACTCATAGCCTTTACCAACAAAGGTTCCATACTTGGATATTACAAATTTATTCGACTCAAAGACAAGCTTGTAGCCATCTCTACACAGAAGAGATCCGCTAACAAGATTTTTATTGACGGAGGGGACATAATGCACGTTCTTCGGCCGCACGATCTTCCCCGAAGTAAACTTCAGATCGACCGTGCCAACACCACGAACAGAAGCACTTGAACCGTTGCCCATCAGCACGGTTGAAGTCCCTGTGGTCTGATAAGACGAAAACATGAAAATATCACTGCATACATACACATTAGCACCCGTGTCAATCAACCAATCAGGAGAATGACATACTGAAAGAATAGTGGGAAATATACCATACCCAACATCCTTCATGTCAATGTCTCCAACGACAACATTAGCGGTCTTGCCGCCTTTCCCAGGATGACCTTGTCATAGCGATTAGGGCAACTAGGAGCCCAATGATCAGGATCCCCACACACATGACAAACACCTTTCTTCTTGTCATTCTTCTTCTTGAAGTTCGTGTGTTGCACAACCTTGTTCTTTTCATCAAACTTTGCTTTACCATCAAACTTGCCCTTATTCTTGAACTTGTGGGGCTGAAAGTTCTTCTTCTGTACCAAATTGGCACTAGATCCTCCCTCAATACCTCGAGCACGTGTGTGCTTTGCTCTCGCCTTTTCTTCCACATCAAGAGTGTCACTCCTGCCTCTTATGCTTCAGTAAGGTAGCAAAGTTCCTCCACGAAGGAGGAAACTTAGTGACGATACCTTCGGCAACAAACTTGTCCGATAGCATACAATTGAAGTGTTCAAGTTCTCTAGCACATATCTTTTTCATTATCAATTGACGCATAAGCATCAACATGTTCTCACCAAGAACACTCAAGAGAGCAGCCTTAAACAGAGTATCCATTTTCTAAAAAGCTTGTATTACCAAATGATTTTATTAATAGAAATATTAGATAAAGCATGACTAATATATGAACTACAACCAAACACGTCTAAAGCAGATAGTAGAACAGGTTGCATAAATAGCGCCGCAACCTGCGACGCGGCGGGCGGTGGAGGAGGAAGCGCACGTGGATGTCCCTCTTATTCTCATCCTTATACATGTGGAGAAAGAGCCTCCCTTATAGAGGTCCAACTCCCTCTAAACTAGCAATGTGGGACTAAACTTTAGTTCCACCTCTTGCCTTGCACGAATGAGTCGCGTGGGCCTTTAGAATTTATTAGGAATTTCTGAAACTGCTATTGGGCAAGGCCCAAACTAGACAAAATTCCAGCAGAAACCACGTAGTACGAATGTGTTGTGTCATCCAATACAGAATTAGAACAGTGTTTGATGCGTGCTTCTCACAACGAATTGTTTTTTGATGCGTTTCTAAGTCAATGATGAAGTGTGTGCGAAGACGGTTCTTTGATTATCGAAGGGTTACGAGTTGAGCCGGTACCTATCAGAGAGTAGAATGGATGGTCATCGTACTCTGTGTTTCGCTGTCTGTCACGAATCCACACACCTATCAGGCTCAATCGGAACCTAGACACCTATCAGGCTAGATTCGATCACTGAAAAGAGAAATATTTACTTATGTCTTCTTTCACTTTATATTTTAAAATGCATTAGAAAAATAGAAGTACATTTTTTTAGACAAAATTTGAAATTATATGTACACTCTTCATCTGATAGAGAAAGTACGAATGAACAGAAGGCAGGGTCCCTTTTCATCGGAATGCAGTGGAAAAGACAAAGATGTGACCGTATTGTTTCCGTTTCCGTTGGACCGGCATGCTTTGCTTGCCGGTAGACCCTTGCTTGTCCGGTGTTCAATGTAAGCTTACTCAAGGGTCAACACGCGCGATCCTCCTTCATTAAGAGCATCTGCAGCCGGCTGCCCGAACTGACAGGACGGATGGCCCGGTCACTAAACCGTGACCCAGACGAGCTCCTCACATCTATCTTATAGGCCCGGACTGACCGATACATCTTCATGTCAAATCTAAAACGGGTATAGGGAGGCTCGGACGCGTCCGCTATCAGTTTGGCTTACATTGGCGCCCACAAATAGCACTTTCGGACGAATCTTAGACCGAAGTCAATTAATCCACTCCACTCTCTCTCTCTCTCTCTCCACCACTCCCAGCCCCCCTCCCACTTCTAATCGTTGGCCAGCAAAGGCAGTATCGCTTATTCCGATGAGTGGGCAAGTCTGCTGCGCAATGCGGAGGCGGACAATGTCGAGAAAATCGCCCTCCGCATTGCTTTGAGGCAGTCGCGACTGGTCCAGGGAGGCAGCTTCAGCTTCGGTTCCATGCCATTCCCTGTCACACAGTCCTCCCGCCCGTCGCGCAACTCCACGTATGCCTCCCACCACTACAAACTCAATCTGCTTTGAATGACGTACCTTGGCAATGGGTCATGATGCCCACGTCGGTGCTGGCGTGGATGAGGATGCCTTAATATGAAGAGCGGGCGGGGAGAGGCGATGGCCACGCGTCGGGTACGCGCGCGTGTCTGTGGATCCCAAGGACACACTCCTCGTGTCGGTCCTCCGCCGCTCCTTGATGACGATGGAAACAGATGCGCGATGGCTCCGCCGCAAGAATCCCAAAGTGCTCTGACTCATCACCGAGCTATCGGAGCGCGAGGCAATGGCGGAGGCAGACCGACATGCAAAGGAGCAGGACCCCCAGCATTGACAGGCCAAATCCGCTCCGACGACGGCTCGGACGTCACCGGCGGCGGCTCCAGCTCCGCCCCTCTGGCCACTGACGCCTACTGGGGG
>NC_041388.1:372052979-372082587 GCF_002162155.2 Triticum dicoccoides | reverse complement strand
GGGGGTAGCCGCACCGGCAACCGCAACTCCTCAATGGCAAGGGGTTGGTGCGGAAATGGTGATATCCTTCGTCCTTCTCCGTGTTATCTATGTTTTTAGCAACAGCGAAGGCGGCCCAGCATGCGAAGGAGCAGGACCGCCTGCACGGAGGGGCCAAATTTGCTCCCACGACGACTCGGACGTCAGCGGCGGCGGCTCCGGGTCAGCCCCTCTGGCCTATGACACTATTAATTTGCACTGTCCAACGACGAACTTTGATCCTTTTGTCCGGCGATGAACTATGATCTTTTGTATCGGATAAATTAGTCTGTTTGTTGCTATTAAACGTGTTCATCTATGTAGCGTTGATTTAGGCGTCGGATACGAGTGACACAGATGTGGGAGCAGCCAAATGAGGGGTGCGGTGCCTGATCACTACCTGTGGACGTATCCGGACACATCCGCATGAGGTTGAGGGGCCGGATTCAGTGTATCCGGCTGTAGATGGTCTAAGACGTCGAAGTAATAAAAGGTGAAAAGTGTCTTGCGAGCTCGGGCAGTCGTGATTCTGCTCTTGAAGGGTTCTACAGGTCAACAGCGCTGGACACTGCCGCAACGGTGCACTCAACAACGCTGACAACCAAAGTCGCTGCCATGCTCGAGGATGGCTGGCTGGAGATGGGGCGCATTCCACGGCCGCATTGCCACTGCTTCCATTCGTTCCACATCGTGGTCATCGAGAGAGCTCCGGCAAGAGTGCCGGAGCCCGAACGTGGCGTTGATGACAATCCAAAGCCAAAAAATGAAAAAAATGGTCCGGACCTGAATCACATTTACCTTTCATGGCTTAACATGTACGCCGCTTTTCCAAATTTCCCTCTGATTTTGTTTGACAGTTGACATTCCAAAGATCTTGCAGTTCGCATTGGCGTGTCGTTTTCTGGCCCCTTTTGCAGATTCGATAATTTTGCTCGCGATGTCAAAATTCAGTCGCAGCTCTCACCATTCGATTTTACAAGATCAATCAAGTACTCGAGTTTATTCTCTAGTCAAATTTCACTAATGTCACACTGGGGTGAATTGTGCTATATAACTTTCGCTTTGTACCACGGGAGCTCACAAATCAACAACTGTTACTAGCAGTTCAGGAGGAAGAAATCTCAAGAGCGGCATCGAGGAGAAATGGGTCCATGATACGGTCGATGGATCTTCTCCTCATAACTCTTTGTCGACACCTCCACTGCTGGTGGGCTCATCAATGTCAGGCCATGTAGTAACCTCGGCGAACGAGAATTGGTCAGCGGCGCCCAAGAAAGATGCCACTCGCATCACACAACATTGCGACAGCATGCTTTCTCCCCCAACCGATTCCGGCAATGGAGGCACACAGCTTGGCAAGCATTCCGCCTTATCGTTGCTCGCTTTGAACAGCGAAAGCGTGGCTCGGCAGAAGATAAACCTGCAAGAAACAACCCAAATGAACTTACTACCAAGGTTTCGGTTGAGTTGTTGTTCCCCAGGACTGGAACTGGAGCGGGGAATAGTAGTATCACAGACTGACAAGCTAGGTAACCTGAGAAGCAGTCGCCTCAGGAGTGGATCGCCTAAAACTTCAACCCAGACAGGGTCAAGTGAAGACGAAGCAACCAAAGTCATAGCCCATTCATTCAATGACAAGGATAGTAGCTCCTCGGCTTTGTTATAATCCTACAGAAAAAAAGATCATATCAATTCTCAGACTGCAAAATGTAGTGCCTGGCAGAAATAAGAATTTCGTCACAAAATAAAAACACAAACGTTGTCAATAATGTCCAGCCCATTATTGCCGATCAGAAAGCAGAAAGCTTGCACTGGAGCTGTGAGGAACATAGTAAATTGACTACCACTCTGCCGAGTAGAGTCCCCACTGAATCCTACAGCGCAAGATCGGGAGCTTGGAGAAAGTAACATGGCAGCTGTCTCCCCTTTTTCAGCCCCATGAATTGACTGCAGTGCTTAAATACAACAATTAGCATTGACAAAATCACTGATGGAACAAAAAGGACTAGCATATCACATTATAATAATAAAAAGAAAAAAAGAAGCAGAATTTTTTACGGGCAAAAGGCAGGTGCTCTGCCTTTTCATTTAAGATTAGAGGGTAAGATTACAAACATGAGCGTCAAACAAAAAAGAAAGAGAACGAGGAAAGGAGGAAAGTGAATTGTAGAATAAGAAAATGCAGAAGGAACTTGATGTCAAACAAAAAAAATGCATCAGGAACTTTGTTCCACAATAAGAGCCAAGGGCAAAAGCCCTGTGAATATGAAAACAAGAACCATAGAATGCCATTTGGATAAGTATAAAATACATGTCTTGCCAGGATGCTGCGAAAAGCACCAAATCTGAACAGAACTTTAAAATGTTACTCCCTCCGATCCATATTAATTGTCGCTCACTTAGTAGAACTTTGTACTAAAGTAGTACTAAGTGAGTGACAATTAATATATATCGGAGGGAGTATTACAATATAAGCTTGTCTATGTGCATATGAGCGGGCCCAATAATAACCTCTGCTTTATCTCAAGGAAGCAATACAATATTCCGCATGAAGCATCCACCAATCATGGATACTCCACTTCCACTAAGAATATATATTAGGTATTCACTAGCCAGAATAATAGATATGGCAGCAAAAAAAAAAGAGTAAACAAACCTGCCTTAAATGCATAGCTGATGTTACTGTCAATCACCAGAAAGAGAGGTCTCCTTGTAAACGGGATCATATCACAAGGGTATATGCAGTTTGAGCCTAGATGTTAAACATGTATCAGAAACAATACACTTCTTTCGAAGAACACATATGCATACTTAAGTCTGTATAAAGGCAACTTCAAACAACCCTATGCCATCAAAATAGTTCTGCACCGCATTAGTGATATCGAACATATAATCGCATGAACTCAGCATTGTAAAACTAGTTATGTACTCCCTCCATTCCTAAATATTTGTCTTTTTAGAGATTTCAAATGGACTACCACATACGGATGTATATAGACATATTTTAGAGTGTAGATTCACTCATTTTGCTCCGTATGTAGTCACTTGTTGAAATATCTAGAAAGACAAATATTTAGGAACGGAGGGAGTACTGCATAGAGACATCAAACATAATCGAATGAACTCAGAAAAAAAAATACCTTCACCTTCACGGCAACCTAACCAAAGACATGGTTCTTTATCTTCCTTTGAAGTGACGGCCCTGGTATTAGATATGTCAAACTGACTAAAGCTGTTCACAACCCTCTCGCTTGTATCGGGACCAAGTCCAGAGGATCCCACCTCGCCTGAAAGAAATTATCATATTTGAACGCTAACTAGAATGACTCCCTAACACACAGCTGATAACATTTTAGTTCTACAAGCCTAGGGCACCAACCTGCAGCCGAAAGGTATATCAACATCATAGTATTCAATGGGAGCTCCTCACATTTGGTGGCAAGGACCTGGATTTCAATTGTAAATGTTTTTTATCCAGGCAAATATTTCATTTAGGATAAAATGGTGCAAACATAGGAGTACATATAACTATATTTTCTTGTGAAGTGAAAGAAAAAAAGAATTTGGATGTTTGACCGTAAAAGGAGGGCGCGGATGAGAGGAGGCCCTAGAGGGCATGCACCAAACATTGCCATTCTATTCAACAGCAATCATCTCTCTATTGTATCATTTGCATAGCTTAGCACCCCAGGAATCAATAATACCATTATGCCTCAAATATATTTCGGGTTAGAATTCCTAACTGCTATGGGTGTAAAGGACTGTTGGTTATTATGGGCGGATAATGGAGAGGATGGTATTATCGATAATGGAACAAATCAACAAACAGAATCAGTTTAGTTGCATTATGTTCCCTCATCAAGTCATCATCATGCTTCCTCGTCATGTAATTCAGATAGTTAGTAGCATCGTGTACATATCTTGCAGAATTCCCTACTTTTTTCAGTTCTCCTACTAGCCCGTTTCTGATCATTCCAAGAAACATACACTGGCTGCCATTTACACATTACACTTCCACTTCCTAATTTGAAATGCATCTAGAAGAGCTTGGTCCACAGGTTTTCTCCTAGGACCAAACCAGTGCATTGAGTAACAATGAGCAGTGTGTATATTCAGGAAATCAAACATTGAGTTGACAAGATGCCAAATGAGAAACTGACCTTCAGGAAATGTGGCACCGAGGGGCGATAGAGAACTGTTTTCAGTGGGTTCGGGGGCAACGCAGCGTCTCTCAGATCTTTCAGGAGATTGGGGTGATTTTGCCCACTTTCATCATGGGCGCTGTAACCATTGTTTTGTGCAAAGGAGCCACATGGTTCCCATTCAAGACACTGAAGCATTCTGAATGTGTCTAGAGTGAGGTCGGTAAATTTGACCTGAAGGGAACACATAGAGACATGATGTTCCGCTAGTAAAAATTAAAGAGCGCACGATGCATCTGACTGCGAGAAACCGAGGAAGCATTACCTCGTTATGATAGTAGCTGCACAGGATGGCATCGCTTAAGAGCAGACCGCGCTTTTTGACTGTAGGTGGGATGGTCGGAAGAGTTTCCGGGGGAGGATCGAATGCATAGCTGTACCTGAGAGGTCTCTTGTTCATGAAGGGCGAGTCAGCCTTTAGAAACCTCGTGATTTCTTGCACGACATGCTTCCACTCCCTGTAATCAGCTTCCTGCAACATTTCATCTTCTTAATTCGAGCCAGTGAATGAAGAGCAAGGCAATTGCATCGGGATCGGGAAGCGAGGAGGGGGAAAAAAGGAGAAGAATTGAATTGGACCTGGAGGGTCTTCTTGGATTCGTCGAGGAGCGACCGGATTTGGCCGGCGAGGCGGGGCACAGTCTGCGCGCGGCGGGAGAGGATAAGCGCGACGAGGAGGAACCTGGCGAGGAAGCGCAGGTGCTTGGTGGAGGCCCCGAGGTGGTCGTCGAGGAAGTAGGCGCGGTCGAGGACGGCGTGGTAGAAGACGAAGGCCTCGGAGAGGAGGGCGGTGTCGGAGGCGCGCTGGTACTGGGAGTAGTAGAGGTGGGCGATGCGGGCGGCGATCTCGCCGACCTGCCAGCGGCGGAGGCCGGCGTCGAGGAGGCGGTGGCGGTGCTCCTGCTGCATGCGCCAAAGCTGGGTGTAGATGCGGAAGGCCTTGCCGTACTCCGCGGGCTCCTGGCGGCCGAAGAGGGGCAGGTCCCGCACCCGGGCGAACCGCCGGTCCGCCTTGTCCAGCAGCGACCAGAACTGCTCCGCCGGGCAGACGCCGCCGCCGCCGCCGCCTTGGGCCTGGCCTTGGCCTTGCTGCGGCGACGACGCCATGGTAGCTCCGCCGGATGCGTTTCGTTCCCCTCCCCCGGAGTTGCCTTGGACAGTTGTGCTGGAGACTGGAGTCATCGCCGTCTTCTTTCCTTTCTCCGTTCCGTTCTGTTCCGTTAGCTTGGAGCCCGGCCCAGGCCCAAACGCTGATATGGCCGACCTAGCGCACGTGAGACAACACTGTAAAACTTTGTATAAAAAAAAACTACTCTAAAATAGAGAAGAAAAGTCAGGGTTACTGTAGCAAACAGATCAATTTTTCAGAAAAAAACATTGTATGGATGAACTGTAGCAGGTACTCTACGGAGTTGCTGTTGATAGAAATAAATCTAAAATTAATTTTATTGCACCATAATTTTGTTTGTATGTGATTTTTGTAAATGTATATAGTAGATTTGAAATTTATAAATTAATTCAAGACATTTTAACGACGCCGATAACTGCCACACGTGTGGTACAATGGACACCCGACCACAGGAGTCGTGTTGTCGTACCCAGGAAACAACCAACACGACTCTGTGTGGGCGAATATTAGAACCGCCTACACATACGGGTGCAGCTACTTCATGCCACACGTCGAACCAACAACAACAACTCACGCTCACCCTACACGTGTGGCACGAAGCAATTTCGCCTTGATAATTATTTATGGGAACTTTAGTTACCCCAGGATGGCAACTTTAGTGTAAAGCATGGCAACTTCTCTATTGCCTTTTTTTTTGTTTTCGTTCGGGTTAACTATAGTTTCCATGTCTAAATAGCAATAGTTGTCATGTGTGACCAAACCATAGTTACCGCGTGTGATTAACTAGGTGTCACGTGTGGTCAAACCATAGTTGTCATATATGGTCAAACATAGTCGCCATGTGTAATTAACTAGTTGCCACATATGCACACTAGTAATTGTCGTCTATCACCGTGTGAGCGTCGTGTGGGCGAAAGAGCAGTTTCGCCCACACGTTCGGGCGAGCGTCCTGTGTGTCGTTCGAGCGAGGAGCGCCCACACGTGTGGCACTAAGTGATAGCGCCCACACGATGATGGGTGCTTACGTGACTCTCCGCCCAGATGACAATTGCTTCAAAATTAGTGCAAATGGATCGAACGGCATCAAATGCGTGTGGGCGTGTTAATAAGTGTCACACGTATGGACATTATCATTTGAGTAATCATATGGATGTGGAGGAGGGAAGTTAGGGCACTATAGCTTACCTGACTGCTCTCCTTCATGTTAGGGGATTCAGTTCCCCTTTTGTGTGTGCAGTAATAACTTTGCTTATGTTTCCCTAACTTTTTTTTGCTTCTGTTGGCTTTCTACGCGCTAGCTACTATCTTTTGTCTAATAAAAACTAGTTACTTTTTCCTTCAGATTTTTTCTAAGTTCAAATATTAAGATTCACAGGACCTTACAAACACATTCATACATTTTTTTACAATTAATGTCATGGGGTGCCGAAGTCTTCATTCTCATCCATCCATCTATAGCGCGCCATGAGCGTAGTTTCATTTGTAAGGGCATATTTCTCCCTAAGTGGTTTTGGTAATTGATGACAGTGCATTTGCGGACTAATCGTGTGCATTGAGCGTTTCAGATATCTCATGTCTAGGCACAAGATGATTCAGTGCCCCTTAGAGCCTATCGAAGACGGCGTTTCTCTATGGTTCTTTTCGGTGGATTTGAGTCGCAGGAAAGTCGTACTATTAAGAGGGGGTATCCTTCGAAAAGGTTAGGGTGGAATCATCACGTACACATCTATTCCTTTGCACCATCTTTCCTTGCTTCTTTGGAGCATCGGTTGTTCCCCTTGTCGCTGCGAAGATGAAGGCATCCTAGTGCTACTGGTCTGCGACATGCGGTAGTACTGCTCAAGGGAGCAGTAGTATCGCAGCTGGCCACGGTAGTACCGCCCCAGGTAGCGGTAGTACTGCAGGTGCGGTAGTACCGCTCCTAGCATGCAGTAGTACCGTGGCCTCTGACCCAGCACCGTGGCGTGAGCGCATGTAGGGGCGGAAGTAATTTTTTACTTCCACACCCTACGCGGTAGTACCGCTTCCTGTGAGTTGTAGTACCGTGCCAGATTTTTGCATTGACCAAAACTCAGCAGAAGTAGCCATGGATGTAATTTTATTAGTCTGTGCCTTCCCAGCCTAGGATGAGCTCTGACTTGCAGTAATACCGCACGGGCGCACGGTAGTACCGCTCTGGTGGTTCTACCGCTCGTTGCCTTGATCAATAGAGCCTCACCTGGCTTCTGCCGCGCGAGCGGTAGTACCGCACCTCCCAGCGGTAGTATCGCGAGCCCGTGCGGTAGTACCACTTGGATATGCGGTAATACCGCATCTCGCGGGCTAAGTAGGTGGGTAACGGTTGGTTTTGTCCTCTCACTATATAAGGGGGTTCTTCTTCCGAAGTAGACTATCTCTTCCTTCCCCAAAGCTCCATTGTTGCTCAAAGCTTCATTTTCGCCTGATCTCTCTCCCTAGTCAGTCAAACTTGTTGATTTTCTAGGGATTGGTTGAGAAGGCCCCGATCTAAACTTCCACCAAGAGAAATTTGATTCCCCTCACTAATCCCTTGCGAATCTTGTTACTCTTGAGTGTTTGAGCACCCTAGGTGGTTGAGGTCACCGCGGAGCCATATTCTATTGTGGTGAAGCTTCGTGGTGTCATTGGGAGCCTCTAATTAAGTTGTGGAGATTGCCCCAACCTTGTTTGTAAAGGTTCAGTCGCCGCCTCCAAGGGCACCAATAGTGGAATCACGGCATCTTGCATTGTGTAAGGGTGTGAGAAGAATACGGTGGCCCTAGTGGCTTCTTGGGGAGCATTGTCCCTTCACACCGCTCCAACGAAGATGTACTTCCCCTCAAAGGGAAGGAACTTCGGTAACACATCATCGTCTCCTCCAGCTCCAGTCTTTGTTATCTCTTACCTTTAAGTGTGCAAGCTTACATTGTGTTGTACCTCTTGCTTGCTTGTGTGCTTGTTGTTGTTGCATCATATAGGTTGCTCACCTAGTTGCATATCTAGACAACTACTTTGATGCAAAGTTTAAATTGGTAAAGAAAAGCTAAAAATTGTTAGTTGCCTATTCACCCACTCCCCCCTCTAGTCAACTATATCGACCCTTTCAATTGGTATCAGAGCCTCGTCTCTTTATTAAGGACTTTGACGTCCAAAGAGTATGGTTGACACCGTAGACGGTGGGGAGGAGCACCCCGGTGTAATTTCGTCCTCATCTACGACCGATGGGGGGACCTCGATCTCTCGTCAAGAGTTCAATGTGGCCTTGGACACATTGAAAACCTCCATGACGGCCGAGGTCAAAGGCATGCTTAAGAATTTTCTTGATGGTCTTAAATTATCCACCGCACCATTGGAAGTGGTCGGTCCCACTAACAAGATGACGGATGCTAACTCCGACAAGGGGGAAGCTACTAGTGACAATGTTCCTTTATCTAGTGGTAGAAGTGGAAATGGCATCTTTGCCCATGTTGAACCTCCACATACTTATGGAGGACCGGTTCCTTCCACTCATTTGAATCATGTTGGTCCTTCTCCTAAGCTTGTGAAAAATGAGGATTTTGCCTCGTGGGTCTATCGCTTTAAACATCATTTGAATCATAGTTCTACTAACCTTTGGAGAATTATTGACCAAGGTTTCTACCCGCATGACCCAAGCAACTTCACTCCTAGAGAAGCCTCGGGTCATCAATTCAACGAGTCTGCTCTTTGCATTCTCCAAGAGACCATCCCTCCCGAAGATATTGTGCATCTCCGACCTTTCACCATGGCCAAGGAAGCATGGCAACATGTTGTTTTCATTTACAAGGGAAGCACAAGCATTCAACGCTCCAACTATGAAGTGGTTCAAGATGAAGCCGATGAGTTTGCAATGAATGAAGAGGAAGAACCGTGTGAGCTTTATCGGAGATTAACTACTCTCGCGGTCTCACTCCGAGATCATGGGAGTAAGGATAGGATGACAATTGGATCAAGCGCAAGTTTCTCAAGGCCATGATGCCTTACCATAAGGCCATGTCCTTCGTCATCCGTTAAAGGCCGGACTTCCACACCTTGTCCGCAAGTGAAGTGTTGGATGAGTTTGTGGCAATGAGGATCTTAGACAAGACCGCCAACAATGCAGTGTTGCGTTCCCAACACACTAAGAAGCCCAACCTTGCCTTGAAGGCCAAGGCTAGTGTGTAAGAAGAGGATGAAGAGGAATAAGAGGAGAGTAACCCCGAAGATACAAAATATGCTTATCATGAGCACATGGCTCTCGCTTCAAGGCAATTTTGGAGCAAGAAGAACTCAAGGCCCAACTTCAATAAGAACAACTCAAGTGGCACCAAGGGTAAGCAACGTGTGAGGACTTGCTATAATTGTAGCAATGTGAGCCACTTTGTTGCGGAGTGCCCATATGAGAGAGGGAAGACAATGGTGGCAAGATTATCCGAAAAGACAAGGCCAAGTCCTTCCCCAACAAGAACAACTTCACCAAGAAGACTCCTCCCAAGGGGTTGGTGGAACAAGAAGGGTACAATGAGGATGATGATGATGATGATGATGAAGACAGTGAAACAGTTTCCATGGCCTCCATTGCCATTGCAACAACTCCTGGGTGTCCCTCTTCGACTCACCCAACGAGAACATCACCACCAAGTGCCTCATGGCCAAAGCCACCAACAAGGTAACCCCCAACATCAAAACCACCATCACTTCTAATCCTTCTTTGACGGATTGCATTGATGAAAGTGAGGGGTCCAATGAGGAAGAAAATAAATTTGAGTCCTTTATGAGTAAGCTCAAGGGTAAATCCAAGAAGCACTTTGTTGCTCTCTTGGAACAACTTGGTGAAGCCAATGACCTGATCGAGGCTCACGAAGACACCATCTCTAAGATGAAAGGGCATAGTCATGACTATGCCGATGAGATATCGGATCTCTCTAATGCGCTTGAGGAGGAGTGTGTTCATCGTTTGGCTCTTGAGGAGACACACAACGATGAGCATGCTAAATTAAAGAAAGATCTTGATCATGCTCTTGTTGTATCTCGTGTGCTCAATTCCGAGAAGGCCAAACTTGGGGTTGATCTTGCTAGACTCAAGGAGGAGTTTGATATACTTGACAAGGCTCACAAGGCCTTGAAGGGTGCTCATGCTAACCTCAAAGAGTCTCATGATCAACTCCATGTGAAGCTAACCAAGGAAAAAGCCACTTTTCCTCATATGGTGTTAATTGATAATGCAAATGCTACTAACCCGTGTTGTGAGCATGTGCATCTTGTGGAGGAAAATGCTAAGTTGAAGGAGCAACTTGAGAAAGGCCTTGTGTCTTGCATACAAGGTGAGAAGAACCTCAACGACCTTTTGAGCAATCAAAAGGAAGTTGTGGCCAAGGCGGGAATTGGGTTTGCACCCAAGTCCAAGAACAAGAAGAAGAATGACAAGGCCAAGTGACCTCCTCCTCTCAAGCAAACTTTTGTGAAGGAGGAAGAGGGTGCTTCTAAGGAGAAGAAGAACAATGAGAAGGACGGTGGTATCAAGAAGGGCAATGCCACTCCCTCCAACAAAGTCAGCGACTTTAACCCTTCTTATGTGTTGTGCCGTGCTAGTGATGGGTATGTTTATGCTAAATTTGTTGGTTATCCTTATGAGTGCATTGAATGGTCTATTTGGGTTCCTAAGACCCTTGTTACTAACATCAAAGGACCCATTACAAAATGGGTACCTAAAACCAAGCATTGATCTCTTGTAGGTGTTTGCTTCCAGTGGGGGATCATGGTTGCTCGATAGTGGAGCCACAAATCATATGACCAGAAGCAAGGACTTGGTGGTGGATGTGCATAAGATTTCATCTATGCCCACCAATGTCGAGTGGGGTGATGCCTCGTCTTCTAAGGTATTGGGTCTTGGCAAGGTTGTCATTTCTCATGATCTCACGATCAAGAAAGTCATGCTTGTTGAGTCCCTTGCATACAATTTACTTTCCATTCGTCAACTCGCACTCATGGGCTTTGCCACTTTCTTTGATATTGATACCATGGCCCTCTTGTGGAGCAAGACTCTTAAAGTAGCCTTTGTTGGGCATGTCGAGAACGGTCTTTATGTGATTAACTTTTTGGAGCAACCCACTAAGACCGCGACATGCCTAATGGCTAAAGTTGATGTGGGATGGCTTTGGCATCGCCGTTTAGCCCATGTCAATATGAGATCTTTGCAAAGTCTTCTCAAGGGGGACCATGTCCATGGACTAACAAATGTTAGCTTTGCCAAAAGATCGTGCTTGCAGTGCTTGTATTGAAGGAAAGCTACATGAGAAGGCTCACCCTCCTACTACTATCATATACTCGAATAGGCCCTTGGAGCTTCTTCACTTGGATCTCTTTGGACCTCCATCCTTTGGTAGTCTTGGGGGTAGAAAGTCAATTGCTTGGTGATTGTGGATGATTATTCAAGATACACTTGGGTATATTTCTTCAAGAGGAAGAGTGAGACCCAACAAACCGTCATCGACTTTGCAAATGAAGCTCAACATCAACACAATGCAAAGATCTTGATGATAAGAAGTCGCCACGGCATCGAGTTCAAGAACTACACCTTGGATGAGTTTCTTAGTGATGATGGGATCAAGCATCAATATTCTGCACCTTACACCCCTCAACAAAATGGTGTAGCAGAGAGGAGGAATCGGACGTTGATGGATGCAGCAAGGACCATGATGGCGGAGTTCAAGTCTCCATACAAATTTTGGGCCGAAGCCATGCATCAACACCGCGTGTCATGCGTCCAATCGGCTCTACCTCCGCAAAGGCTTGAACAAGACTCCATATGAGATACTCACCGGTAACAAGCCCAACCTCAAGTACTTCCGGATGTTTGGGTGTAAATGTTTCATTCTTAAGAAAGGTGTTCGTTTGTCTAAATTTGAGGCTAGAGCTCATGAGGGCATATTTGTTGGTTATGCTACAAACTCTCATGCTTCCCGTGTCCTCAATAAGCCCATGGGACTTATTGACACTACTGCATGATGCTGCTAACGTGACACTATGATCAGAGACCCTTCAAGAAACTGTGTGCGATGCAATAATCGCAAACGGTGTTGTATGAAAACCGTCAGAAATGTATAAAATATTTGCGATGACGGATGCATCAAACACTGTTCAGGTTTTAGTTGCGTGTGCGATGAAGGGCATATGGTTCAGTTCAATTAACTGTTTGCGATGAGGAGGAACAAAAGAAATGGGCAGCCAGATGAAGGCGTGCGCGATACATAGTATACGGTTCACTCGGATGAACTGTTCGTGATTAGGCAACACAAAAGAAATGATCAGTCGGATCAAGGTGTGTGTGATTGAGGGCATATGCTTCAGAAGGATTAACTTTTTGCGATTAGGCAACAGAACAAAAACGGGCCAGCCAGATCAAAGTGTCTGCAATTGATGGCATACACTTCACATGGATGAACTGTTTGCGATTAGCCACAACAAACTAAAATAGTTAGATAGATCAACGTGTGTGCGATAGACGGACACACACATTCTAATTAAAAGAACCGTGTGCGATGGTGCTGACATTGCCTATTTTGCGGTGCACCCTGTGGTGTAAACACCATGTACGTGGCCGAGAAGGCGTACGTGCCCACGTTACGCCTTCCGGGAATAGTGCCGCACTTATAACCGTCAGTAAATTTTGAGCATGCATCTCGTCACATTCCAAATTGCAAACCTGTTCACACCGATCAAAACCTAAACGGTTTCCCACTTAGGAGGGTATTACTACTTGGTTATAAATACTACTACTCCAAGATGACTGCACATTCCTCCTCAACTCCTCATCCACAAAAAGTCAAAAACAAACAAGTCATTCATCATTGTTCCCTTGCGTCCGCCATGGCCAGCGTGAGTTCTGGGTCGAGAGATTGCCATCAGGGAGAGGCGAGCCTGGAAGCGGAAGCACGAGAGATGTCCCGCCTTGCCGTGAAAGCAGCCAACATGTCCCGCCTCACGACCGTAGCAGCAGAGAGGTCCCGCCGTGTCGCCGAAGCAGCACGGAGGACCCGCCGCGGCGTCGATGCAGCAGACTGGTCCGGCCGCGCTGCGGAAGCAGAAGAGATGTCCTGCCGTGCCACGAATGCAGCAGAGATGTCCTCCCGTGCCACGGCGGCTTGGGAAAATGTCTCGCAGGCAGGCGACGACTCTTATAGGCGCATGCGTGCCCTCGTCCTTAGGTAGATGGATCAGATCTCCAGGTGGGCGAGGTTGCAGGATGACCTGAAAGCCTCGTTTGAACAGTCTACTGACGTCATCCGGCAACTAAATGAGAGCAATGCGAAGCTCCGGGCCGAGCGCGACCTGCTGAGGGCGAAGATCGTCAGAAGTGCGGAGTAGCAGGAGCAGACCACTGCCTTGTTGAAGAGGACCGCGTCATCGTCGAGAAACTTATGGACGAGAATGCCATGCTGCGCATTGAGTGCAGAAGGCTGGTGGAGGAATCCGTGGATGCTCTCAACCAGCAGCTTGAGGACAAGAAAGAGCTCGTCGTCGCCCGCCGCGGAGACTAGTTCCCGCGGCCTGCAGCAACGCATCAAGAAAGTAGAGATCAGTGAGCCAGATCATTGTCTTCCTTCTTCTTTTTCCCTTGTGTATATCAAGCGTTGTCGCATGTGGCTTTTTTTAATTATGTTTATAAATATGTAAGACAATTATTATCCAATGTCATCGTCCTTATATTCATTATACTTGCTATAAGTCACAGTCGATGCTATATAGGTCCGTCAGATCTTACATCAAGATCCGTGCAAAACTTTCTTTTTAGATTTTCATTTTTCTCTTTTAAATCTCAGTCCAGTGAGACATATGCCACCACGCCGTAGAACAGGTGCTCGAGCGCCATTAAGACGTTGGGAGGGAGGTGTGCGGTGGGTAGCGGTCAAAGGGCTCTCCTCCCGATGAGCACACGCAGGGGTCTGATCGCACGCCTCCCGTACTCAAATAGCTACCCCGCACGGCACCTCCTAGCCAATAAAAAAGGGACGCGTGGCCACACGTAATTGGTAAGTCGAACGCCCACGGTTTTAATAATACTTGTGTTTCTGATTTGTAACGTGACAACACTTGTTCCAAAATAACTTTGTTGATTGTTAATGTGTGCGCCTTCGCAAATCGGACAGAAAAATTACCACAACATGTTGGTGCCATGTCATGAGACCATGCCAAGTTTCATGATTTTCAGGCGTGTTTTGGAATTACAGGAATTAAAAAACCAAGTTTCTCAATCTTTCCGGCCGAGCCACGACGTCTAGATGTTTGAATTTCACTCCCATCTCTTGCATGGGACCTAGAAATTCACCTAAGGACGCACATGTGATTTTTCAAACAACTTTGGTGCACTTGAGCATGTGCTTGTAGTTCAAATTTTAATTATGCACATTAAATGCCTAGAAACTCAATTAATGTATAAAAAAGGCCAAACAAACTCGGAATAATTCCAAAATTTAGCACAATACTTCTATTTGGTCTAATCTGGCTGTGTAAAAAATTAAGGCGGGATAAGGCAGTGTACATATGTCGTTTCGCACACGGAGGTGACATGTTCCCTCTCAGAACCACGAGCCTTCTTGAGGGAAGCTCCGGTTTGCAAGAAGCCTACACAAAAGATTGTCCCAATTCGGCCAAAAAAATTACCGCAGCATGTTCGTGCCATGTCATGACACTATGCCAAGTTTCATGATTTTCAGGCGTGTTTTGGAATTACAGAAATTAAAGAACCAAGTTTCTCAATCTTTTCGGCACAGCCACGACGCCCAGATGTTTGAATTTCACTCCCATCTCTTGCATGGGACCTAGAAATTCACCCAAGGGCACACATGTGATTTTCCAAACAACTTTGGTGCACTAGAGCATGTGCTTGTAGTTCAAATTTGAATTATGCATATTAAATGCCCAGAAACTCAATTAATTTATAAAAAGGCCAAATGAACCCGGAATAATTCCAAAATTTAGCACGGTACTTCTATTTGGTCTAATCTGGCTGTGTAAAAAAATTAAGTCAGGAGAAGGCAGTGTATGTATGTCGTTTCGCACACGGAGGTGACACGTTCCCTCTCGGAACCACGAGCCTTCTTGAAGGAAGCTCCAGTTTGCAAGAAGTTTACACCAAAGCTTATCCCAATTCGGCCAAAAAAATTACCACAACATGTTGGTGTCATGTCATGAGACCATGCCAAGTTTCATGATTTTCAGGCGTGTTTTGGAACTACAGGAATTAAAAAACCAAGTTTCTCAATCTTTTCAGCCGAGCCACGACGCCCACATGTTTGAATTTCAGTCCTATCTCTTGCATGAGACTTAGAAATTCATGCAA
Source organism: Triticum dicoccoides (assembly GCF_002162155.2). Lineage (NCBI taxonomy): Eukaryota > Viridiplantae > Streptophyta > Magnoliopsida > Poales > Poaceae > Triticum > Triticum dicoccoides. The sequence continues at coordinate 372,066,902 of NC_041388.1, read as the reverse complement.
GGACACGCATGTGATTTTTCAAACAACTTTGATGCACTGGAGCCTGTGCTTGTAGTTCAAATTTGAATTATGCACATTAAATGCCCAGAAACTCAATTAATGTATATAAAAGGCCAAACGAACCCGTAATAATTCCAAAATTTAGCACGGTACTTCTATTTGGTCTAATCTGACTGTGTAAAAAAATTAAGGCGGAAGAAGCCAGTGTACGTATGTCGTTTCACACACGGAGGTGACACGTTACCTCTCAGAGCCACGAGCCTTCTTGAGGGAGTATGAGATAAGCTTTCGCGATTTACCTTATCATTATCATGGCAATACCTAGATCTATCCTTGTTTTTATGCCTAGCTAGGGGCGTTAAATGATAACGCCTGTTGGGAGGCAACCCAATTTTATTTTTATTCCTGTTTAGTAATAAATAATTTATCCAGCCTCTGTTTTGGTTGTGTTTTTTGTATTTAAGTAGTGTTTGTGCCAAGTAGAATCATTGGGAAGACTTGGGGAAAGTCTTTTTGATCTTGATGTAAAAAACAGAAACTTTAGCGCTCACGAGATTTGCTGTCATTTTTTACTGGAGAGTGATATTTAGTTAATTCTTTTTGCAGATGATTAATAGATAAATTCCTCATGTTCAGAAATTTATTTTAGAATTTTTGGGGTTTCAGAAGTATTCGAAACCTACATATTACTACAGACTGTTCTGTTTTTGATAGATTCTGTTTTTCATGTGTTGTTTGCTTATTTTGATGAATCTATGGTTAGTAATAGAGTTTATGGACCATAGAAAAGTTGGAATGCAGTAGGTTTAATACCAATATAAATAAATAATGAGTTCATTACAGTACCTTTAAGTGGTGATTTGTTTTCTTTTACTAAGGGAGCTCACGAAGATTTTCTTTTAAGTTTTGTGTTGTGAAGTTTTCAAGTTTTGGGTAAAGATTTGATGGATTATGGAACAAGGAGTGGCAAGAGCCTAAGCTTTGGGATGCCCGAGGCACCCCAAGGTAAAATCCAAGGACAACCAAAAACCTAAGCTTGGGGATGCCCCGGAAGGCATCCTCTCTTTCGTCTTCGTCCATCGGTAACTTTACTTGGAGCTATATTTTTATTCGTCACATGATATGTGTTTTGCTTGGAGCGTCTTGTATGATTTGAGTCTTTTCTTTTTAGTTTACCACAATTATCCTTGTTGTACACACCTTTTGGGAGAGACACACATGAATTGGAATTTATTAGAATACTCCATGTGCTTCACTTATATCTTTTGAGTTGGATAATTTTTGCTCTAGTGCTTTGCTTATATCTTTTAGAGCACGGCGGTGGTTCTATTTTATAAAAATAATTGATCTCTCATGCTTCACTTATATCATTTTAAGAGTCCTTTAGAATAGCATGGTAATTCACTTTGGTTATAATTTTTAAATGCTAAGAGAAGTTGGATGCTTGATAGATGGTTTTGAGATATAAAGGTGGTAATATTAGAGGTGTGCTAGTTGAGTAATTGTGAAATTGATGAATACTTGTGTTGAAGTTGGAAAGTCCCGTATCATGCACGTATGGTAAACATTATGTGACAAATTTGAAGCATGGGGCGTTCTTTGATTGATTTCCTTATGAGTGGCGGTCAGGGACGAGCGATGGTCTTTTCCTACCAATCTATCCCCCTAGGAGCATGCGCGTAATGCTTGGTTTTGATGACTTGTAGATTTTTGCAATAAGTATGTGAGTTCTTTATGACTAATGTTGAGTCCATGGATTATATGCACTCTCACTCTTCCATCATTGCTAGCCTCTTCGGTACCGTGCATTGCCCTTTCCCACCTTGAGAGTTGGTGCAAACTTCACCGGTGCATCCAAACCCCGTGATATGATATGCTCTATCACACATAAGCCTCCTTATATCTTCCTCAAAATAGCCACCATACCTACCTATTATGGCATTTCCATAGCCATTCCGAGATATATTGCCATGCAACTTTCCATCATTCCATTTATTATGACACGCATCATCATTGTCATATTGCTTTGCATGATCATGTAGTTGACATCGTATTTGTGGCAAAGCCACCGTTCATAATTTTTCATACATGTCACTCTTGATTCATGGCAATCTCGGTACACCGCCGGAGGCATTCACATAGAGTCATATTTTGTTCCAAGTATTGAGTTGTAATTTTTGAGTTGTAAGTAAAAAGAAGTGTGATGATCATCATTATTAGAGCATTGTCCCAGTGAGGAAAGGATGATGGAGACTATGATTCCCCCACAAGTCAGGATGAGACTCCGGACGAAAAAAAAGAAAAAAAGAGGCCAAAAGAAAAAAAGAAGGCCCAAATAAAAAATGAGAGAAAAAGAGAGAAGGGACAATGTTACTATACTTTTTCCACACTTGTGCTTCAAAGTAGCACCATGATCTTGATGATAGAGAGTCTCTTATTTTGTCACTTTCATATACTAGTGGGAATTTTCATTATAGAACTTGGCTTGTATATTCCAATGATGGGCGTCCTCAAATGCCCTAGGTCTTCGTGAGCAAGCGAGTTGGATGCACACCCACTTAGTTTCTTTGATGAGCTTTCATATATTTATAGCTCTAGTGCATCCGTTGCATGGCAATCCCTACTCCTTGCATTGACATCAATCGGTGGGCATCTTCATAGCCCATTGATTAGCCGCGTCAATGTGAGACTTTCTCCTTTTGTCTTCTCAAACAACCTCAATCATCATATTCTATTCCACCCATAGTGCTATGTCCATGGCTCGCGCTCATATATTGCGTAGAAGTTGACAAAGTTTGAAAAGGCTAAGTATGAAACAATTGCTAGGCTTGTCATCGGGGTTGTGCATGATGAGAGCATTTTGTGTGACGAAAATGAAGCATGGCCAAACTATATGACTTTGTAGGGATAAGTTTTCTTTGGCTATGGTATTTTGATAAGACATAATTGCTTGATTAGCATACTTGGAGTATTACTATTTTTATGTCAACAGTAAACTTTTATCTTGAATCTTTTGGATCTGAACATTCATGCCGCAATAGAAAAAATACATTGAAGAATATTCTAGAAAGCATTCCACATCAAAAATTCTGTTTTTATCATTTACCTACTCGAGGACGAGCAGGAATTAAGCTTGGGGATGCTTGATACGTCTCCAGCGTATCTATAATTTTTGATTGTTCCATGCTATTATATTATATGTTTTGGATGTTAATGGGCTTTATTTTACACCTTTATATTATTTTTGGGACTAACCTATTAACCGGAGGCGCAGCCCAAATTGCTGCTTTTTTGCCTATTTTAGTGTTTCGCAGAAAAGGAATATCAAACGGAGTTCAAAAGGAATGAAACCTTCGGGAGCGTGATTTTTGGAACAAACGTGATCCAAAGGACTTGGAGTGGACGTAAAGCAACCAACGAGGTGGCCACGAGGCAGGGGGCGCACCTACCGCCCCGGGCACACCCTCCCCCCTCGTGGCTCCACCGACCTACTTCTTCCTCCTATATATACCTACGTACCCCCAAACCATCGATGAGCACCACGAAACCCTATTTCCACCGCCACAACCTTCTGTACCCAAGAGATCCCATCTTGGTGCCTTTTCCGGAGCTCTGACGGAGGGGGCATTGATCATGGAGGGCCTCTACATCAACTCCATGGCCCCTTCGATGATGTGTGAGTAGTTTACCTCAGACCTTCGGGTCCATAGTTATTAGCTAGATGGCTTCTTCTCTCTCTTTGGATCTCAATACAAAGTTCTCCTCGATCTTCTTGGATATCTATTCGATGTAACTCTTTTTGCGGTGTGTTTGTTGAGATCCCATGAATTGTGGGTTTATGATAAAGATTATCTATGAACAATATTTGAATCTTCTCTGAATTCTTTTATGTATGATTGGTTATCTTTGCAAGTTTCCTCGAATTATCAGTTTGGTTTGGCCTACTAGATTGATCTTTCTTGCAATGGGAGAAGTGCTTAGCTTTGGGTTCAATCTTGCGGTGCTCGATCCCAGTGCTAGAAAGGGAAACGACACGTACTGTATTGTTTCCATCGAGGATAAAAAGATGGGGTTTATATCATATTGCATGAGTTTATCCCTCTACATCATGTCATCTTGCTTAAAGCATTACTCTATTCTTATGAACTTAATACTCTAGATGCATGCTGGATAGTAGTCGATGTGTGGAGTAATAGTAGTAGATACAGGAAGGAGCCGGTCTACTTGTTACGGACGTGATGCCTATATACATGATCATACCTAGATATTCTCATAACTATGCTCAATTCTATCAATTGCTCGACAGTAATTTGTTCACCCACCATAATACTTATGCTATCTTGAGAGAAGCCACTAGTGAAACCTATGGCCCCCGGGTCTATTCTCCATCATATAAGTTTCCAATCTATTTTATTTTGCAATCTTTACTTTCAATCTATATCATAAAAATACCAAAAATATTTATCTTATTATTATTATCTCTATCAGATCTCACTCTTGCAAGTGTCGTGAAGGGATTGGCAACCCCTTTATCGCGTTGGTTGCGAGGTTCTTATTTGTTTGTGTAGGTACGAGGTGACTCGCGCGTGGTCTCCTACTGGATTGATACCTTGGTTCTCAAAAATTGAGGGAAATACTTACGCTGCTTTGCTGCATCACCCTTTCCTCTTCAAGGGAAAACCAACACATGCTCAAGAGGTAGCATGGAGCGACACCTTCCACCAAAATCACTGCCCCCTCCTCCAATTAAGCGTTGCCCACAGCCATTTTACACGCAGTATAACATGGAGCTGAGTAGCATGCGGCGCACGTGCGAACGAGGTCACTATGGCTGACATGCGTGTCGACCGCCAGATCTTGGAGGAGCACCTCGTCTTCGAGGCCACCGTCAACACCGCCGCGCGGTTGTCTACTTTAAAATATAGTTCGTGATGTTTTCTTGAGGCCACCGCTAGTGCCTTCTAGTGATTTTTCATTTGTAGTTAATATGCAATCTGATGTTCAGTTAACAGTTTGGTCCTCTGAAATGTAATGTTCAGTTAACACTTTGGTCCAACAATTACTACATTTCGTAGTACTATTCTCAAGCATTCTTTGTTTTGTTAACTGTCTTATCTTCTAGTACATGTTTCTATTCTGCAACGTCGTGCTCAGTTAACTATTTTGGTTCATTTGGTCTGTTGTCCATTTAACTGTTTGGTTCAGTTCTGCAATTTGATTTTCATTTGCTGTGGGTACAATTTTGTATTGTTATGCATGTGACACCAATCGAATTTGGCTGTACTCAATACATATTCTACTGATAGTATGGAAACTCTCAGTTAACCTGATCAAGATCTTCCTTATGTGTGTTGCAGGGAAACAATGGGAGACACTGCGGTTTACCATCGAGGTTTGTTCAAGCAGGGTCCTTTGGCTAATAGCACATTATTGTGCAGTTGAAGGAATCATTCTAATATTTAGGTTTCTTACAATTTGGTCTTGCACATGTAGGTCCTGCTGTCAGAGGCTTAGACCCACTGTTCGACCCATTTTGCATATGGGGAAATGAGATGTCCATGAATATCAGTCAAGTCAAGAAACTCAGAAAGATTGTTAGGATGAAGAAACTTGCGACGAATAACAACAAGATCTTGTTTACACAATGAAGAAGACATCAGTCAACTATAGGATGGTACCAACTCTTTAACCTTGTTTTTACCCCTTGTGCCATTTCAAAATTTACAATAGCAATTTATGCATAGCTTTGTTTTCAGTACTTTTCAAAGCGGTTCAACGATGATTACCTCTCAAACCACCTGCATGGTCAAGAGGCGAGGAAGGTATTCATTCAACACCCATGGTACAATATTGAAGTCTTGCTGAAGAGGACGAAGGTTGGGCGGGCAATTATCCATAGCCACTGGCCTAAAGTTGCAAGGACATTCAACATCACTGAAGGCTCAATATTTGCCTTCCACTTCTGTAGTTTCCCAGATGAGATTCATCTGTCTATTTACCATGTATGATGCTACTTTCCAAAGGTTTTTGATGCTGCATGTGAAACTTGGTGCTGTTGTGTAATGGCGTAACTGAGTGCCGAAGCTATCTGATGTAATTCGATTATGAAATCCTGGTTGCTTTTATACGGATATGAAATATCTGGCGTGTTTTATAAGAAATATTAGTTTGATTAGTATATGGATTATCAATAGTAGGCTAATTACCATGCTTATTGGGGTTTTCTATTGCAAACGGTTACTCAGACGACACCGTGGGCGATGAACTCAAACAACCCGCACAGTTTCTAGAAAGCAGGCGTGTTCGATCAACTAACAATCACACATGGCTTCCAGCAGCGAACTGTTTCCGTTAGGCCACCTTGCACAAACGTTTCCACACAAAGAACTATGTGGGATGTACATACCTATGGAAATTATTTTCTGGGATTCACCGTGTGGGATGTACATACCTACGGAAATGATTTCTGGGATTCACCGTGTGGGGTGTACATACCTACGGAAATGATTTCTGGGATTCACCATGTGGGATGTACATACCTACGGAAATGATTTCTGGGTTTCACTGTGTGGGATGTACATACCTACGAAAATGATTTCTGGGATTCACCATGTGGGATGTACATACCTACGAAAGTGATTTCTGGGATTCACCGTGTGGGATGTACATACCTACAGAAATGATTTCTGGGATTCGCCGTGTGGGATGTACATTGTCGGTGTCAAAACCGGCGGATCTCGGGTAGGGGGTCCCGAACTGTGCGTCTAAGGCGGATGGTAACAGGAGGCAGGGGACACGATGTTTTACCCAGGTTCGGTCCCTCTTGATGGAGGTAAAACCCTACGTCCTGCTTGATTTATTCTTGATAATATGAGTAGTACAAGAGTGGATCTACCACGAGATCGGAGAGGCTAAACCCTAGAAGCTAGCCTATGGTATGATTGTATGTTGTCCTACGGACTAAAACCCTCCGGTTTATATAGATACCGGAGGAGGCTAGGGTTACACAAGGTTGGTTACAAAGGAGGAGATATGCATATCCGTATTGCCTAGCTTGCCTTCCACGCCAAGTAGAGTTCCATCCGGACACGAGGCGAAGTCTTCAATCTTGTATCTTCATAGTCCAACAGTCCGGCCAACGGATATAGTCCGGCTGTCCGGAGACCCAGTAATCCAGGACTCCCTCAGTAGCCCCTGAACCAGGCTTCAATGACGATGAGTCCATCGCGCAGTGTTGTCTTCGGCATTGCAAGGCGGGTTCCTCCTCCGAATACACCATGGAAGAGTTTGAATACAAGGATAGTGTCCGACCCTGCAAAATAAGTTCCACATACCACCATAGAGAGAATAATATTTCCACAAATCTAATCTGCTGACACGTTTTGGCAGCATGACCTCACGCCATAGCCCGGTAATTATTTGAACCGTTTTTCTTTAACCAGCCCCGCCCATAACGCGTGGCGGTTTCTTGACACGTCTTGTCAAAGCAGAGATCGTGCTCCCCTTATTACGGGATTCTCATTAATACGGACATGGGTAACCCAACCGTGCCTAGGACTCCTAGATTTTAGGCAAGTCCCAAACGACCACGAGGAGGAAGATTGATATTCACCCTCTTTATAAAGGGACAAGACTTTTACTTTTTTTCCTCCCGTGCTCAATCGAATCCTTCCCCTGCCTCGAGTTCTAACACCCAAAGCCCATGTTAGGAGCTTCGGACCTTCAATCATGTCCAGATCCATCCTTCAAGGCCGGTGGATGCCCTCCTCCGTCACGGAGGAGGACATCAAGAAGTTGAGGGAGGCCAGATATCTGACCGCCGAAATTTCGCATAGACTGCCCGCCCGAGGGCAGGTCGTCCCTACTCCCGAGCCCAATGAGAGCGTTGTGTTCGTCTCCCACTTCCTCCGAGGACTAGGCCTCGCTCTGGATCCCTTTGTTAGGGGTCTCATGTTCAATTACGCGCTGGATTTTCACGGTCTGGCCCCGGATTCCCTTCTTCACGTCTCGTCATTTATTGTCATGTGTGAGGCCTTCCTCCGCATTACCCCTCACTTTGGCTTGTGGCTCAAGACCTTCGATGTGAAGCCGAAGATGGTCGAGGGACAGTATGCAGCATGCGGAGGTGCTTTAATAAGCAAAATTGTTGATGCTCCATGGCCAAAGGGTTCCTTTCCAGAGGTGTCCGGATTGTGGCAACAGGAGTGGTTTTACGCCACAGCTCCCCAAGTGCCAAGTGGGTAGCTGCCCCCACCTTTCGCTCGGGCCCTGTTGTGGTTCTAAGTCTGACAGTGATGTAGGGGGGTAAGTATGGAGAGGCAAGATCTTAGCTATGGAGAAGTTGTAAGAACGCAAGGTTTATGAGTTCAGGCCCTTCTCGGAGGAAGTAAGAGCCCTACGTCTCGGAGCCCGAAGGCGGTCGACTGGATTATGTGAGTATGAGTTACAGAGGTGCGAACCCTTGTCTCGGAGGAGGGGGTGGCTTATATAGAGTGCGCCAGGACCCCGACCAACCCACGTTACGAAGGGTTCAATGTACATTAAGGCAGGGCGTTACTGATAACGCTAGTAATAAAGTGCTATGATGACCATAAAAGCTACTTAATGAACGACCGTTAGCGTGCGGAGTGACTTTAGTTCTCCTAGCTGTCGAGTGGTTGGATCTTGGTCGAGTGATTGCTTCTTGGTCGAGTGTCTTCGAGTCTGTCGAGTGGAACACCTCCAAGTTGATTGAAAGGTGATTTCTTCTAGAGATGTCCTTGGGTAGGGCAGTTAGGACAGGTCCGTGACCCTACCCTAGGTACATAGCTTCATCATTAGCCCCCGAATGGATCGAGGTTTGAGTGGGGAAGGAGTTGAGGACTTCTCCGACTCGTTTTCCATGCCGTGAGCATATCTTGTTTCGGATCAACGGACCTGAGTGATGACAGCAACTTCCTTTTCAGTCGCCTTGATCCATTCTTAATTCTTCGTCGAGTGAGTTTCTTCACTTGTAAGGCTCCGAGTGACGGTGCGGAGGAGACCTTTGGTCTGATAAGTTGTTTGCTGCCCGCGGATTTCGTGGGATCCGAATTTTGGGAAGCGCGCGAGACGGGGGAGGCTGCAGTAATCGGATGGGATAGAGCGGAGCCGCCTCGATCCCCGCGCCACCTTTTTCGCCACGTATCGCTCGCACGGTCGTTACGGGATTTGACAGAGCCATCTGGGCCTACCTGTCAGCCACTCGGAAGCAGCCTCATATAAGGCGTTGGACCGAAGTCTCCCGAACAGTGCGCCCCATTACCTCTTCTCCTTCTCACGCCTCTCCGCTGCGCTCGCTCTCGCCCCAGCGCCACCGCACCACACGCGTCTCGCCGGCGACAATGGTGAAGGAGAAGACCGCGGCTCTGGAGCGGGCAAAGAAGGCGACGGCGAGGTCGAAGGGGAAGGCGACGAGCCAGGGCGGATCTTCCTCGCGGACTGGCCTGCCGAAGGGTTGGATCCAGGGCGACTGGATCCACTCGAGGATCTCCCAAGAAGACCTCGACGACCTGGCCGAGGGAGGGCTGATCCCCTACGAATCGGCACGGCTTCCGGGGAAGGAATCCGAGCCGCAACCCCGGGAGGGTGAGCGCGTTCTTCTTGCCACCCACGTCGACCTTGGGTTTTCCTTGCCTCCTCATCCTTTCTTCCGAGGGTTTCTGAACTTCTTTGGGGCTCAACTCCACCATTTTACCCCCAACTCAATCGTTTATCTTGCCGCATTCATTTCCTTGTGTGAGAACTTCCTGGGTTGTCGGCCCCACTGGGGTCTTTTCAAGCATATTTTCACTTGTCGCTCCCAGACGGTGAAAAAGGCTAATCCGAGTGACGAGAGGACCCAAGTGATCCAGATGTGTGGGGGTCTTGGCATCCAGACAAGGGGGAAAAGCTCCTTTCCAGCCATGATTCTTCCCGACTCAGTTCGCGGATGGCAGTCGACTTGGTTCTACTGTAAAGACCAGTCGACGCCAGGGCAATCGACTGGCCTTCCTCCCTTTACCATGGACCGAGTGGAAAAACCCTCCCCTTTGAAGGTGCTCCCGGAGGAGAAGGCGCGCGTGAAGGTGTTGGTCAACCGAGTGGTCCAGCTTATTCGTGACGGGGTCACTGGTATGGATCTCTTGGAGGTCTTCCTTCAGCGGCGCATCCAGCCTCTCCAAGCCCGAGACCATCCGATGTGGATGTATTCGGGTCTTGAAGACTCCACTCGGATCCACCCGGAGGAGGTCGACGACGACACACTGGAGAAGTGGCTGTCGAGCATTACCGGGAATAAGGACAATCCCAGAGGAGCCAGGAGAGTTCCCCCATTCGACCAGTCGCATGCACCAGAGCAGGTCTGATTCTGAGTTTTTGCTCGTAATCTGAATTCACTCGCGCAGCTATCTGTATTGTGTCGACTGACTTTGTCCTCCCTACTTTCTTTTAGGCCATTATTGAAATGTATTCGATTCCCAACGGGGCGCAAGAGCAAGCTCTGGAAGGCGAGGCGAGTGGTGGCGAAAGTGGCGAGTGGACTTCCGATGGTGAAGGGGATGGAGGAAGCAACGACTCAAGTGATGGGGAAGAAGTCGAGTCGCCTCCTCGCATAGAGAGACAATCCAAGCTTGACCAAGATCGGCCGAGTGCCCGCGACAAGGCAACTGCTCAGGCTGGTCAGTCTTCGAAGCGTCCTCAGATCTCTTCACCAACCACGACTGAGAAGGCGCCAAAGCACCTCAAAGTTGCAGAGCCGAAGACTCAGAAGGCGCTGCCGAAGATCAAGATCGATATCCCTGTCGCCTCCGCATGAGTGTCTCTCCTTGTATTCACTCAACGCTACGCGCTATTTGTTTTTCTTGTTTTAATTGGACGAACTTTGGAATTGTCGGTGCTGCCACTTCCGGGACCTCAGCTTACAGGGATGATGATGAGGTGATGGAGGATGCGGTCACTTCTAATCCGGGTATGACTTTTGCCATACTGTCTTTGTTCAGTCGATTCAACTGCAATGTGCACCATTGGGTGACGTGATTTTGGCAATTGAACTTTGCACAACTCCCAACATTATTGACCTCCCTGATGATGATGAAGAGCCTGAGAGGCCTTTCAAGAGGAAGAATAGGTGAGCTCCTGCAAGCGAGGTGCCACAGTCGACGCCGAGGGCGGAACCAGTCATTCAGGACACTGGTGACGTCAATCGGGGTTCTGTTACCTTCGCCGAGCCCCTGTCGAGTGCCTTGCCTTCTTCATCGGCTGCTCAGGCCCCTGTCGACCCGCCTTCAGTTTTTGTGACCCATCATGTCCCAGAGGACGAGGTGAATGCTGCTAGGGAAGCCATACGCCAGGCGGGCATTATGATGGAGAAGATGAAGACAGTGCGGGACGCCAGCCAAGCCGCCTATGATGCCAGCTCGGCTCTCCAAAGCAACGTTCAGGTTAGTCGGCTATCTGAAGATTCTTTCCAAAAATCTTTGCATCTATACACCCACTGGGTGCGTCGATTGAAGTTTTGGACTAGTGGGGGCACGCTGATTGCACCCACTAGGTGTAGTCCCCGACGCTACGGTGGACTGCTGGCAGTCGACTGTAGTCTTTGTATTTTGTCGAGTAAAAACCGAACTGGTAGTTTGTTTCTTCCGCTCGATCCAGTTGAGTGGAATCAGAACCGGTGGGGGCACGCAAAGTGCACCCACTGGGTGTAGTCCCCGAGATCGCGGTCAACTGCTGGCAGTCGACTGTGGTCTGAGTTCTACTTTGTCTCTTTTTTTTGAACTCGACTCCAGCGGACCGGTTGAGTGGAATCAGAACTGGTGGGGGCACGCAAAGTGCACCCACTGGGTGTAGTCCCCGAGACTATGGTGGACTGCGGGCAGTCGACCGTAGTCTTAGTACTTAATGTCTTTGAAGTTTTTTGCTCTAGAATAATTTCTCCCCTTTGATTTCAGAAATCTTGTGATCTTGGAGCTCGCTTCGCTGATTTGGAGGGGCCGCAGATTCAACTGAAACTTGACTTGGAGCTGGCCAGGACAGAGCTGCAGAAGGTCAGAGACGGCGCCGCTGGTAAGACAAGTTTGTCGACTGGTTAGTTTTAGGCTCGAGCACCCTTCTGCTATTTCTGAATCAATCATCATTTCTTTGCAGAAAAACTGAGAGAAGCTTTGGCGAAAAAGGATCAGGATTTGGCTGCTGCCCAGAAGGAGGCTGACGACAGGACCGCTCTGGCCGAACAGAAGCTGGCTTTAGTCGGCCAGTTGGTAGAAGAGAATACCAGGCTGAAGACCGCTCTGAATGACTCCAACAAGGAGTGCACGCGTTGGAAGAAGGCGAATCTCGTTCAAGGCGAGAAAATGGAAGGCATTGCTCGTAGGAGGGATGACCTGGAGAGCTATCTGAGGAGTGTTGCCAAGAAGTTGTACATCAAGCTTGAAGGTGCACATTCTGTTCCAACTGATTTTTTTTGTGTCGACTTAGTGTATGAAAATTGACTTATCCTTGGATCGTGAATGCAGAGTTTTGCCAGAACTTTGAAGAGGAGACTGGGCGGATCGAACCAGGTTTGGATCCAATCAACTCTCCCGTGAAAGATGAAACTGCCATGAATCTGCTCTGACTGGAATCTCGCATCGACGGTGCCGTGGATTACCTGGCTCGACTGAAGGTCGCCATGTCACGGATCGACCCGGCACTTTGGCCAGAGGCTACGCTCCAAAACGATCTTGAGTCTCTGATGACTCGACTTAACGGAATCCCTGACCGAGTGCAGGAGTGGAAGAAGTCTTCTGCTCGGTGTGGCACTGATGTGGCTCTGTCCTTGGTTCGTGTCCACTGCAAGGAGGTGCGACAAGACAAGCTGGCCGCAATCAAGGTCGCCAACACCCAGAAGCACGACTTCCGAACTTTCATGGAGACTTTCATAGCTGCCGCCACTCGGATTGCCGATGGCGTCAACCTGGATGAGTTCGTCGAGCCTGCCAGCCCTCCTCCCGCGGAGTGAACAAACTCTTATGTCCCACCTTAAATTCGCCTCGGAATGCCGAGTGGTTTTTGTAACCGTTAAACTTTTTCGGGCTGCATGCCCGAGTACTTTGATCTGTGATCCGGAACTTTTAGAATTTATTTGAACTTGGTTTACCGTTGAATATCTTTATGAATCTCCTGCCGAGAGAACCCATTCTTCATTCGAGACAACTTTCTGTATTCGCAGCGCAGCCCCGAAGGAGAGGGAAGCAGTCGACCCATGTCTTGTATTTGTGGTGAAGCTCCCCAGGGGAAGGCGGTGGTCGACCCACACCCTGTTACTGCAGAGTGGGGCGGAGTGCACATTGTATTTGTGGCGAAGCTCTCTAGGAGAAGGTGGCGGTCGACCCACACCCTGTTACTGCAGAGTGGGATGGAGCGCACATTGTATTTGTGGCGAAGCTCTCCAGGAGAAGGTGGCAGTCGACCTACCCCTCGTTACTGCAGAGTGGGACGGAGCGCACATTGTATTTGTGGCGAAGCTCTCCAGGAGAAGGTGGCAGTCGACCTGCCCCTCGTCGTCCTTGAGGATTGAGATGTGTTTCGTACTTAGGCGAGTACTGGACTGCAGCTAAGCCCCCGAGTGGGAGGATTGCTCTCCACTCGGTAGGATTTTTTCAAACTTAGGCGAGTGCCGGACTGCAGCTAAGTCTTCTAGTGAGAGAACTTAGGCGAGTACTGGACTGCAGCTAAGCCCCCGAGTGGGAGGATTGCTCTCCACTCGGTAGGATTTTTCAAACTTAGGCGAGTGCCTGACTGCAGCTAAGTCTCTAAGTGGGAGAACTTAGGAGAGTACTAGACTGCAGCTAAGCCCCCGAGTGGGAGGATAGCTCTCCACTCGGTAGGATTTTTCAAACTTAGGCGAGTGCCTGACTGTAGCTAAGTCTCTGAGTAGGAGAACTT
>NC_041388.1:372027434-372052762 GCF_002162155.2 Triticum dicoccoides | reverse complement strand
GAGTACTGGACTGCAGCTAAGCCCCTGAGTGGGAGGATTGCTCTCCACTCGGTAGGATTTTTCAAACTTAGGCGAGTGCCTGACTGCAGCTAAGTCTCTAAGTGGGAGAACTTAGGCGAGTACTGGACTGCAGCTAAGCCCCCGAGTGGGAGGATTGCTCTCCACTCGGTAGGATTTTTCAAACTTAGGCGAGTGCCTGACTGCAGCTAAGTCTCTAAGTGGGAGAACTTAGGCGAGTACTGGACTGCAGCTAAGCCCCCGAGTGGGAGGATTGCTCTCCACTCGGTAGGATTTTTCAAACTTAGGCGAGTGCCTGACTGCAGCTAAGTCTCTAAGTGGGAGAACTTAGGCGAGTACTGGACTGCAGCTAAGCCTCTTAGTGGGAGGATTGCTCTCCACTCGGTAGGATTTTTCAAACTTAGGCAAAATGGATTCGCAGCTAAGCCCCCGAGTGGGAGGCTGGCTCGCCACTCGGTAGGAAACTGTTTTTACAAACTTAGGCGAAGCGGATTCGCAGCTAAGCCACCCACTGGGGGATTTCTTACGCAAACAAAAACAATAATAATCACTGGGAAAATTATAACGCTCTTGTCTTTGATAAATAAACTACAGGAGTTTTTCTTATTACATCTCATCCGAGTGAGAATTCAAGTATAAAAGGGGCGGAGTAGCTCCGCATTCCAGGCTCGTGGCTCATCAATCTGGCGATCGACATTGTAGAGGTGGTATGCTCCATTGTGGAGGACTCTGGTGACTATGAAGGGGCCTTCCCAAGTAGGAGCGAGCTTGTGTGGTTTCTGCTGATCCACTCGGAGGACTAAGTCTCCTTCTTGGAAGGCTCGGCTCTTCACGTTTTTGGCATGGAATCGACGCAAGTCTTGCTGATAGATGGTCGATCGAATCAAGGCCATTTCTCTCTCTTCTTCTAGGAGGTCGACTGCATCTCACCGGGCTTGTTCTGCTTCATCTTCAGAGTAGAGCTCGACTCGGGGAGCGTTGTGAAGCAGGTCACTCGTAAGACTGCCTCAGCTCCGTAGACCAGAAAGAATGGGGTTCTTCCGGTCGATCGGTTTGGGGTTGTCCTCAATCCCCAAAGGACTGATGTAAGCTCGTCGACCCATGCACCTGCTGCGTGCTTGAGATCATGCATCAATCGGGGTTTCAGTCCTTTGAGAATTAGGCCATTTGCCCTTTCTGCTTGCCCATTCGACTGGGGGTGAGCGACCGAAGCATAGTCGACCCGAGTGCCCTGAGAGGCGCAAAAGGCCCTGAACTCGTCGGAATCGAAATTTGACCCATTGTCCATGATGATACTGTGCGGAACTCCGTATCTGAATATCAACTCTCTGATGAAACTGATAGCGGTGCAAGCATCGAGATTCTTGATAGGCTTGGATTCAATCCATTTGGTGAACTTGTCGACTGCTACCAGCACATGAGTGAAGCCGCTCCTGCCTGTTCTCAGTGGCCCAACCATGTCCAGCCCCCAAACAGCGAAGGGCCAGACGAGTGGAATGGTTTTCAGGGCTGACGCGGGCTTGTGCGGCATATTGGAGTAATACTGACACCCTTCACATTTGTCGACTATCTCTTTTGCCATCTCATTGGCTCTTGGCCAGTAGAACCCCGCTCGGTATGCTTTAGCCACAATGGTCCGAGAGGATGCATGATGACCACAGGTCCCCGAGTGGATATCGTTAAGGATCATCTGACCTTCTTCTGGTGTAATACACTTCTGGCCGACCCCAGTCGCGCTTTCTCTATATAACTGTCCCTTTATGACTGTAAAGGCCTTGGATCGACGGATGATCTGTCGAGCCTCTTCTTCGTCTTCTGGGAGTTCTTTCCTTAGGATGTACGCGATGTACGGTTCTGTCCAAACGGGAGTGATAACCAACACTTCCATGATCAGATCGACCACAGCTGGAACTTCAACTTCAGTCGGATCCGTGGCGCTTTTTGGCTGCGGGGCCTCTTCAGTGAAGGGATCCTCCTGGACTGATGGTGTGTGGATGTGTTCCAAAAACACATTGCTGGGAATGGCTTCTCTTTTGGAACCAATTTTTTCCAAATCATCAGCTGCTTGATTTTTCAGTCGGGGTATGTGATGAAGCTCTAACCCCTCGAACTTCTTCTCCAGCTTTCTCACCGCATTTCAATAACCAGTCATGGCTGGACTTCTGACATCCCATTCCTTCGTCACCTGATTAACCACCAAATCTGAGTCGCCATAGACCATGAGGCGACGGACGCCGAGTGAGATGGCCATGCGCAACCCATATAAAAGTGCTTCGTATTCTACCTCGTTATTGGAGGAATCAAAGTGGATTTGAAGAACATATCTGAGTTTATCTCCTATGGGGGAGACCAACACCACTCCGGCACCGGAACCACCCAGCATCTTGGAGCCGTCGAAGAACATAGTCCAATGCTCCGAGTGAATCTGAGTCGGCAACTGTTGTTCAATCCACTCGGCGACGAAATCTGCGATTGCCTGGGACTTGATAGCTTTCTTTGCCTCAAACTTGATATCTAGGGGAAGGAGTTCAATCGCCCATTTTGCCACTCGACCAGTTGCATCCCTGTTATGCAGGATCTCTGACAATGGAGCGTCGCTGACGACTGTAATGGAATGAACAGAGAAGTAATGAGCAACTTTCTTTGTGGTCATATAAATCCCATATACAAGCTTTTGATAGTGAGGATATCTTTGCTTCGATGGGGTCAAGACTTCAGAAATATAATATACTGGGCGCTGAACTTTGAAGGTTTCCCCTTCTTCTTCCCGCTCGACCGTAAGTACCGTACTGACGACTTGTCCTGTGGCTGCGATGTAAAGCAGCAAAGGCTCTTTGCTGATTGGGGCAGCAAGCACCGGCTGGGTGGAGAGCAGAGCTTTGAGCTCTGCAAACGCTACATCAGCTTCAGGAGTCCACTCGAACTTGTCGGACTTTTTCATCAATCGGTAAAGAGGCAATGCCTTTTCACCGAGACGAGATATGAATCGACTTAGGGCAGCCAAGCAACTAGTAAGCTTCTGGACGTCGTGCACTCGCACAGGGCTTTTCATTCAGAGTATAGTGCCAACTTTTTCTGGATTGGCGTCGATTCCCCGTTCGGAAACGAGAAAACCGAGTAACTTTCCGCCAGGGATTCCGAATGTACACTTTGATGGATTAAGCTTGATATCATACCTCCTGAGGTTGGCAAAGGTTTCAGCAAGGTCAGTCAGTAGGTCGGAACCCTTCTGTGACTTGACCACAATATCATCCATGTATGCTTCCACGTTCCGACTGATTTGAGTGAGTAAACACTTCTGAATCATCCTCATGAATGTGGCTCCGGCATTCTTGAGGCCGAACGGCATGGTAACATAATAGAAGCACCCGAATGGAGTGATGAAAGCTGTCTTGATCTCATTAGGCCCATACAGACGGATCTGATGGTACCCGGAATAGGCGTCTAAGAAAGACAGTCGCTCACATCCCACAGTCGAGTCGACTATCTGGTCGATGCGGGGGAGAGGAAAATGATCTTTCGGGCAGGCCCGATTGATATGTTTAAAGTCAATGCACATGCGAAGTGACTTGTCCTTCTTGGGGACCATGACAACATTGGCGAGCCACTCGGAGTGGTAGATTTCTCGGATGAACTCCGCTGCTAAGAGCCGAGCCACCTCCTCGCCAATAGCCTTTCTCTTTTGGATGGCGGACCGTCGGAGATGTTCCTTGACAGGTTTTACTTTTGAGTCGACTCTCAGGCGATGCTCAACCAGCTCCCTGGGAACACCTGACATGTCAGAAGGCTTCCATGCGAAAATGTCCCAGTTCTCACGGAGGAACTGGATGAGCGCTTCTTCCTATTTGGAGTCGAGTGTTGTCGAGATATGAGTTGGAGCGGCACTGGGATCGGTCGGGTGGATGTGAGCTGTCTTCGTATCGCCAGTCGACTGAAAAGCTGATTCTATAGCGGGCTTCTTGGCTCGCAACAAATCACTCAGGTCTGCAGTCTTCTGGTATTCCTGTAACTCCACCATTGCCATCTGTGCGTCGGCGATCTTCGAACCTTTCTGAAAACATTCTTCCGCTTTCTTCCGATTGCCCGTAATGGTGATCACACCTTTGGGGCCAGGCATCTTCAATTTGAGATACACATAACATGGTCGGGCCATGAAGCGTGCATAAGCCGGCCTGCCCAAAATAGCGTGATAGGCACTCTGGAAGTCTACAACTTCAAATGTCAACTTTTCTTTGCGGTAATTCTTGGAATCACCGAAAACCACATCAAGAGCAATCTGGCCGAGTGATTCAGCCTTCTTCCCAGGAATGACTCCATGGAAACTCATGTTGCTGGCACTGAGTCTGGACATCGGAATGCCCATCCCTTTCAACGTCTCAGCATATAATATGTTCAAACCACTGCCACCATCCATTAGGACTTTGGTCAGTCGAGTGCCTTCAACAACCGGGTCGACCACCAAAGCTTGCCTCCCAGGGGTGGCGATGTGCGTTGGGTGGTCGGACTGGTCGAATGTTATGGCAGTCTGAGACCATTTCAGGTAACTAGGTGTCGCCGGAGCGACCATATTCACCTCTCGGTTAATAACTTTCATTTGACTTTTGCTCTCAACATCAGCAAAAATCATCAGGGTGGAATTGACTTGAGGGTATCCGTCGTCACTATCTTCTTTGTCCTCGACCTTGTTTGACTCCTTTTCCTTACCCTTGGGCTGCTTGCCCTGGAACTGCTGGATCAAGAGTCGACACTGCCGAGTGGTATGTTTCGGGTAAATGAAATTACCCTCTTCATCTTTCTTTGTGTGGACGAGACATGGTAAGTCCAACACATCATTTCCCTCCTGGTCTTTAACCTTTTTGGGGTTCCAAGGCCCTTTAGGTTTCCCTTTAGACTTTCCTTGGGCCAAAGCTAAGGCTTCCCCAGGAGCCGCCAGCTCGGCTTTCCACTTCTGTTTCCGATTGGAATTGCCTCCGGTTTCTTGGGCGACTGACTTGAGCTTGCCACTCCTGAGTCGATCCTCATCTTCACCATTAGCGTACTTGGTGGCGATCTCTATCGGATTTCGGGTTCCGGCAGACCCTTGGGGTTCGAACACTAGGGTGCGCGTGGAGATTTCGCCTCCTACCTACCTGCACCCCTCCGCCTCGCTAAGATCTAAGCTATCGAAAGAACAACACGAGAGACACAGGGTTTATACTGGTTCGGGCAACCGTTGTGGTGTAATACCCTACTCTAGTGTGTGGTGTGGTGGATTGCCTCTTGGGCTGATGATGATGAACAATACAAGGAAGAACTGCCTCGCGAGGGTCTGTTCTTGGCTGGGGGGATGAACTGCTGGGAAGAGTTCAGTCACCCTTCCCTCTCTCTCTCTCTCTGGCTGCTTCTCCGAAAACTCCTCCCTTCTTCGATGGGTGGCTGGTCCTATTTATAGAGGCCCTGGTCCTCTTCCCAAATATCGAGCGGGAAGGGAGCCAACAATGGCGGGCTAATTTGAAAAGGGATAGCCGGTACCAGCTATCCTGACAAAAGTAGTCTTCGCCTGCACAAAGCTCTGGCGGTGACGCCGTCTTGGGCTCCATGGTGACCTCCGCCTTGCAGTCCTTCTGGTCTTGGTCTTGTTGCACCGAAATGGCAACCTTTGCCTGATGCCTCGGTACCCCGCGGCTGCGCTTGCCCCCTTTGCACCAAAGAGGAAAGGAGGATGCTGCGCGGGCTGGCACCCACCTGGCGCCCTGAGTCGTCATGGCTTGCGTCATGGGCACCTCGTGAGGTACACCGCCTTGATCTCTCCGCCTCCTCGCGAGCCAGCCTGATGAGGCCGTGCCTGAGGAAGCTCCGTGTCGTCCGCCCCGCGAGGCTTGGCCCCTCGCGAGGGTCTTGGGTCTGTGTTGGTGAAGATGGGCCGTGCTGGGCCCCCCTTTGAGCCACGCCGCAGGCCGCAGGCAGGCGAGTCTGGGGACCCCCGTTCCCAGAACACCGACAGTAGCCCCCGGGCCCAAGGCGCACCCGAACTTGGCCATGCAGGGAGGCGGAAGGGCAAGAGCGAAGCGCCGCGGGCCCTATCAGCCTACGGCCTTGGACGCCGCGTGGCGGTTGACTAGACGTGGGCGCCTCCACTTCCCCATGGCGCCTCGGCAACTGCACGGATTGGACAAGTCCCTGCATGCAAAGCGGGTCATGATTACCTGCGATCGTGGAGGCCGTCGGTTGGCCCTCGCCAGCTATAAGTACTGATCAATGCGCGACCTTCCAGTTCATCTCCCCTTGCTTCTCCTTCTTCTTCATGGCCCCGTCGAGGAGGTTCTCGGCCGCGGAGAAGGGGAAGGCTTGCCAGGTTGAGCATGCTTCTCCCCCGCCCAAGCGCGGCCGAGGCGCCCTCGCAAACATCCTATGGCCGCCACGGCAGCTCCCCGCGGCCGTGGAGACGCTTTCTAGCACGGTGACGGGCGGATTGCTGCGGCCGGGGGGTGCGCTCCAGTCGCGCTTCCCCCTAGGCCGCGCTTTCGCGCTGCAGAGGTGCTGCCGGAGTTCGTCGTGTGGTCGGTGGAGCCAACTAGCACCCGGCTTCCACTTCCTCGCTTCCTCCTCGGCGAGCTCCCGGCCGGCGCCCCGGGCGGCCTCTGGCTTCAGGCCGACGACTGCTACAGCCGGGCCTCATGGGCTTCACTGGAGGTCTCCACAGCCGGGAGCCTGGCCCTGGCCCGCGGTTGGCAGACGTTTGCCCGCGCACGTGGCCTGGGCCGTCGGTGCACCCTGCACTTCAAGTTTGACGGCGATGCCACCCTCTACGTGAGGGTGTTTGGGGAAGATGGTCGCCGCGCAGGGTGCTGCCCCGAGGACGACGACCGCGGCCGGGAACCCAGCTCCGGCGATGACGAAGAGGACAGCGCTCGCGCGACTGGCGGCATTCGGGGTTCCCCAAGCTTCTCCGGTTCTTCTTCAGGCGGCGACTCCTCCAACGGTGGCCGCGGTCAGCCTCCACGCCGTCGTATCTGCTTGGGAGGTGGTAGCGTGTCCGCCCGCCGTCGCACCCCGGTGAAGCGTGAGAGGGAGTCTGCCTGAGCCCCGGAGGCAGCTCGAGTCTTCCTTGCAGGCCGATGTGAGGCGAGCCGTGCCTTATTTGTTCTCTCTTTTCCTTTTTCCTGCGCAAAAAGATAGTAGTGTGGAGCCCTGCGGGGGCGTGTTTGGGTTATTGTTGTTAATCATCATTTTGCTTCCGTTACCGTGCCTTCCGGCTACGTGCCCGTGCGTGGATAGTTCCCGGCCCCAGCCGTGGGGGGCGACCGACCCAGGCCCTGTGTTCGTGTCGCGGTGCCTGTTGGGCACGGACTGGAGGGGTGCTCCTGTGATGGACCCAGGTCGAGAACCCTTTGACGACTAGGACAGGAACACTCGCGAGGGTGCCCGGCTGCCCCCTCCCTCGCGAGGCCTTGCATAAAAGAAATCGAGGCAGGAGAGCGAAAAGCCGAAGAACCACAAGCCAAAGACGACAACATCTTCAATAAAACTTCGAATGAGAAGGAACAAGCCAACTGCGGAAAGCAAATGAAAAGCCGCGTCCGGTACCTAATCTAGTCTTCGACGTCTTCTCACCAGCACAGAGCTAAGTGCTGCCACTGGGCGTGGGAGGGAGCCCCAGGGCCCGAGGCCGGCGCTCCTGAGGCTCCGGGGTGTGTAAAGCCCCAACTCATTATTACGTGAGAGTGTCACGGGCGGCGAGCTTCACAGGCGTTGGCCTTCTTCACAGGCTCCGGGCCTTTTCCAAAACGCGATAGCTTCACAGGCATTCGCCTTTTTCACATGCTCCGGGCCTTTTCCAAAACGCGATAGCTTCACAGGCATTCGCCTTCTTCACAGGCTCTGGGCCTTTTCCAAAACGCGATAGCTTCACAGGCATTCGCCTTCTTCACAGGCTCCGGGCCTTTTCCAAAACGCGATAGCTTCATAGGCATTCGCCTTCTTCATAGCCCCCGGGCCTTTTCCAAAACGCGATAGCTTCACAGGCATTCGCCTTCTTCACAGGCTCCGGGCCTTTTCCAAAACGCGATAGCTTCACAGGCATTCGCCTTCTTCACAGGCTCCGGGCCTTTTCCAAACCGCGATAGCTTCACAGGCATTCGCCTTCTTCATAGGCTCTGGGCCTTTTTAGGGGTAGAACCTCCGAAGATGCTGGATGTTCCATGCATTCTGGACTGGCACCCCCTCCTGAGTCTCCAAGCGCGTGGAGCCGGGCCTGGAAACATGAACAACTTTGAACGGGCCCTCCCACATGGGAGAGAGCTTGTGCAGCCCCTCCTTGGAGAGAACCCGCCTGAGCACAAGGTCGCCTACCTCGAGAGTTCTAGGGCGGATGTTGCGGCAGTGATATCGCCACAACGCTTGTTGGTACCTCGCCGCTCGCAGCGCGGCTTCTCGGCGACGTTCCTCCCCCAGCACGAGGTCGATCCCCCGCATGGCGTCCTACTGCACCTCGTCGAATGCCAGGACCCGCACGGAGCAACGTCTGACCTCGTGAGGGAGGAACGCTTCGGCTCCGTAGACCAGGAAGAACGGGGTCTCTCCAGTCGGCTTGGTCGCGGTTGTGTGGATGGACCATAACACGGACTGAAGCTCGTCGTACCAACCTCTGCCGTAGGCTTCCAGCTTCTTCTTGAACGTCCTGGTCTTGAGGCCCCTCAGGACCTCCGCGTTGGCCCATTCGGCCTGGCCGTTGCTTCAGGGGTGCGCCACCGAAGCGTAGCATATCTGCGTTCCAAGGTTAGCACAGTATGTTTTGAAGAGGTTACTGGTGAACTGCGAACCGTTGTCCGTGATGATGCGGTTTGGCACCCTGAACCGGCTCACGATGCCCTTGATGAACTTGACCACGGAACCCACGGGAATGGTGCGGACGGCCTCTACTTCAGCCCACTTGGTGAACTTGTCCACGACGACGTAGAGGTAGCGGTAGCCCCCTGGCACCCGTGGAAACGGGCCCAAGATGTCCAGCCCCCAGACTGCGAATGACCACGAAAGGGGTATAGTCTACAAGCCTCCTGCTGGCTGATGGATTTGCTTGGCGTGGAACTGGCAGGCCTCACAAGCTTTCACTAATTTGACGGCGTCATTGAGCGCGGTGGGCCAATAAAACCCGCTGCGGAACGCCTTGCCGTCGAGGGTCCGTGATGATGAATGATGTCCATAGTCTCCACCGTGTATATCTTCCAGCAGTTCCTTCCCTTGCTCCCTGGAGATGCAGCGCAGGGATACATCGTTTGGTCACTTCCGGTAGAGCTCTCCATCCTTGATGCAGTATGCCGTGGCCTGGCGTGCCACTCGCTCCGCTGCCTCCTCCTGATCCGGCAGGGTCCCTTGCGTTAGGTAACTCCGGAGCTCCGTGATCCAGCATCCCTCCTGAGGTTCCATTGTCAGGAGCAGCCATGCTCCTGAGGCCGGGCCGCAGGTCGGAGCTCCCGAGGCAGGTGGCCGGGGGAGCTCCTCCCGAGGCTGAGCCGTGTTTGACATTGACGGCAGGGCCGAGGGCTTGAAGAGCCGCTCCTCGAAAATGCCAGGCTCCTGAGGTAACCGCCTGGACGCCCGTTTGGCGATGTCGTCGGCCTCCTGATTGGTGCCACGGGGCACATGCTGCAAATCCAACCCCCAGAACTGCTTCTCCATCCTGCAGACCTCCGCAAAGTAGGCTTCCATGTGCTCATCTTTCGGCTCGTACACCTTGTTGGAGAAATTGACAAGGAGCTGCGAATCGCCCTTGACGGTGAGGCGTTTCACTCCCAAGGCAGCTGCAGCCTTCAAGCCTGCTATTGAACCTTCATACTCCGCTATGTTGTTGGAGACCTTTTCACCTCGCTGGAAACAGAGCTGCACAGCGTAGTAGAGCTTGTCCTGAGTGGGCGATATAAGCACCGCCCCAGCCCCAACGCCATGCCTGGAGAACGCCCCATCGAAGTGCACGACCCAGCCTTCTGGCGCCTCACTTCCCGGGGAGAGGGACCGATCCTCGTCGGCCTTGAGGCCTGGTGCATCCGTCCATTCTGCCACAAAATCTGCCAACGCTGCTCCCTTGATGACCCTGGTCGTGCTGAATTCGAGCTGAAACACTTGCAGTTCTATGTTCCACTCAGCGACCCTTCCAGCTGAGTTAGGGCTCCTAAGCACTCTCTCCAGGGGGTATGACGAGACGACCTTGATGGGGTGACCCTGAAAATAATGCTGCAGCTTGCGCAAGGCCACCAGTAGCATGAGGAGGAGTTTCTGAGGCATGGGGTACCGTGCCCTCCCATCCCGCAACACCGTGCTGACGAAGTACATGGGGTGCTCAACGAGGTTGGGTGCGTCAGTGCTGGCAGCTCCCTCCGGAGACCCTGGCACCTCTTGAGGCGATGAGGCCTCTTGAGGCTGGCCATCTGGGAGAGGGGCCTCTTCCGCCTCCGGTGCACTCCTCTGCAGCGGCTGATCCTCCTCAGCCACGGTGGCGGTTTCTGCGGGCCTTCCTTGTTCCTGTTCTGCCTTATCCCGGGCTGCTGCCACGGTTTTGATTCGACGCTCCTCTCTAACCGCCACCAGGGCTGCGCTGGCGGAGTAGGGAGTGGCGGCGAGGTAAAGCACCAGGGGCTCTTGAGGGCGCGACGCCACCATGACCGGTGGGCTGGTCAGGTATCTCTTGAGATCCTGGAACGCCTTGTCGGCCTCTTCTGTCCACTCAAAGGGCCCCTTTTTCTTCATTAGCTGGAAGAAGGGCAGCGCTCGTTCCCCCAACTTGGAGATGAAGCGCCCCAGCGCGGTCACGCGCCCAGTGAGCTTCTGCATTTCTCTGAGGGTCTTTGGCGGGCTCATGTCTTCCACCGCCTTGACCTTTTCTGGGTTAGCCTCGATGCCTCGGCGGCTTCTAATTTGCGGGTCTCTTGGACGATGAAGGCCTGCTTTTCTATGGACTACCGCCTGGCCTTCTGCTTCACAGGGCGCACGTTGGGGCACACGTTGAGGTGATGCTCGATTACACTCCTAGGGATCCCTGCCAATTGGTCAGGCTCCCAAGCGAATACCTTCTTGTTTGCGCGTAGGAACCCGACCAGGGCCTCCTCCTGCCCGGGTTCGAGGTTGGCACCTATGGTGAAAGTGGCGTTGGTTGACCCGTCCTCATCGACAGGTATCTGCTTGGTTTCTGCCTTGTCTTGGGTGAACAACTGTTTCTTCTTGGCGGGTGCAGCCCCCTTGGGCTCGGGGGTCTCCAAGTCGGCAGGCTGTGCCGGCGCCGCCGTCTTGAAGGCGAGCTTGAGCACCCGCAGCGCGTCTCCGGTGTCCCCGTGTACGGTGAGGACACCGCTGCTCCCGGGCATCTTCATGAGGTTGTACGCCGGGTGCGTCGCGGCCATGAACTGGGCCAGCGCTGGGTAGCCGAGGATGGCGTTGTAGGGGAGGCCGATGGGGGCGATGTCGAAGTCGACCAGCTCCGTGCGGAAGTTGTTGTAGGTGCCGAAGGTTACTGGGAGCCGGATCTGTCCCAAGGAGCTGGATGACCTGCCCTTAACGCCTGAGAAGGGCCGGCTGGACTGCAGCCATTCCAGTTGTATGCAGAGGAGGTCGAAGGCCTCGACTGAGAGCATGCTGAGGCCCGCACCGCCATCGATGAGAGTTCTGGTGACGGCCACTTGGCAGATGGTGGGGGTGCATAGCATGGGGAGCGCACCCGAGCAGGCTGAGTTGGAGGGGTGGTCCTTCGAGCTGAAGGTTAGGCCGGCCTTGGGCGCTGCCCAGTCCGGGAGAGCCCCCTGCCGCACGGAAGCGGCGCTGACCCGGCGGACGAACGGCTTGATGTGGTGACTTGTAGGCGGCGCCTGCGAGCCGCCCAGGAGGGCCGCAACGACCGGGGGTGTTGATGTAGCGCGACGGGCGGGGAAGAGGCCGCGGGGCTCTTCCCAGGAGGCCATGGAGGCTGCCGGCAGGTGGGGCAGCCATGTGCGCGGAGCGCCGGTGAGGGCCATGGGGAGCCAGTTAGCCATGACCCTATCATCATCTCCGGCTTCGAGGAGGGCCTCCTCGCTCGCCAGCAAGAGGGCCAGCGGATCTGTCACGCCGCCGTAGCGCGGCGGCGTCGTTGGCTTGAACTTGCCCGGCCACCGTACCCGCTGCAGGGCTGGGGCCGGGGCGCGGAGCCCCCTGGCCCCCATGCTGGCGCCGGCGGCCGGAGCGGGCGACGCGCTACTCATCGCGAGGCCGGCCGTGGCGCTGGCAGAAGAGAAAACTCCGGTGCACCCCTACCTGGCACGCCAAATGTCGGATTTCGGGTTCCGGCAGACCCTTGGGGTTCAAACACTGGGGTGCGCGCAGAGATTTCGCCTCCTACCTACCTGCACCCCTCCGCCTCGCTAAGATCTAAGCTATGGAAAGAACAACACGAGAGACACAGGGTTTATACTGGTTCGGGCCACCGTTGTGGTGTAATACCCTACTCCAGTGTGTGGTGTGGTGGATTGCCTCTTGGGCTGATGATGATGAACAATACAAGGAAGAACTGCCTCGCGAGGGTCTGTTCTTGGCTGGGGGGATGAACGGCTGGGAAGAGTTCAGTCAGCCTTCCCCCTCTCTCTCTCTGGCTGCTTCTCTGAAAAACTCCTCCCTTCTTTGGTGGGTGGTTGGTCCTATTTATAGAGGCCCTGGTCCTCTTCCCAAATATCGAGTGGGAAGGGATCCAACAATGGCGGGCTAATTTGAAAGGGGACAGCCGGTACCAGCTATCCTGACAAAAGTAGTCTTCGCCTGCACAAAGCTCTGGCGGTGACGCCGTCTTGGGCTCCACGGTGACCTCCGCCTTGCAGTCCTTCTGGTCTTGGTCTTGTTGCACCGAAATGGCAACCTTTGCCTGATGCCTCGGTACCCCGTGGCTGCGCTTGCCCCCTTTGCACCAAAGAGGAAAGGAGGACGCTGTGCGGGCTGGCACCCGCCTGGCGCCCTGAGTCGTCATGGCTTGCGTCACAGGCACCTCGTGAGGTACCCCGCCTTGATCTCTCCGCCTCCTCGCGAGCCAGCCTGATGAGGCTATGCCTGAGGAAGCTCCGCGTCGTCCGCCCCGTGAGGCTTGGCCCCTCGCGAGGGTCTTGGGTCTGTGTTGGTGAAGATGGGCCGTGCTGGGCCCCCCTTTGAGCCACGCCGCAGGCCGCAGGCAGGCGAGTCTGGGGACCCCCGTTCCCAGAACGCCGACAATCTCCATCATCCGATTCAGGGACATATCTCCGGTTCGACCGAATTTCAAATTCAGTTCTCTGTACTTGACGCCTTCCTTGAAGGCGCAAACTGCTTGGTGGTCAGGCACATTCTCCATCGAGTGATGTAACGTGATCCATCTCTGGATGTAATCCCTCAAAGTTTCATTCGGCTTTTGCACACAAGACAGCAGTTCCGTCAGTCCTGCCGGTCGCTTGCATGTGCCTTCAAATGTGGTGACGAACACTCGGGAGAGATCTTCCCAAGTGTCAATGCTGCTAGGTGCTAACTGGTTTAGCCACGCTCTGGCCGAGCCCTCCAACATGAGAGGCAGGTGCTTCATGGCCACTTCATCATTGCCGCCGCCAATCTGGACGGCCACTCGGTAGTCCTCAAGCCAAGTATCGGGCTTGGACTCTCCAGTGAACTTACTGACTCCAGTCGCCAACTTGAAGTTGGGAGGAATCACAGCAGACCTGATGGCTCTACTAAAGCACTCTGGCCCCGAAACATGTACTCTGCTGCTGGTAGGTGCATATCTATCGTGGCCCTCTCGGTGAGCCCTGTTCCTGTCGACCAGACCTTGGAGGAGGATGGATCTCGCATCAAAGCCTGGCCCTCTGGGGTCGACTAGAATCCTTCGCCCACCACTATGAGGGCGCCTGTCATCCTGCTGGCGAGGCACATACGACCCGCTCCTCGGGGGAGGCGTGGGCACTCGACGTCGACCGTCACGATCGACTCGGTGATCATACTGCTCATGGTTCCCATACTGGTCACGCCGGTCTCCACGTCCCTCACGCCTCGGGGGCGATCTCGGGTTGTGAGCCGACTGGACTGTGTCCGCGGCAACGGATCTGCTGTGAATTCTGTTTCGCGACTGGGAAACAACGGAATTCTGATCTCCTACTGCCCGGAGTAACGCTCTGATTTGCAGCAAGCCTCTGCCAGCCTCCGACTGGGAAGGCTGAATCGACTCCGCTATACGGGCCGCAGCTGCTAAATTCTGAATCGGAGTTCGATATACCTGTGGGGGCGGGAAGAGCTGACGTCGACTGGATTCGGGAACCCGTTGTCGCGCATGCTCGTCGAGTGCTCACTGGAGGTTCTCCAGTCGAGTGCACTCGGCCAAGTTTGCCAGGTGCGCGTCCTCCAAGGCGCGAGCCTCGGGGCTTTCTCCAACGATAGGAGTGTGCAGCGCATCCACGTTCCGGCGGCGAAGTTCTTCTCTCTGCAGCGACGTGAGAGGCTCGGGAAGATACTCCTCATGGGGACGCGATGGGTCGCCTCCTCCCGCGCCTCCGTCGGTGCGGGTAAAACCGGGAGGACTGGGCGGTCCATCGACCATCAGAACCTCCGCCGCCGGATCGCTGCTGTCGCACTTGGATGCAGTCTCTTCGGAGCCAGTCGAATAGGCCGTAGAGGGATTCGTCGGGCTCGATTGCCGCAACTTGGGGGGTGGCCGACTGACGTGCCACCGCGTGTCTCACCCACCACTGAAGTCTCGACCGACCGGAGCGCTTGTGCCGGCGGGAAACGGGGAGGGAGGACAACACAGGAGCCGACCGGTAGGGGGTCAAAGGTTGCCGCTGGAGAACGCCGCGGACGCACATGCTAAAGTGCGTTGCCCTGCAGACAGGGAGTGCGTCGACGTCGAGCGGAGCCTCCTAAAGCCAGGCGGAGTTGTCGGCGATGAACGTGAGCGCGCCGAGACAGATCTCGCGGCCCTCCACCAAAACTCCGTCGAAAACCATGATGCTTCGGGTCGGAAAAGATCGCAACTCCTCCAACAAAATGCTAAAACACCTGCCCCACGGTGGGTGCCAACTGTCATGGTTCTAAGTCTGACAGTGATGTAGGGGGGTAAGTATGGAGAGGCAAGATCTTAGCTATGGAGAAGTTGTAAGAACGCAAGGTTTACGAGTTCAGGCCCTTCTCGGAGGAAGTAATAGCCCTACGTCTCGGAGCCCGGAGGCAGTCGACTGGATTATGTGAGTATGAGTTACAGAGGTGCGAGCCCTTGTCTCAGAGGAGGGGGGTGGCTTATATAGAGTGCGCCAGGACCCCGGCCAGCCCATGTTACAAAGGGTTCAATGTACATTAAGGCAGGGCGTTACTGATAACGCTAGTAATAAAGTGCTATGATGACCATAAAAGCTACTTAATGACCGACCGTTAGCGTGCGGAGTGACTTTAGGTCTCCTGGCCGTCGAGTGGTTGGATCTTGGTCGAGTGATTGCTTCTTGGTCGAGTGTCTTCGAGTCTGTCGAGTGGAACACCTTCAAGTCGATTGAAAGGTGATTTCTTCTAGAGATGTCCTTGGGTAGGGCAGTTAGAACAGGTCCGTGACCCTACCCTAGGTACATAGCTTCATCAGGCCCTCCACCACAACTGATGTCATGGATCAGCAGGGGACTAAGCTGGGGTCCAGCCAAGGATGTGCCAATACTGCAGAGTCGTATCCGAGATCTCTTCGAGGGAGATTTTAGTCTGGTTGTGGTAATGCAAGTCATGCTGGTTCATCGAGTCCAGCCTTGCAAACGCCGGCCCCTCCGCATGTGGGAATTCAACCTAGAAGGACCGCACACTATTCAGAATTTCCTCGGCATGACGCACGAGGAGATGTACAAATCATTCTTCGGACCCCAAATAGAGTGTCCGGACACTACCGAGGACGTGGGCCTGAGCAGCAACCGCACCGCTGCCCAAGTAAGTAATCCCATGGCCGAACACACCATCCTTTTATTTATCATGACATCATTCTGAAGAATCGCTCTTTTACCAGGACTGGATAACAAAGGCGAAGATGATTCGGTGTTCGGCCCCCCTTCCTGAAGGCTTGGACAATCCGGTGCTGGAAAAGATGCTCGAGTCAGCACCTTGTCTGGTGCCCTCAAAGGAGGATGAAGGGGGGAATAAAGAGGGCGAAAACGGGCCTCCATCGCTACCTATTCCAATCGAGGGAATGAGCGCCTCCGCGAGGGAGGATAACCGAGGGGAAGAATTTGACATTCTCTCTCCCCAGGGAAGGAAGAGGACTACCTCCGAAGATCCGGAAATCAAGGTTTCCAAACGGGAGAAGAAATCTCCGCCAGAGGGTCCTGCCTCGGAGGGTGTTCTTGCCGCACAATGTCCACGTGGGGATCAGCCCTCTAATGAGTTGTAAGTAATCAAAAGGTATTTAATAGTGAAGATATCCTACCTTACTTCTGAGGAAAATAACCAAAGTATTTATCTTGCAGTTCGGATCTTAGCCCTTCTCACCTGAGCTCGTCTTCGGGGGATCTTCTTCCGGAGATGATGGAGAGCGAAATGCCTCCTCCTGCCACACCGCCTTATGAAGCGGGCGACCCTGAGGTATCATCGCGGAGGGCTTCTCCTGATCCGACAAGGCTAGAAGGTAATCCTATGGCCACCCGAAGTCCTCAGTATCCGGCTCTCGAAGAGAGCAATCAAAAGAGTCTGGCATCGTCTGGTGCGCGGTCGGATGTACGGAGGGATCTACTGGAGAAGGCAGCTATCTCAGAAGAGCACCGCACATTGATGGGTACGGTGATTGAAAGGATTTCGTCCGCCGAAAGCGGGCTGCATGAAGCCTTTATGAGTCTACTGACGGGTTTTGAGGTACATGAAATGATGTATATTTTTGAAAGTACCGCACATTTTAAGATGTGCCCTGTGTAGATAGTAGCCCCTGAGACTCTGGTTGTCGTCGAAAACGGCGGCAAACAAAGGATCATAGTCCCAGGTAATAACCAGACTGCCTTTATGTGAAGGTGATGGAGGCTCTGGTGGCTAGCCGGACTGACGGGTATGCCGAACTAAAGCGGCAGCTGGATGCGGCAGATGCCGACATCGTGCTTTTCAACGAGCGGCTTGACGAGGCACAGGGTGAGTGGCCTTTCTGGTGATCGTCACATAATAAGAGCAACATGATGCCAGTATTTTTAATATGTTGTGACTGCAGATGGAGCGGCCACCGTGGAGACCCTTCGGGCGGAGCTTGCCCGAACCAAGGAGCAAGTAAGGAGTAGCAATGCGGCTGCTTTGCAAGCGGCCGAAGAGTTAAGGGCCGAATAGGCCGCACATTGCGAGAGCAAAAAGAAAATGGCCAAGATGGCCGTAAAGTTAAAAGATACTGCCGACCGTTGCCGGCTTCTTGAAGAAGAAAACCGAGCGAAGGTGACGGACCTGGAAAAGGCCACGATGGCGACCAAAGACACCCACTCTACGATGAGAGCAAAAAAGGAGGACCTGCGTCAAGCCAGGGATATCGCGGCCGGGAAACCCTTTATGCTGCGGAGGAAGTTTGGAGATCCTCAGTATGCCCCTCTGGACCGGCTGTGGAGTTCGGCGGATGCATATCTGGACTTGGCGGCGAGTGCTGTCGATGCGGCCGAATACTTCCGAGATCAAACAGATCGTGAAGTGGACAAGCTATTCTGGTCACAATTTAACGTTCCAGAGCATCCGCTTCCATTGACTGATCGACTTGCCGAATGAGCTGAGCTGGATAGATTGTCCGGACTCGCCATGAGGTCTGTTGTGGATCATCTGTGGCCGGAAAGGCCAAAGCCGAACAACTATTTTAGTTTGGTGCAGCAGTTCCTTGGTGCGGTGCCGCGCATTAATGCGATGAAGAGGTCAGCGTGCATAGAAGGCTCGCGGATGGCCCTTGCCCGTGTCAAAACATACTGGGCGGAGATGGATGCCACCACTGTTGCGGCGCAGGGTTCGGCCATAGGCCGAGTGGCTGTCGAGCACTATTTTGAAGAAGTTCTTGAAGGCGCTCGTTAGATAGAGGCCCAGTGCTCGAAGAATATTATGTTTGAGTGACATGTATTCCCATTGTAAAAACAATGTTTTATTAAGTTTATCAAGGCTGTATTTATACTTTTGCCCGAAAGTATTATGATGCCTCTTGTGCGGCCGTTTATGTATATATGTATATAACCTGAAAGATTGCAGTCGTCGGCTTCAGCCCCCACGCATATAATGTGGGGGTGTTCGCAGAAGACGCATGTTCACACTTGATCCAACATCTTGGTCCATTAAGGAGGTGATAGCGCAGCGAACTAGGCAACCGAACTATAATGCTTTAACACTTTCATTTAGCCAGAGGAGTTTGACAGTGGGGCTACTATATAGCCCCTGGTGGCTCCACACTCATCCGAATTCGGGGTGCGTACATGCCTGGCCGAGAAACGACCCTTCGTTAAGGCAGAGGAATCCTGAAGATTCCGATAGGTCATCGAGTGGTTGACCAGTCTCACGCTATATCATGACAGTCAGTTTTCGGCTTTCTCTACGGAGGTGCTCGTCCGGATGAACCAGGGCACAATCGCAGGAGTTCTCCTGGTGCCGCCTTAGCCGATAGAGCGGAACGTAAGGCAGCAAAACACAGGAGCCGGGCAAACCCAACATTTGACCAAAGACATGATTCGGAGCTGATGCATATAAGGCCAAACTCGCAACGCCGAACACTCCCTAAGGTATTCAGTCTTTATGGTGTAACCGGGCCTAAACAGTGCCCTTTGTAATAAGCCCCTGGTGTCCAGGTACGTGCAATATTCTGACGTGGCCACATGCCAATACGTCAGCATCCTTCTCAGTTGTACTGAGAATCCGAGGGATGTGTATCAACAAGAGACATTAAAAAAGGTTTACGCAGGGTCTTAATCTAAAAAGAATCCTTGGAACGGGTCCCTGCTGCACGTCTGCGCCTGTGTCTCCATTGTGTCGTATTCTGGACGGGTGTAGCACGATGGTCATCTGAAAAAGAGAGGAACTTAATTGAAAAGTTGTCGTGCAAAAGGTAAGTTGTACTAAATAAACAATATGAGTAAAGTTGAGCCTGATAGTCACTTGTGCGCGCGCGTTGAGCCCCTTGTATTGTAATAGGGGTATAGCCATCAAACCTGTATTGATTACATATAGCAGTACCGGACTCGTCCAACCGTGTCCGTGGTCTTAACGACCTATCAAATGATTTAGTTGGTTAGGCCGTTTAGTGTGCGGCTGCCAAGGCAGCCGCACGGTCTTCCGCGTGCAAGGAGCGCTCAATATTTCCATTTACTGTAATGATGCCACGTGGCTCGGGCATCTTAAGCATGAGGGAAGCGTAATGCGGTATTGCGTTAAAGCGAGCGAAAGCTTCGCATCCGAGTAGTGCTTGATAGCCACTTTGGAACGGAGCGATGTGGAACGTTAAATTTTTGCTGCGGAAGTTATCGGGAAAGCCGAATATAACCTCTAGTAGCAGGGAGCCCGTGCAATGGGCCTCTAGGCCTGGCGTTACTCCTTTAAAGGTAGTATTGCTGCGGCTAATTTTTGTTGGGTCTATCCCCATTTTGCGGATTGTGTCCTGATATATCAGGTTTAAACTGCTGCCACCGTCCATCAGGACGTGGTATCCGTCAATTATTGGGTCTAATACCAAGGCAGCCCATCCTGCCCGCCGGATACTTGCCGAGTAATCTGGGTCGAAGGTGACCGGTTGGGATGACCAATGGCAGAACTCCGCTGTGATAGGCCCTGGGACATATGTCTGTAGGAGTGCCGCTTTGTTTCTCCCCTTTGTTACGTGTAACACGTTTACTGTTTTAACTTCTGGTGGGAATTTCTTTTGTTCCCCAGTGCTTTGCTTGCGAGGCTCGTCCTCATCTTCGCTTGGTGTATCCTGCCCCTTGTGTTCGGTGTTGAGCTTGCCGGACTGCTTGAAGACCCAACATTCTCTATGGGTATGATTTGCAGGTTTATCGGGGGTGCTATGGATCTGACATATTTGGTCCAGAATCTTGTTTAGGCTGGACAGTTCGTCTCTGTTGCCCTTGGGGGGCAGCTTTTGCTGACCTGGCCGAGAGCTTTTGAATCCGGCGTTTACCGCCGTGCTCTTCGGGCTGTCTTCTTTATTCCAGCGCTTGTTTTTGCTGTGTCGTGATTTCCCGTTTCCGTCCCTGACTTCGGATGTACTTGGGTCGCTGGTGCTGCATCGGGCTAACCAGTTGTCCTCGCCCGCGCAAAAGTGGGTCATGAGGCTTGTTAATGCTGCCATTGTTCTCGGCTATTCTTGGCCGAGGTGTCTGGCAAGCCATTCGTCTCAAACGCTGTGCTTGAAAGCTGCTAAGGCTTCGGCGTCCGGACGGTCGACTATTTGGTTCTTTTTAGCGAGGAACCTATTCCAAAGCTTTCGGGCTGACTCTCCGGGCTGTTGAGTTATATGACTTAAATCGTTTGCATTCGGTGGTCGGACATAGGTCCCTAGAAAATTTGCCCGAAAGGCGTCTTCGAGCTCTTCCCAGCTTCCAATGGAGTTTTCGGGGAGGCTTTTAAGCCATTGCCGAGCTGGCCCTTTGAGCTTGAGGGGTAAGTACTTGATGGCGTGGATATCGTCTCCTCGAGCCATATGGATATGGAGGGTGTAGTCCTCAATCCAGACCCCAGGGTCCGTCGTTCCATCGTACGCCTCTATGTTTATGGGTTTGAATCCCTCTGGAAATTCATGGTCCAACACCTCATCGGTGAAACATAGGGGGTGTGCGGCACCCCTGTATTTGGGTGTACCGAGGTATTGGGATGTTTGTTGTGTTGCATTGCATGCTGGAGCATGCTTGCGTGGCCCGTAGATGGATCTGGTTGCGCCGTACTTTTGATGCGAGTCCTCACGTTGATCGCGTACCGGCTTATGTGCGGCGTCGTTTGCCGTTCTATGTTGGCCACGACGTCGTCTATCCGACTGGATGGCCATTTTGTTTTTTGATTGCGGGGGATCTAAGGCCTCCTCATCGAATTCAGGTAGCAGCTTTCACTTCGGGTAGCTCTTGGTGTGGCGATTACCGCCGTACTTCGCTGCAGTGTTGAGTACTTCACTCCATCTGATTCTAAGTGTGTCTTGTGCAGCCCTAAGCCTTTGCTTCTGCTTTTTCAGACTCCTCGCAGTGGCAACCAGCCTTTGATGGGCATTCTGTTGCTCCGTGTGCCTGTCTGGTGTGATGTCGTCCGGACTATTATCTTCGACGGGGTCGGGTTGTTCGGTTTGATTCTCCGTGTTGCCCTGGTCGGGCGATGGTTCACCCTGCTCTATCGCTGGGTCTATATGACCGCTGTTTCTGCCGAGGCGGGATTTGGAGCGGCGCTTACGCTGCCGCTTTGATTGCTTCTCGAGGGAAAAACCCTTCGCTGTGTCCTTCCATTACTCGTCGTCGTTTTCTTTGGGTGTGTCCACCATGTATACATCATATGATGGAGTGGGCGTCCAGTGCCCTGTGGGCAGTGCTTCCTGTTCGTCTCTAGCATCGTCGTCCATACCGTCGATGTCTTTGGAGTCGAAGTCGAGCATGTCGGTCAAATCATCGACAGTGGCTACTAAGTGGGTGGTGGGTGGGTGCTACGTCTTGAGCTTGCGTTGGTTTTCCCCGAAGAGGAAGGGATGATGCGGCAGAGTAGCGTAAGTATTTCCCTCAGTTTTTGAGAACCAAGGTATCAATCCAGTAGGAGGCCACGCTCAAGTCCCTCGTACCTGCACAAAACGATAGCTACTCGCAACCAACGCTATTAGGGGTTGTCAATCCCTTCACGGTCACTTACGAGAGTGAGATCTGATAGATATAATATTTTTGGTATAAAGATGCAAAGTAAAAAGTAAAGGCAAAGTAAAAAAGCCAAGCAAGATTAAAGTGATGGAGATTGATATGATGGGAATAGACCCAGGGGCCATAGGTTTCACTAGTGGCTTCTCTCAAGAGCATAAGTATTCTACGGTGGGTGAACAAATTACTGTTGAGCAATTGACAGAATTGAACATAGTTATGAGAATATCTAGGCATGATCATGTATATAGGCATCATGTCCATGACAAGTAGACCGAAACGATTCTGCATCTACTACTATTACTCCACTCATCGACCGCTATCCAGCATGCATCTAGAGTATTAAGTTAAAAACAGAGTAACGCTTTAAGCAAGATGACATGATGTAGAGAGATAAATTCATGCAATATGAAATAAACCCCATCTTGTTATCCTCGATGGCAACGATGCAATACGTGCCTTGCTGCCCCTTCTATCATTGGGAAAGGACACCGCAAGATCGAACCCAAAGCTAAGCACTTCTCCCATGGCAAGAACTACCAATCTAGTTGGCCAAACCAAACAGATAATTTGAAGAGACTTACAAAGATAACCAATAATACATAAAAGAATTCAGAGAAGATTAAAATATTATTCATAGGTAGAGTTGATCATAAACCCACAATTCATCGGTCTCAACAAACACACCACAAAAAGAAGATTACATCGAATAGATCTCCACAAGAGAGGGGGAGAACTTTGTATTGAGATTCAAAGAGAGAGAAGAAGCCATCTAGCTACTAACTATGGACCCGAAGGTCTGAGGTAAACTACTCACACTTCATCAGAGGGGTTAGGATGATGTAGAAGCCCTCCGTGATGATGGCCCTCTTCCGGCGGA
Organism: Triticum dicoccoides; assembly: GCF_002162155.2. Taxonomy (NCBI): domain Eukaryota; kingdom Viridiplantae; phylum Streptophyta; class Magnoliopsida; order Poales; family Poaceae; genus Triticum; species Triticum dicoccoides. The sequence goes on along the minus strand of NC_041388.1, from coordinate 372,030,076 downwards.
GCTCCGAAACAGGCCCGAAGATGGGATCTCGTGGATACAGAAAGTTGCGGCGGTGGAATTAGGTTTTTGGCTCCTGTTCTGATCGTTTGGGGGTACGTAGGTATATATAGGAGGAAGGGGTACGTCGGTGGAGCACCGAGGGGCCCACGAGGCAGGGGGCGCGCCCTAGGGAGGCGCCCCCACCCTCGTGACCTCCTCTTTGACTCCCTGGAGTAGGGTCCAAGTCTCCTGGATCACGTTCGGTGAGAAAATCACGTTCCCGAAGATTTTATTCCGTTTGGACTCCGTTTGATATTCTGTTTCTCTGAAACACTGAAATAGGCAAAAAACAACAATTCTGGGCTAGGCCTCTGGTTAATAGGTTAGTCCCAAAAATAATATAAAAGTGGAAAATAAAGCCCGATATAGTCCAAAACAGTAGATAATATAGCATGGAGCAATCAAAAATTATAGATACATTGGAGACGTATCAGGCATCCCCAAGCTTAATTCCTGCTCGTCCTCGAGTAGGTAAATGATAAAAAGAGGATTTTTGATGCGGAGTGCTACTTGGCATAATTTCAATGCAAATCTTCTTAATTGTTGTAGCGACCCGACCTGAATGGATCAAGTGCTCTGTGCTCAGGTGTCATCCCTGGATCAGTAATCCTGACACCACACAGTACATAGAAGGATTTATAGCAGAGTGGCAATCACACACTTATTACAGCGTTGTCTCAAAAGAGAACTTATTACAATAAAAATGGCTTAAGGCCATCTAGTGTCGATAACAGCGGAAGACTTGGAAGATAAATGGGTCCATCAACTCCAACGGCATCACTGAGTATAGAACCACGACCTAAAAACACTTTACTCGTCGTCTGAAAAGTCTGCAACATGAAAGTTGCAGCCCGAAAACGGGTCAGCACATGGAATATGCTGGCAAAGTAACACATAGAGAGTAATGGAATGAAACAGCTATACTATATGCATATATGGCTGGTGGAAAGCTCTATGGTTACAGTTTTTGCGTAAAGCCAGTTTTTCCCTATTGCAAAGGAATAAATTTATTTAACTATCATGGTGGTTGTGAAACATTGAGAATGGTTGACAGCATTCTCAATCCCAATTAAGTGAACAATTAAAACCCAACAACATTAATTAGAAGTAACATGTTGAGATTCACATGATATTCAAGTACTAGATACTCAAGTTGTCCATAACCGGGGACACGGCTAATCATGATTAGTTTATACACTCTGCAGAGGTTTGCGCACTTTTCCCCACCAGACTCGATCGCCTCCGTTTGTTTTCTCGCACTACATGGTGTTTGAGAAACGGATGACCGAGACATAGTCTTTCAGAAGCGCTAGCACCTTACATGTGGGGTAGACCGTACCACCTACAACCCCTACATCTGCTAGTCCACCCCGTAAGAGTTTGCACAACTTAGTCAACTATGCCAGAGCCCATAATGGCTTGTGGCTGCACACGGAAGTTTCTAGCATGAAAGATCTTATGATCCCTTTGAGCCTGGGTGGCGGTCCAAAAAAAACAGGCAAGTCCTGATAGACATCAGGTGCCTCAATCCACCCAGATGTGTGTTTAGGTTGCCACCTTAGATAAACCATTAATTAACAATACTCACATCTGTCATGGATATCACTCACCCAATCCACGTCTACTAGCATAGCATGGCATAATAAGCAAACGTAGAAGTAACTCCCAAAGGTTTCATAATAATACAGGTGATAGGTACTACCTCATCTACTTCCCATCCCACAATTTAATTAGATCCTAATCATGCAATGTGAGAGGATTGATCTAATGCAATAAAACATGGGTTGTAGAAAAGGTATGATCAAAGTGTTACTTGCCTTGCTGATGATTCGCGAGACCTAGGGATTCGAAGTAACAGGCGGCGCAATCCGGGTGATCTATCGCAGACAAACAACAAGCACACAATGAGTACTCGTCTAATGCACAGGTAAAACTCGAACAAGAGAACGAACCGAACAAGGAACCGGAAAACAAACGGCGGAAGAAAACAACTCGGTTCTAGCAAGTTGAAACTAGGTCAAATTTTTCCGGGGCAAAAACTTGTTTAAGTTGATTAGACGGAACGGCGGTTTCGAAATGAAACTCCAGGCGCTTGAATCACCTGATTCCGATAAGCGAGCGAGAAGATAAACTAGAACGAAGATCTGATCTGAGATCACGATCTCGGAATAAATCCGACGAAAGAAAAGAGACGAACGGTTAAACGAACGGACGTTCGTTAACCTAGAAGAATCCGGTGATCACGTTCGTTAGGACGAACGGTCCGGCGAACGGTCCAAAGGCAACTAAATCGGAAAAGAAAACGAATCCGATCTAGGGTTTCGGAAGAAAAATCGAAATAAAAACCGATCTAGAAAACCGGAACGGTTTAGAGAAGAACCGGAAAGAAAACGAATCGTAAGAGAAGAAAAGAATCGGAACGATTAGAAGAAAACGATCCGAGGAAAAGAAAAGAGATGCGGCCCGGGGCTACCTCCGGCGAGGTCTCCGGCGAGGGGCTCCGGCGGCGTGGCGTTGGGAGGCGGCGGCGCAAGGTGCGGCGGCGCGGGTGTGGGGTGGCGCGGCGGTGGTGTACGGCGTAGGGCTTGGGGCTTGGGGTTTGA
>NC_041388.1:371938393-372027024 GCF_002162155.2 Triticum dicoccoides | reverse complement strand
GGGGGTGTTGGGGTATTTATATTGGGGAGGGGAGGGGGTTTCTTGGGGTAGGGGACAAGAAATAGAGTAGGAAAAGGAATCCTAAAAGAAAAAGGAAAACGGAACAAAGGAAAGGGGGCTAAGAATCCTACTAGGATTCGGCTAAGAGGCAAGAGGCGGCGGCGCTGCCTGGCTGCCTGCGCCTGGTGCTGGCGCACAGGGAGGCTGGGGTGGCCGGCCGGCTGGGCCTTTGGCCCAGGCGGGGCGCTGCTCCTTTTTTTTAAACGGTTTCGCGCGCAGAAAAACACAGAAAAGAAAATCTAAACGAACTCCAAAATTTCTAAAGTAAATTTTCCCCGACTCCTAAAAATGAGTCGAACAAAATGAACTTTACTCCGGACCTAAAATGCAAATTTTGAAAACGTGCATTTTCCCCTATCCAAATAAAATGCGAACAAAACTCCGGCAAAAACCAAAATTGATCTATTTATTAAATCTTCATTTTTCCTGAGTTTGGGGAAAGTCATATTATTCCCTCTCTCATATATTTTGACACCGGAAAAATAATTGAAGATAAAATAAATAAATCAAATGATCCTCTTTTCAAAATTTGAGAAAACTCTCAAATATGAAGATAGCGAAATCTCCAACTCTCTCCGAAGGTCCTTGAGTTGCGTGAAATTCTAGGATCGGGCAAAATGCAAGAAAATATGATATGCATGATGATCTAATGTATAACATTCCAAATTGAAAATTTGGGATGTTACAAACCTACCCCCCTTAAGATGAATCTCGCCCTCGAGATTCGGGTTGGCTAGAAAATAGGTGAGGGTGGTCCTTGAGAAAATCTTCCTCTCTCTCCCAGGTGGCTTCATCCTCTGAGTGGTGGTTCCACTGAACGTTGCAAAACTTGATAACCTTGCTGCGGGTAACTCTGCTGGCATAATCGAGAATCTTGACTGGCTTCTCCTCATACGTTAAGTCGTCCTTCAACTGAATCGCTTCGAGTGGTACGGTATTTCTTAGCGGTACCTCTGCCATCTCGGCGTGACATTTCTTCAGCTGAGAAACATGGAATACATCATGAACTCCTGACAGCTCCTCTGGTAATTCCAACTTATAAGCGACTTCTCCCATACGTTGCAAGATCTTATACGATCCAACGAACGCGGTGCTAATTTTCCCTTAACTCCAAAGCGCTTAACTCCTCGAAGTGGGGGTACTCGGAGATAAACTCTGTCTCCAGTTTCGTAAACTGTCTCCTTGCGTTTAGAATCTGCGTAGCTCTTCTGCCTGGACTGGGCTACCTTGAGCCTATCGTGAATCAAGTTAACTTTCCGTTCAGACTCCTTAATCAAATCTGGTCCAAAGAATTGACGGTCTCCAACTTCGTCCCATGACAACGGTGTCCTGCACCTCCTTCTGTATAAAGCTTCGAAAGGTGCCATCTTCAAACTGGTTTGGTAACTGTTGTTATAAGAAAACTCCACATACGGCAAGTTATCGTCCCAACTAGATCCATAATCTAGTGCACAAGCTCTCAGCATATCTTCCAAAATCTGATTGACTCTCTCGGTCTGTCCATCTGTCTGTGGATGAAAAGCTGTGCTGAACTCTAGTCTGGTTCCTAAAGTTTCATGCAACTGATTCCAAAACTTTGAGGTAAATTGGGTTCCTCTATCCGATACAATACTCCTCGGAACTCCATGCAAACAAATGATCCTAGTCATGTATATCTTCGCCAACTTAGCGCTGGTGTAAGTGGTCTTAACTGGAATAAAATGTGCTACCTTCGTCAAACGATCAACTACTACCCATATCGAGTCATAGCCTGCTTTCGTCCTGGGTAGTCCAGTGATAAAATCCATGCCTATCTTATCGCACTTCCATTCGGGTATCGGCAATGGTTGTAACAATCCTGCTGGCTTCTGATGCTCTGCCTTTACTCTCTGACATACGTCACAAACTGCTACATATGCTGCAATATCCTTCTTCATTCCGATCCACCAGAATGTTTCCTTTAAATCCAAATACATCTTGGTATTCCCTGGGTGAATCGAATACGGTGAATCATGTGCCTCTTGCAAAATCAACTTCCTGATCTTCGGGTCATTTGGCACATAAACACGGTCTTCAAACCATAGGGTGTCGTGCTCATCCTCATGAAATCCTTTTGCTTTTCCTTCACTCAATTTCTCTTTTATAGCAGCAATCTCCTTGTCAGATTTCTGAGCTTCTCTGATTTTATCCATCAATGTTGACTGAATCTCCAATGCTACTACATAGCCTCTCGGAACTATTTCCAAACGTAGCTCACGAAGGTTTTCTGCTAACTCCTTTGGTACTTTTCCCGTCACTAGGGTGTTGACATGGCTCTTTCGGCTCAATGCATCAGCTACTACATTAGCTTTTCCGGGATGGTAATGCAATCTCATGTCATAATCCTTGATGAGCTCCAACCATCTCCTTTGTCAGAGGTTCAACTCCTTCTGAGTGAAAATGTACTTCAAACTCTTGTGATCCGTGTACACCTCACAATGATTTCCAGTGAGGAAATGTCTCCACATTTTCAATGCATGCACTACGGCTGCTAACTCCAAATCATGCGTGGCATAATTCAATTCATGAGGCTTCAGTTGCCGTGAAGCATACGAAACAACTCTTCCTTCCTGCATAAGCACTGCTCCAAGTCCTCGACGTGAAGCGTCGCAATACACCTCATAATCCTTGGTCTGATCTGGCAAAATCAATACTGGTGAGGTAACCAAACGTTTCTTCAACTCCTGGAAACTAGCCTCACACTCCTCAGTCCATTTGAACTTAGTATCCTTCTTCAACAACTCCGTCATAGGCTTTGCAATCTTTGAGAAATTCTCAATGAATCTCTGGTAGTAATCCTGCGAGTCCAAGAAAACTCCGGATCTCTCCAACTGTTGTTGGTGCTTCCCATTCGGTTACGGTCTCAACCTTAGTGGGGTCAACTGCTATACCTTCTCCGGATATAACGTGTCCGAGGAATCCAACTTCCTTCAACCAAAACTCACATTTGCTGAATTTGGCATATAACCGATGTTCCCTTAGTTTCTCCAAAACCAAACGCAAATGTTCCTTATGCTCCTCTTCATTCTTTGAATAAACCAGGATGTCATCAATGAACACTACGACGAACTTATCCACAAACTCCATAAACACTTTGTTCATCAGGTTCATGAAATAGGCAGGTGCGTTAGTCAATCCAAATGACATAATGGTATACTCATACAGTCCATATCTCGTGGTGAATGCTGTCTTAGGTATGTCCTGCTCTCGAATCTTCAACTGATGGTACCCTGATCGCAAATCGATCTTGGAAAACACTTTAGCTCCTTGCAATCGATCAAACAGATCGTTGATCATTGGCAGTGGGTACTTGTTCTTGATGGTTACTTCATTCAATCCCCGATAATCAACAACCATCCTTAATGATCCATCCTTCTTTTCCACTCGAAGTACGGGTGATCCCCAAGGCGAAGAACTTGGGCGAATGTAACCTTTATCCAATAACTCCTTAATCTGATTCTTAATTTCTACCAAATCCTTTGCTGGCATCCGGTATGGTCGCTTCGATATTGGGCCTGTACCTGGCAATAACTCAATCAAAAACTCAATGTCTCTATCCAGTGGCATGCCTGGTAATTCCTCAGGAAATACATCAGGAAAATCCTTTACCACTGGTACCTTTTCTTGGACAACTCATGTTAGGCAGTTTACTTGTGTCCTGTTTGGCACATGCCAGGATACATACTTGATCCTTCTTCCTTGGCGTGAGTTGCGAAACTCACGCTTCTTCAGGGCCATAGCTCCTGCTGAAACATGGGCAGTGCGGAAAGCTTGCTGAAACTGATCCCATGTGACAGTGTCAATTGGGTAAGTGGCTGTGAAATTCTCCCACCATGCTGCCGCGGGTCCGTCAAGCTGGTGAGCGGCAAACTTCACTTTCTCACCATCCGTGCATCCTGCGGTGGTCAACTCCCTTCCTATCTTGCGGAGCCAATCGTCTGCTACTATCGGCTCGGTGCTACTGGAAAACACCGGCGGATTTAGCCTAAGGAAACGAGCTAAATGGTCAACAGGTGGTGGTGGTGGTGGGTTGTTGTTGTTCTGCTGGTTCTGGACTAACATCTGCATCAATTGATTCTGCTGTTGGATCAACTGAGTGAGCTCCGGTGGAAATCCAGTGTCACATCTCGGAGGCATTTGAGGGTTTAGAAAAGACGAGAATTGAGAATAGAGTGAGGTCTAAAGGGAAAACACTACCCATATGCACATGAGAAAATTCACACAAAATCACTTCAATCAATGAAACAAGGGCTTACAAACGATCTAAAACTATCGCAAAAGTTCTTGAACTAATGTTTACATGGGGGAATACTACTACTATCTGGTGGTCATCTAGAAATTTGAACCGGTGGAAGACTCCATGATATCTGCTCCAGCTTCGTCTTCAAAGTCGGGTTCACTTGGATCCGAATCAGTGTCGTCGATGATGATGTAGTTGTCCGGGCAGGCGATGTACTCGTCTTCCTCCTTGGTTGCTAACTTCCTCTTGAGTTCTTCAATCTCCTGCTTAAGATCGTTATTGTGTCTTGCTAGAGCTACGATCTCGTCCATGTAGTCCTTGCGTGTAGACTTCAGTTCTCCTTCTAACTCGATGATCCTTGCCTTCGCATTCTTCAATTCTATCATATCGTTGCACATCTGGTTCTCGTGGCGTCGAATGTGCTGGTTTAACTCCTGGATGAATGATGCAATGGATCTATCCTTCTTGGTGCTGACTAACTCCATTGTTCATCTCGGCGTCCGCAAATCTGGTAGATAGTGTCCTTGAGGTCTTCTTGATAAACTTCTCCAATGCGTCCTATGGTGATATGAGCTGCCATGCTCCTTCCCAGACTCCAGGTTGGTGCATTGGAAACACTATCTATGGGTTTCGTGATTGGCGCGAATGTTCTTCCCGGAACGTGAGCTTGAATCTTCCAGCGCTCCTCTTCAGGCAGAGTGGCGTTGAAGGTTCCCGTGAAGCTTGGTAATCCAATGTTCAGGTACTTGGTGACTTCCTTCAAGTGAAATCCAAAAGGTGTGCCTTCATCCGGTTGAGCGTACTTAATCTTCACGTTCGTCATCCTAAAAGAGTACAAAAGATGAGGAGTTAGAAAATGAGAAGAGAATGGTGATCTATGGCTTTAACTTAGTGGTCGTGTCCTACAGTCAACGTGTGCTCTGATACCATTCTCTGTAGCGACCCGACCCGAATGGATCAAGTGCTCTGTGCTCAGGTGTCATCCCTGGATCAGTAATGCTGACACCACACAATACATAGAAGGATTTATAGCAGAGTGGCAATCACACACTTATTACAGCGTTGTCTCAAAAGAGAACTTATTACAATAAAAATGGCTTAAGGCCATCTAGTGTCGATAATAGCGGAAGACTTGGAAGATAAATGGGTCCATCAACTCCAACGGCATCACTGAGTATAGAACCACGACCTAAAAACACTTTACTCGTCGTCTGAAAAGTCTGCAACATGAAAGTTGCAGCCCGAAAACGGGTCAGCACATGGAATATGCTGGCAAAGTAACACATAGAGAGTAATGGAATGAAACAACTATACTATATGCATATATGGCTGGTGCAAAGCTCTATGGTTACAGTTTTTGCGTAAAGCCAGTTTTTCCGTACTACAAAGGAATAAAATTTATTTAACTATCATGGTGGTTGTGAAACATTGAGAATGGTTGACATCATTCTCAATCCCAATTAAGTGAACAATTAAAACCCAACAACATTAATTAGAAGTAACATGTTGAGATTCACATGATATTCAAGTACTAGATACTCAAGTTGTCCATAACCGGGGACACGGCTAATAATGATTAGTTTATACACTCTGCAGAGGTTTGTGCACTTTTCCCCACAAGACTCGATCGCCTCCGTTTGTTTTCTCGCACTACATGGTGTTTGAGAAACGGATGACCGAGACATAGTCTTTCAGAAGCGCTAGCACCTTACATGTGGGGTAGACCGTACCACCTACAACCCCTACATCTGCTAGTCCACCCCGTAAGAGTTCGCACAACTTAGTCAACTATGCCAGAGCCCATAATGGCTTGTGGCTGCACATGGAAGTTTCTAGCATGAAAGATCTTATGATCCCTTTGAGCCTGGGTGGCGGTCCAAAAAAACAGGCAAGTCCTGATAGACATCAGGTGCCTCAATCCACCCAGATGTGTGTTTAGGTTGCCACCTTAGATAAACCATTAATTAACAATACTCACATCTGTCATGGATATCACTCACCCAATCCACGTCTACTAGCATAGCATGGCATAATAAGCAAACGTAGAAGTAACTCCCAAAGGTTTCATAATAATACAGGTGATAGGTACTACCTCATCTACTTCCCATCCCACAATTTAATTAGATCCTAATCATGCAATGTGAGAGGATTGATCTAATGCAATAAAACATGGGTTGTAGAAAAGGTATGATCAAAGTGTTACTTGCCTTGCTGATGATTCGCGAGACCTAGGGATTCGAAGTAACAGGCAGCGCAATCCGGGTGATCTATCGCAGACAAACAACAAGCACACAATGAGTACTCGTCTAATGCACAGGTAAAACTCGAACAAGAGAACGAACCAGAAAGTTCAACTTAAGAACTCCGGTTGCAAAGAAAGAACGAACCGAACAAGGAACCGGAAAACAAACGGCGGAAGAAAACAACTCGGTTCTAGCAAGTTGAAACTAGGTCAAATTTTTCCGGGGCAAAAACTTGTTTAAGTTGATTAGACGGAACGGCGGTTTCGAAACGAAACTCTAGGCGCTTGAATCACCTGATTCCGATAAGCGAGCGAGAAGATAAACTAGAACGAAGATCGGATCTGAGATCACGATCGCGGAATAAATCCGACGAAAGAAAAGAGACGAACGGTTAAACGAACGGACGTTCGTTAACCTAGAAGAATCTGGTGATCATGTTTGTTAGGATGAATGGTCCGGCGAACGGTCCAAAGGCAACTAAATCGGAAAAGAAAATGAATCCGATCTAGGGTTTCGGAAGAAAAATCGAAACAAAAACCGATCTAGAAAAACGGAACGGTTTAGAGAAGAACCGGAAAGAAAACGAATCGGAAGAGAAGAAAAGAATCGGAGCGATTAGAAGAAAACGATCCGAGGAAAAGAAAAGAGATGCGGCGCAGGGCTACCTCCGGTGAGGTCTCCGGCGAGGGGCTCCGGCGGCGTGGCGTTGGGAGGCGGCGGCGCAAGGTGCGGCGGCGCGGGTGTGGGGTGGCGCGGTGGCGGTGTAGGGCGTAGGGCTTGGGGCTTGGGGTTTGATTTGATGAGTTTAGAGGGGGGGTGTTGGGGTATTTATATTGGGGAGGGGAGGGGGTTTCTTGGGGTAGGGGACAAGAAATAGAGTAGGAAAAGGAATCCTAAAAGAAAAAGGAAAACGGAACAAAGGAAAGGGGGCTAAGAATCCTACTAGGATTCGGCTAAGAGGCAAGAGGCGGCGGCGCTGCCTGGCAGCCTGCGCCTGGCGCTGGCGCACAGGGAGGCTGGGGTGGCCGGTCGGCTGGGCCTTTGGCCCAGGCGGGGCGCTGCTCCTTTTTTTTAAAAATGGTTTCGCGCGCAGAAAAACACAGAAAAGAAAATCTAAACGAACTCCAAAATTTCTAAAGTAAATTTTCCCCGACTCCTAAAAATGAGTCGAACAAAATGAACTTTACTCCGGACCTAAAATGCAAATTTTTAAAACGCGCATTTTTCCCTATCCAAATAAAATGCGAACAAAACTCCGGCAAAAACCAAAATTGATCTACTTATTAAATCTTCATTTTTCCTAAGTTTGGCAAAGTCATATTATTCCCTCTCTCATATATTTTGACACCGGAAAAATAATTGAAGATAAAATAAATAAATCAAATGATCCTCTTTTCAAAATTTGAGAAAACTCTCAAATATGAAGATAGCGAAATCTCCAACTCTCTCCGAAGGTCCTTGAGTTGCGTGAAATTTCTAGGATCGGGCAAAATGCAAGAAAATATGATATGCATGATGATCTAAGGTATAACATTCCAAATTGAAAATTTGGGATGTTACAATTGTGATATGAATATTCAGATTAGAAAGATTCAAGACAAAAGTTTATATTGACATAAAATAATAATACTTCAAGCATACTAACAAAGCAATTATGTCTTCTCAAAATAACATGGCCAAAGAAAGTTATCCCTACAAAATCATATAGTCTGGCTATGCTCCATCTTCACCACACAAAGTATTTAAATCATGCACAACCCCGATGACAAGCCAAGCAATTGTTTCATACTCTAACTTTTTCAAAACTTTTTCAATCTTCACGCAATACATGAGCATGAGCCATGGATATAGCACTATAGGTGGAATAGAATGGTGGTTGTGGAGAAGACAAAAATGAGGGGAAGATAGTCTCACATCAACTAGGCGTATCAACGGGCTATGGAGATGCCCATCAATAGATATCAATGTGAGTGAGTAGGGATTGCCATGCAACGGATGCACTAGAGCTATAAATGTATGAAAGCTCAACAAAAGAAACTAGTGGGTGTGCATCCAACTTGCTTGCTCACGAAGACCTAGGGCAATTTGAGGAAGCCCATCATTGGAATATACAATCCAAGTTCTATAATGTAAAATTCCCACTAGTATATGAAAGTGATAACATGAGAGACTCTCTACTATGAAGATCATGGTGCTACTTTATAGCACAAGTGTGGTAAAAGGATAGTAGCATTGCCCCTTTTTTTGGGCCTTCTTTTTTTCTTTGGCCTTTCTCTTTTTTTGGGACAATGCTCTATTGAATGATGATCATCACACTTTTATTTATTTACAACTCAATGATTACAACTCGATTCTAAAACAAAGTATGACTCTATATGGATGTCTCGGGCGGTGTACCGGGATATGCAATGAATCAAGAGTGACAAGTATGAAGGAATTATGAACGGTGGCTTTGCCGCAAATACTATGTCAACTACATGATCATGCTAAGCAATATGACAATGATGAATGTGTCATGATGAACTAGATGGTGGAAAGTTGCATGGCAATATATCTCGGAATGGCTATGGAAATGCCATAATAGGTAGGTATGGTGGCTTTTTTGAGGAAGGTATATGGTAGGTGTATGATACCGGTGAAAGGTGCGCGGTATTAGAGAGGCTAGCAAAGGTGGAAGGGTGAGAGTGCGTATGATCCATGGAATCAACATTAGTCATAAAGAACTCATATACTTATTGCAAAAATCTAGAAGTTATCAAAGCAAAGTATTACGCGCATGCTTCTAGGGGGATATATTGGTAGGAAAAGACCATCGCTCGTCCCCGACCGCCACTCATAAGGAAGACAATCAATAAATAAATCATGCTCTGACTTCATCACATAACGGTTCACCATACGTGCATGCTATGGGAATCACAAACTTTAACACAAGTATTCTTTAAATTCACAACTACTCAACTAGCATGACTCTAATATTATCACCTCCATATCTCAAAACAACCATCATGCTTCAATCTTTTCTTAGTATTCAACACACTCAAAAGAAAGTTTCACAAATCTTGAATACCAATCATATTATTATTAAGAAAATTACCATGCTATTAAGACTCTCAAAATAATTTAAGTGAAGCATGAGAGATCAATAGTTTCTTTAAAACAAATCCACCACCGTGCTCTAAAAGATCTTAGTGAAGCACATAGAGCAAAATTATAACGCTCAAAAGATATAAGTGAAGCAATAGAGGATAAATACATAGCTCAAAAGATATAAGTGAGGCACATAGAGCAAAACTACTTAGCTAAAAGATATAAGTGAAGCACATGGAGCAAAACTACTTAGCTCAAAAGATATAAGTGAAGCACATAGAGTATTCTATCAAATTTTAATTCATGTATGGCTCTCTCAAAAGGTGTGTACAGCAAGGATGATTGTGGAATACTAAGACACAAAGACACAAATAATACAAGACGCTCCAAGCAAAACACATATCATGTTGGTGAATAAAAATATAGCTCCAAGTAAATTACCGATGGAAGTGGACGAAAGAGGGGATGCCTCCCGGGGCATCCCCAAGCTTTGACTTCTTGGTGTCCTTGGATTATCTTGGGGGTGCCATGTGAATCCCCAAGCTTAGGCTCTTGCCACTCCTTGTTCCATAATCCATCAAAAGAATTCACCCAAAACTTGAAAACTTCACAACACAAAACTCAAAATAGAAAACTCGTGAGCTCCGTTAGTGAAAGAAAACAAAAGACCACTTCAAGGTACTGTAATGAACTCATTCTTTATTTATATTGGTGTTAAACCTACTGTATTCCAACTTCTCTATGGATTATAAACTATTTTACTAGCCATAGATTCATCAAAATAAGCAAACAACACACGAAAAACAGAATCTGTCAAAAACAGAACAGTCTATAGTAATCTGTAGCTAGAGCAAGATATGGAACCCCAAAAATTCAAAAATAAATTGCTGTACGTGAGGAATTTATCTATTAAAAATATGCAAAAAGATTTAGCTAAATATCACTCTTCAAATAAAAATTACAGCAGTTCTCGTGAGTGCTAAAGTTTCTGTTTTTTACAGCAAGTTCAACAAGACTTTCCCCAAGTCTTCCCAACGGTTCTACTTGGCACACACACAAATAAACACAAAAAACACAACAAAAATATAGGATAAATAATTTATTTATTACTAAGAAGTAGCAAAAAGCAAGGAATAAAAATAAAATTGGGTTGCCTCCCAACAAGCGCTATCGTTTAACGCCCCTAGCTAGGCATAAAAGCGAGGATAGATCTAGGTATTGCCATCTTTGGTAGGCAATCCATAAGTGGCTCTCATGATATTTTTATATGGCAATTTTATTTTCTTTCTTGGAAAGTGTCCCATGCCCTTTTTTAATGGAAATTGAAATCTAATATTCCCTTCCTTCATATCAATAATCGCACCAATCGTTCTAAGGAAAGGTCTACCAAGAATAATAGGGCAAGAAGGATTGCAATCTATATCAAGAACAATGAAATCTATAGGCACATAATTCCTATTCGCAACAATAAGAACATCACTAATCCTTCCCATAGGTTTCTTAATAGTGGAATCCGCAATATGCAAGTTTAGAGAGCAATCATCAAAATTACGGAAATCTACTAAATCACACAAAGTCTTGGGAATAGTAGAGACACTAGCACCCTGTAACATCCCAAATTTTCAATTTGGAATGTTATACACTAGATCATCATTGCATATCATATTTATTGCATTTTGGTTGATCTTAGAAATTGCACGCAACTCAAGGACCATCGGAGAGAGTTGGGGATTTCGTTATTTTCATATTTGAGTTGTCTCAAATTTTGAAAATAGGATCATTTGATTTGATTTATTTTATCTTCAATTATTTCTATTACAAAAATATGAGAGAGGGAATAAAATGACTTTTCCAAAATAAAGAAATATTGAGGATTTAATAAAAAAATCAAATGAGATTTTATTTAGTTTTATTTGATATTTTATTTGAATTTAGGAAAAAATGCGTGTTTTTCAAAATTGCATTTAGGCCCCAAATAAATGGTCATCCTGTGCGGCTTGATTTTAGAAGCCGGGGAAAATTTATTTCGGGATTTTTGGAGTCCGTTTAGTATTTCTTTTTTCTTTTTTCTAAGCGTAATTATTTAAAAAAAAGTTCGAACCGACCTTGGGCTGTAACCGGCAAGGACTCCTCCTGGCCGGGCCTTTTTATAGCGCCCCGAGGCCCCAGCCAGAGCCCAAGTCGCGCCCCGCCCTAACCCTAACCCTAGCCGGCCGCCGCCGCCGCCGCTACCGCGCCGCCCCGCCGCCGCCCTCCGCCGCTGCCGTTCACCGGAGTCGCTGGAGGTAGTTTTTTTTTCGCCTCCGTTTTTTCTCGAAAAATCGTTCGGTTTTCCGACGGTTTTGACCATTTTTTAGTTTCGTTTTTTTAAATAGATCGGTTTTCCGGTTTAATTAATTAGTGAGCGTTCGTCCGTTCGTTCATTTTAGCGAACGTTCGTAGTTTTTCTTTTTCTCGAATTAAATCCGTGATTTTCCAGATCGCGATTTCTGATTCGATTTTCGTTTTAGTCTAACTTTTCGCTCGTTTATCGGAATCAGGCGATTCAAGTGCCTGGAGTTTCGTCTCGAAACCCTCTTTCCGTTTAACCAACTTAAACAAGTTTTTGCCACTGTAAAAATTTCCCTAGATCCAGAATAGTAAACGAAGCCTGTTTCTTTTGCCGTTTGTCTTTCGTTGCTTCGTTCGGTTTGATTCTTTTTGCCAACCGGAGTTCTTAAGTTGAACTTTCTGGTTAGATCTCTTATTTGAGTTTTACCTGTGCATTAGTTGAGTGCTTATTGTATGCTTGTTTGTTGCGATAGAGTACCCGGAGTGCGCCGCTTACTACTTTGAATCGCCAGGTTTCCCGGATCATCAGCAAGGCAAGTAACACTTTGATCATGTTTTCCCTCTACCCAGTTTTATTGCATTAGATCAATCCTCACACATTGCATGATTAGGATCTAATTAAATTGTGGGTTTAAGAAGTAGATGAGGTAGGACCTATTACATGTTATTATCAAACCTTTGGGAGTTACTTCTACGTTTGCTTATTATGCCATGCTATGCTAGTAGACGTGGATTGGGTGAGTGTATCCATGACAGATGTGAGATTGTTAATTAATGGTTTGTTTAAGGTGGCAACCTAAACACACATCTGGGTGGATTGAGGCACCTAGGTATTCCAGCGATTGCCTGTTTTCTTTTGGACCGCCACCCAGGCTCAAAGGGATCATGAAATTATTCATGCTAGAAACTTCCGTGTGCAGCCACAAGCTATTATGGGCTCTAGCATAGTTGATTAAGTCGTGCGAACTCTTACAGTGGTAGACTAGCAGATGTAGGGGAAAGTAGGTGTAACGGTCTATCCGATCGTAAGGTGCTAGCGCTTCTGAAAGACTATGTCTCGGTCATCCGTTTCTCAAACACCATGTCGTGCGAGCAACCAAACGGAGGCGATCAAGTCTTGTGGGGAAAAGTGCGCAAACCTTTGCAGAGTGTATAAACTAATCATGATTAGCCGTGTCCCCGGTTATGGACATCTTGAATATCTAGTACCTATATTATCATGTGAATCTCAACATGTTACTCTAAACTTAATTTTGTTGGGTTTTGTTAATGATGATGCTTAATTGGGATTGAGAATGCTGTCAACCATTCTCAATGTTTAACAACTATCATGATAGTTAAATAAAATTTATTCCTTTGCAGTAGGGAAAAATTGGCTTTACGCAAAACTATAACCATAGAGCTTTCCACCAGCCAAATATGCATATAGAATAGCTTATTTCATTCCATTACTCTCTATGTGTTATTTTGCCAGCATATTCCATGTGCTGACCCGTTTCGGGCTGCAACATTAATGTTGCAGACTTTTCAGATGATGGTTAAGGTGTTTTTAGGTCATGGTTCTATACTCAGTGATGCCGTTGGAGTTGATGCACTCACTTATCTTCCAAGCCTTCCGCTTTATCGTAATTAGATGGCCTTAAGCCATATTTATTGTAATAAGTTCTCTTCTGAGACACTCGATGTAATAAGTGTGTGATTGCTACTCTGTTATAAATCCTTCAAGTACTGTGGGGTGTCAGCATTACTGATCCAGGGATGACACCTGAGCACAGAGATTGGACCGTTTGAGGTCTGGTCGCTACAAGATGGTATCAGAGCACACGCTGACTGTAGGACACGACCACTGAGCTAAAGACCTAGATCACTACTCACTCTCTTCTCATTCTGACTCCTCATCTTTTCTACTCTTTTAGGATGGCGGATGCAAGGAACAAGTTCACACAACCGGATGAAGATATACCCTTTGGACGTCACTTGAAGGAAGTCACTAGATACCTGAACATAGGAGTACCAAGCTTCACCGGAACCTACAACGCCACTTTACCTGAAGAAGAGCGCTGGATGATTCAAGTTCAAGTTTCAGGAAGGACGTTCATGCCAGTCACTGAGCCCATAGAGTTTTCTTTTGACGCACCAACTTGGAGTCTAGGAAAGAGCATGGCAGCTCACATCGGCATGGGACGCATTGGAGAAGTTTACCACAATGATCTCAAGGATACAATCTACCAGATTTGTGGACGCCGAGATGAGCACTGGGAGATGATCCGCACCAGAAAGGATAGATCAGTCGGAGGTTTTATCCAAGAGTTAAACCAGCACATTCGACGTCAGGAGAACCAGATGTGCGCCGACATGATAGATCTGAAGAAGGCGGGGACAAGAATCAAGGAACTGGAGGAAGAACTTAAGGCTACACGTGAAGATTATGAAGAGGAAATCGAAGTATTAGTGGGGAAGAATGACGATCTGATCAAGAAGATCGGAATATTTATGGGAGGCCCTACACTAGTAGAAGAAGACGAAGAACCCAAGGAGATTCGCCCGGAAGACTACATCATCATCGATGACACCGACTCGGATCCAGATGATAGCGATGATGACTATGTTGATGAAGCTGGAGCGGATATAATGGAGTCGGCAACCGAAGAATATTTCTAGTAGACCACCTCATCAGTAGTAGTAGTCCACCATGTAAATATAGTAGTCCGATCACTTTTGCGATAGCTAGATCGATTGTATGCCCTTGTTTGATTGATTGAATGAAGTGAATTGTTTGCTTTTGCCTCATGTGCATATGGGTAGTGTTTTCTCTTTAGACCCCCTCTATTCTTAAATCTCATCTTTTCTAAACCCTCAGATGCCTCCGAGACGTGACCCCGGATTTACCTTCCCACCGGAGCTCACCCAGTTGATCTAGCAGCAGAACACATTGATGCAGTTGTTAGTCCAGAATCAGAATCAAGGGAACAACAACAACAACCCACCACCACCACCACCACCTGTTAATCACTTAGCCCATTTTCTTAGGCTGAATCCGCCGGTGTTTTCCAGTAGCACCGAGCCGATAGTAGTAGATGATTGGCTCCGCAAGACAGCTAGAGAGTTGACCACAGCAGGATGCACGGATGCGGAAAAGGTGAAGTTTGCCGCACATCAACTTGAAGGACCCGCAGCATCATGGTGGGAGAATTTCACAGCCACTTTCCCTGTCGACACTGTCACGTGGGACCAGTTTCAGCAGGCTTTTCGAACTGCCCATATTTCAGCAGGAGATATGGCCATGAAGAAGCGAGAGTTTCGTAACTTGCGCCAAGGAGGACGGACAGTTGGCCAGTATGTGGAGGACTTTAGTAAATTAGCATGTTATGCTCCAGATGACGTTGCTACGGATGCAGCTAAGCAGGAGAAGTTTCTGGAAGGACTGAATGATGAGTTGAGCATGCAGTTGATGGTAGCCATGTTCAACAACTACCAGGAGTTGGTAGATCATGCTCTCATGATTGAAGGGAAGCAGCAGCAGATTGAGAATCGTAAGAGGAAGTATGGACAAGGGAAGCACAATTCAGGAGCTCAGCAGAAGCCACGTTTTACCCCTAGACCGGGAGGACATTTTTCAACATACCCATGGAGGAGGTAGCTCGCACAATCACAATGGCACCAATAATGGTAATGGGAATGGAGGAAGGAACGGCCAGAACCGCACCAACCCATCAACCCCAGCCAAGAGAGACCTGAGCCAAGTCACTTGTTTTAAGTGCTAGAAGACCGGACATTGTGCCAATGAATGTCCTGAATCACAGAATGGAAATGGCAATGGAAGCTCTGGGACGAAGCCGAACCCTTTCAACAGGGGACAGGTGAACCACGTTAACACGGAGGAGGTTGAAGAGTAGTCGGATGCAGTAATCGGTAAGTTTTTGGTTAAGTCATTTACTACACTCGTTCTTTTCGATACTGGTGCATCGCATTCATACATATCAAGGGGATTTGTGGATAAGTATAACCTGCCCACCAAAGTTCTTAGAACACCTATGTTAGTAAGCTCACCAGGAGCGGAGTATATGGCTAGCCAAGGATGTTTTCAAGTGCCATTAAGTATAGGTAGGCATGTGTTCCCCTCGGATTTGATAATATTGGAATCACAAGGTTTGGATGTCATTCTGGGTATGGATTGGTTGTCGATGTATGGAGGAAACATCGATTGCGCTAGTAAGTCGATCTTGCTTACCACCCCAGAAGGGAGAAGGATCAAGTATGTATCCCGGCATGTGCCGAAAAGGACTCAAGTAAATTGTTTAATAGGAGTTGTGCAGGAGGAAGTACCAGTAGTGAAGGATTTCCCCGAAGTATTTCCAGAAGAATTGCCAGGCATGTCACTGGATAGAGATATTGAGTTTTTGATTGAGCTTTTGCCAGGCACAGGGCCAATATCAAAGAGACCATATAGGGTGCCTGCAAAGGATTTGGTGGAAATTAAGAAGCAGATTAAGGAGTTACTGGATAAAGGATATATTCCCCCAAGTTCTTCGCCTTGGGGATCGCCAATACTTCTAGTGGAGAAGAAGGATGGATCATTAAGGATGGTTGTTGATTATCGAGGATTGAATGAAGTAACCATCAAGAACAAGTACCCACTACCGATGATCAATGATCTGTTTGATCGATTGCAAGGAGCTAAGGTATTTTCCAAGATCGATCTGCGATCAGGATACCACCAGTTGAAGATTCGAGAACAGGATATACCTAAGACGACTTTTACCACTAGGTATGGGTTGTACGAGTATACTGTTATGTCGTTTGGTCTGACTAACGCACCTGCATATTTTGTGAACATGATGAACAAAGTGTTTATGGAGTTCTTGGATAAGTTCATCGTAGTGTTCATTGATGATATCCTGGTTTACTCGAAGAATGAAGAGGAGCATAAGGAGCATTTGCGTTTGGTTCTTGGAAAGCTCAGAGAACATCAATTATATGCCAAGTTTAGCAAATGTGAGTTTTGGTTGAAAGAAGTTGGATTTCTCGGACACGTTATATCCGGAGAAGGTATAGCAGTAGATCCCACTAACGTTGATACCGTGACCAAGTGGGAAGCGCCAAAAACAGTTGGAGAGATCCGGAGTTTTCTTGGACTCGCAGGATACTACCGGAGGTTTATTGAGAATTTCTCAAAGATTGCGAAGCCTATGACGGAGTTGTTGAAGAAGGATACCAAGTTCATATGGACTGAGGAATGTGAGGCTAGTTTTCAGGAGTTGAAGAAACATTTGGTTACCTCACCAGTGTTGATTTTACCGGATCAGACCAAGGATTATGAGGTGTATTGTGACGGTTCACGTCGAGGACTTGGAGCAGTGCTTATGCAGGAAGGAAGAGTTGTTTCATATGCCTCACGACAGCTTAAGCCCCATGAGTTGAATTATGCTACGCATGATTTGGAGTTAGTAGCCGTAGTGCATGCACTGAAGACTTGCAGACATTTCCTGATTGGAAACCATTGCGAGGTGTACACGGATCACAAGAGCTTGAAGTATATTTTCACACAAAAGGAGTTGAACCTCGGACAAAGGAGATGGTTGGAGCTCATCAAGGATTATGATATGAAATTGCATTATCACCCTAGAAAGGCTAACGTAGTAGCTGACGCGTTGAGCCGTAAGAGCCATGTCAACACCCTAATGACGGGAGATTTACCAAGGGAGTTAGCCGAAAATCTTCCAGAGCTATGTTTGGAAATAGTTCCAAGAGGCTATGTAGCAGCATTGGAGACTCAGTCTACGTTGATGGATAAGATCAGAGAAGCCCAAAAGACTGACAAGGAGATTGCCTCTATTAAGCAGAAAATGAGCAAAGGAAAAGCCAAGGGATTTCGTGAGGATGAGCACGATAACTTATGGTTTGAAGACCGTGTTTATGTACCAAATGATTCGGAGATCAGGAAGTTAATTTTACAAGAGGCCCATGATTCACCGTATTCGATTCACCCAGGAAATACCAAGATGTATTTGGATTTGAAGGATATTTTCTCGTGGACTGGAATGAAGAAGGATATTGCGGAATATGTAGCATTTTGTGATGTATGTCAGAGAGTAAAGGCAGAGCATCAGAAGCCAGCCAGATTGCTACAGCCATTGTCGATACCCGAATGGAAGTGGGATAAGCTAGGCATGGATTTTATTACAGGATTGCCCAGAACACGTTCAGGCTATGACTCAATATGGGTTGTAGTCGGTCATTTGACAAAGGTAGCTCATTTCATTCCAGTGAAGACTACCTATACCAGTGCAAAGTTGGCAAAGATATATATGACTAGAATCGTTTGTCTGCATGGAGTTCCAAGGAGCATAGTATCAGATAGAGGAACCCAATTTACCTCAAAGTTCTAGAATCAGTTGCATGAAACTTTGGGTACTAGACTGGAGTTTAGCACAGCTTTCCACCCGCAGACAGATGGACAGACTGAGAGAGTCAATCAGATTTTGGAGGATATGCTAGGAGCTTGTGCGCTAGATTACGAATCTAGCTGGGACGAGAATTTGCCGTATGTAGAGTTCTCTTACAACAACAGCTATCAATCCAGTTTGAAGATGGCCCCTTTCGAAGCCTTGTACGGAAGGAGGTGCAGGACCCCATTGTCCTGGGATGAAGTTGGAGATCGCCAGTTGTTTGGACCGGATCTGATAAAGGAGTCTGAACAGAAAGTGAAATTGATTCGTGATAGGCTCAAGGTAGCCCAATCCAGGCAGAAGAGTTATGCAGATTGTAAACGCAAGGAGATAGTTTACAAAGTCGGAGACCGAGTTTATCTCCGAGTATCACCACTTCGGGGAGTTAAGCGCTTTGGAGTTAAGGGAAAGTTAGCGCCACGTTTTGTAGGCCCATACAAAGTTTTGGAGCGTATGGGAGAAGTTGCCTATAAGTTGGAATTGCCCGAGGGACTGTCGGGAGTTCACGACATGTTCCATGTATCCCAGTTGAAGAAGTGCCACGCAGAGATGGCTGATATACCGCTGAGAGATACGGTACCACTGGAAGCAATTCAGTTGGACAGTGATTTGACCTATGAGGAGAAACCAGTTAAGATTCTAGAGTATGCCAGTCGAGTCACCCGCAACAAGGTTATCAAGTTTTGCAAGGTTCAGTGGAGCCACCACACGGAGGATGAAGCCACCTGGGAACGAGAGAAAGATTTGCTGAAGGACCACCCTCACCTATTTTCTAGCCAACCCGAATCTCGAGGGCGAGATTCATCTTAAGGGGGGTAGGCTTGTAATATCCCAAATTTTCAATTTGGAATGTTATACACTAGATCATCATTGCATATCATATTTATTGCATTTTGGTTGATCCTAGAAATTTCATGCAACTCAAGGACCCTCGGAGAGAGTTGGGGATTTCGTTATTTTCATATTTGAGTTGTCTCAAATTTTGAAAATAGGATCATTTGATTTTATTTATTTTATCTTCAATTATTTCTATTACAAAAATATGAGAGAGGGAATAAAATGACTTTCCTAAAGTAAATAAATATTGAGTATTTAATAAAAAATCAAATGAGATTTTATTTGGTTTTATTTGATATTTTATTTGAACTTAGGAAAATGCGTGTTTTTCAAAATTGCATTTAGGCCCCAAATAAATGTTCATCCTGTGCGACTTGATTTTAGAAGCCGGGGAAAATTTATTTCAGGATTTTTGGAGTCCGTTTAGTATTTCTTTTGCTTTTTTCCCGAGCGTAATAATTAAAAAAAAAGTCCAAACCGACCTTGGGCCGTAACCGGCCAGGACTCCTCCTGGCCGGGCCTTTTTATAGCGCCCCGAGGCCCCGGCCAAAGCCCAAGTCAAGCCCCGCCCTAACCCTAACCCTAGCCGGCCACCGCCGCCGCCGGTGCCGTGCCGCGCCGTGCCGCCCGCCGGAGCGCCGCCGCCGTTCGCCGGAGTCGCCGGAGGTAGTTTATTTTTCGCCTCCGGTTTTTCTCGAAAAACTATTCGGTTTTTCGACGGTTCTGTCCGTTTTTTCTTAGTTTCGGTTTTTTTAAATATATTGGTTTTCTGGTTTATTTAATTAGCGAGCGTTCGTCCGTTCGTTCGTTTTAACGAACGTTCGTTGTTTTTCTTTTTCTCAGATTAAATCCGCGATTTTCCAGATCGCGATTTCTGATTCGATTTTCGTTTTAGTCTAACTTTTCACTCGTTTATCGGAATCAGGCGATTCAAGCGCCTGGAGTTTCGTCTCGAAACCCTCTTTCTGTTTAACCAACTTAAACAAGTTTTTGCAACTATAAAAATTTCCCTAAATCCAGAATAGTAAACGAAGCCTGTTTCTTTTGCCGTTTGTCTTTCGTTGCTTCGTTCGGTTTGATTCTTTTTGCCAACCGGAGTTCCTAAGTTGAACTTTCTGGTTAGATCTCTTATTTGAGTTTTACCTATGCATTAGTTGAGTGCTTATTATATGCTTTTTTGTTGGCGATAGAGTACCCGGAGTGCGCCGCTTGCTACTTTGAATCGCTAGGTTTCCCGGATCATCAGCAAGGCAAGTAACACTTTGATCATGTTTTCGCTCTACCCAGTTTTATTGCATTAGATCAATCCTCACACATTGCATGATTAGGATCTAATTAAATTGTGGGTTTGGGAAGTAGATGAGGTATAACCTATTACCTGTTATTATCAAACCTTTGGGAGTTACTTCTATGTTTGCTTATTATGCCATGCTATGCTAGTAGACGTGGATTGGGTGAGTGTATCCATGACAGATGTGAGATTGTTAATTAATGGTTTATTTAAGGTGGCAACCTAAACACACATCTGGGTGATTGAGGCACCTGGGTATTCCAGCGATTGCCTGTTTTCTTTCGGACCGCCACCCAGGCTCAAAGGGATCATGAAATTATTCATGCTAGAAACTTCCGTGTGCAGCCACAAGCTATTATGGGCTCTAGCATAGTTGATTAAGTCGTGCGAACTCTTACAGTGGTAGACTAGCAGATGTAGGGGAAAGTAGGTGTAACGGTCTACCCGATCATAAGGTGCTAGCGCTTCTGAAAGACTATGTCTCGGTCATTCGTTTCTCAAACACCATGTAGTGCGAGAAACCAAACGGAGGCGATCGAGTCTTGTGGGGAAAAGTGCGCAAACCTTTGCAGAGTGTATAAACTAATCATGATTAGCCGTGTCCCCGGTTATGGACATCTTGAGTATCTAATACCTGGATTATCATGTGAATCTCAACATGTTACTCTAAAATTAATTTTGTTGGGTTTTGTTAATGATGATGCTTAATTGGGATTGAGAATGTTGTCAACCATTCTCAATGTTTAACAACTACCATGATAGTTAAATAAAATTTATTCCTTTGCAGTAGGGACAAATTGGCTTTACGCAAAATTGTAACCATAGAGCATTCCACCAGCCAAATATGCATATAGAATAGCCTATTTCATTCCATTACTCTCTATGTGTTATTTTGCCAGCATATTCCATGTGCTGACCCATTTCGGGCTGCAACGTTAATGTTGGAGACTTTTCAGACGATGATTAAGGTGTTTTTAGGTCGTGGTTCTATACTCAGTGATGCCATTGGAGTTGATGGACTCAGTTATCTTCCAAGCCTTCCGTTGTTATCATAATTAGATGGCCTTAAGCCATATTTATTGTAATAAGTTCTCTTCTGAGACACTCGATGTAATAAGTGTGTGATTGCTACTCTGTTATAAATCCTTCAAGTACTGTGTGGTGTCAGCATTACTAATCCAGGGATGACACCTGAGCACAGATATTGGACCGTTTGAGGTCTGGTCGCTACTCACCCAAATCACACAAAGCATAAAACTCATGATCTTTAATTTTAATTTTAATAGTTGGTTCCCACTCATAATAGAGTTTTCTAGGAATAGAAACTTTCAACTCAAGTTTTTCTTCATAAGATTGCATCAAGGCATCAACAATATGTTCGATGAAGGCTTTATTTTGACTATAAGCATGTGGAGAATTTAGCACGGATTGCAACAAGGAAATACAATCAATTAAAGAGCAACTTTCATAATTAAATTCCTTGAAATCCAATATAGTGGGTTTAGCAACATCTAGATTTCTATTTCTTTCAATCCCACTTTCATCAATTTCATCATTAAGATCTAAATACTTCGAATTTGTAGAACGCCTTCTAGGTAAAGGAAGATCATATTCAGTTTCATCAAGATTCATATTGCAAAACAAATATTTAATAGGGGACACATCAATAACTTTTAGATCTTCATCTTGATTTTCATAGGAATTGGAAGAACATGCTTTAATAAAGGCATATTTGGAAGCACGCATCCTAGCGGTTCTTTCCTTGCACTCATCAATGGAAATTCTCATGGCTTTGAGAGACTCATTGATATCATGCGTAGGAGGAATAGATCTAATCTTTAAAGAATCAATCTCAAGAGAAATTTTATCAACGTTTCTAGCCAAATCATCAACTTTAAGAAATTTCTCTTCAAGCAAAGCATTAAAATTCTTTTGTGAATTCATAAACTCTTTAACACTATTCTCAAATTCAGAGGGCATCTTATTATAATTTCCATAAGAGTTGTTGTAGGAATTCCCATAATTATTAGAAGGATTACTAGGATATGGCCTAGGATTAAAATTCCCTCTATAAGCGTTGTTACCAAAATTATTCCTACCAACAAAATTCACATCCATAGATTCATTGTTATTCTCAATCAAAGTAGACAAAGTCATATCATTAGGATCAGAAGAAACACTCTTAGTAGCAAATAATTTCATAAGTTCATCCATCTTTCCACTCAACACATTGATTTCTTCTATCGCATGCACTTTTTTATTAGAAGATCTTTTAGTATGCCATTGAGAATAATTAACCATAATATTATCTAGGAGTTTAGTAGCATCTCCTAAAGTGATTTCCATAAAAGTGCCTCCCGCGGCCGAATCTAAAAGATTTCTAGAAGCAAAATTCAATCCGGCATAATTTTTTTGTATAATCACCCACAAATTCAAACCATGAGTAGGGCAATTACGTATCATTAATTTCATTCTCTCCCAAGATTGTGCCACATGTTCATGATCAAGTTGTTTAAAGTTCATAATATCGTTTCTAAGAGAGATGATCTTAGCGGGAGGAAAATATTTAGAGATAAAAGCATCTTTGCACTTGTTCCATGAATCAATACTATTTTTAGGCAAAGATGAAAACCAAGCTTTAGCACAATCTCTAAGAGAAAAAGGAAATAGCTTCAATTTAACGACATCATTATTAACAACTTTTTTCTTTTGCATATCACATAAATCAACGAAGCTATTCAGATGAGTAGCGACATCTTCACTAGGAAGGCCGGCGAATTGATGTTTCATAACAAGATTCAACAAAGCAGTATTAATTTCACAAGATTCAGCATCGGTAAGAGGAGCAATCGGAGTGCTAAGGAAATCATTATTATTGGTATTGGTGAAGTCACACAATTTGGTGGTAT
The DNA here is from genome assembly GCF_002162155.2 of Triticum dicoccoides. Lineage (NCBI taxonomy): Eukaryota > Viridiplantae > Streptophyta > Magnoliopsida > Poales > Poaceae > Triticum > Triticum dicoccoides. The sequence continues at coordinate 372,003,559 of NC_041388.1, read as the reverse complement.
CTTGAGCCATCGCGACAAACAAGCAATCTAACACACGAGCAAACAAAAAGCAAGCGGGCAAAAGAGGCAAATAGAGAGGGAGGATAGAGAGAGAGAGGGAGAATAAAACGGCAAGGGTGAAGGAGGGGAGAGGAAAACGAGAGGCAAATGGCAAATAATGTAATACGAGAGATAGGGATTGTGAAGGGTACTTGGTATGTTGACTTTTTGCGTAGACTCCCCGGCAACGGCGCCAGAAATCCTTCTTGCTACGTCTTGAGCTTGCATTGGTTTTCCCCGAAGAGGAAGGGATGATGCAGCAGAGTAGCGTAAGTATTTCCCTCTATTTTTGAGAACCAAGGTATCAATCCAGTAGGAGGCCACGCTCAAGTCCCTCGTACCTGCACAAAACGATAGCTACTCGAAACCAACGCGATTAGGGGTTGTCAATCCCTTCACGGTCACTTACGAGAGTGAGATATGATAGATATAATATTTTTGGTATTTTTGGTATAAAGATGCAAAGTAAAAAGTAAAGGCAAAGTAAAAAGCAAAGCAAGATTAAAGTGATGGAGATTGATATGATGAGAATAGACCCGGGGGCCATAGGTTTCACTAGTGGCTTCTCTCAAGAGCATAAGTATTCTATGTTGGGTGAACAAATTACTGTTGAGCAATTCAAAGAATTGAGCATAGTTATGAGAATATCTAGGCATGATCATGTATATAGGCATCACGTCCGTGACAAGTAGACCGAAACGATTCTGCATCTACTACTATTACTCCACTCATCAACCGCTATCCAGCATGCATCTAGAGTATTAAGTTAAAAACAGAGTAGCGCTTTAAGCAAGATGACATGATGTAGAGAGATAAATTCATGCAATATGAAATAAACCCCATCTTGTTATCCTTGATGGCAACAATGCAATACGTGCCTTGCTGCCCCTTCTATCATAGGGAAAGGACACCGCAAGATCGAACCCAAAGCTAAGCACTTCTCCCATGGCAAGAACTACCAATCTAGTTGGCCAAACCAAACGGATAATTCGAAAAGACTTGCAAAGATAACTAATCATACATAAAAGAATTCAGAGAAGATTCAAATATTATTCATAGATAGACTTGATCATAAACCCACAATTCATCGTCTCAACAAACACACCGCAAAAAGAAGATTACATTGAATAGATCTCCACAAGAGAGGGGGAGAACTTTGTATTGAGATTCAAAGAGAGAGAAGAAGCCATCTAGCTACTAACTATGGACCCGAAGGTCTGAGGTAAACTACTCACACTTCATCGGAGGGGCTAGGATGATGTAGAAGCCCTCCGTGATGACGGCCCTCTTCCGACGGAGCTCCGGAACAGGCCCCAAGATGGGATCTCATGGATATAGAAAGTTGCGGTGGTGGAATTAGGTTTTTGGCTCCTGTTCTGATTGTTTGGGGGTACATAGGTATATATAGGAGGAAGGAGTACGTCAGTGGAGCACTGAGGGGCCCATGAGGCAGGGGGCGCGCCCCCCACCCTCGTGACCTCCTCTTTGACTCCCTGGAGTAGGGTCCAAGTCTCCTGGATCACGTTCGGTGAGAAAATCACGTTCCCGAAGATTTTATTCCGTTTGGACTCCGTTTGATATTCTGTTTCTCCGAAACACTGAAATAGGCAAAAAAACAGCTATTCTGGGCTGGGCCTTCGGTTAATAGGTTAGTCCCAAAAATAATATAAAAGTGGAAAATAAAGCCCAATATAGTCCAAAACAGTAGATAATATAGCATGGAGCAATCAAAAATTATAGATACGTTGGAGACGTATCAGTGGGCAGCGAATTTCTTCGTCATCCGTATCCAAATCTTGCCGAACATAGTTCGGCCCGGACTCCCCTGCCAGGGAGAGAGACCTTAATGAGTTTAGTATGTCACCGAAGGGCGAGTGCTGAAAGATATACGCGGAGGTAAACTCCATGATCGGCGCCCAGTCGGATTCGATAGGCACGGGCACAGGCGGTTCGGAGTCCGTGGCCGGGGAAGGATACGACAGCTTGGCATCACGGCTCTCGTGAAGGGTAAGGTCGATATTCGGCTCGATCGCCGCTAAGGATACGACCTCCGTGTCGGGGTCTATCCACCCATCCATGGATGGCGCAACTGGTTCCGAATTGAGGGTCGGAGCGATTGCTGGCGCGATCTCCTGAACACTATCCGATGGTAGAGCTAAATCATGCTCATCGTGACCGTGTGGCGCACAAGGCAGGGGCTCGAATCCGTCGAAGATCAAGTCTCCGCGGATATTGGCAGTGTAGTTTAAGCTTCCAAGCCTGACCTGGTGGCCAGGGGCGTAACTCTCGATCTGCTCCAGATGGCCAAGCGAGTTGGCCCGCAGTGCGAAGCCGCCGAATACAAAGATCTGTCCGGGGAGAAAAGTCTCACCCTGGACCGCATCACTATCGATGATTGAAGGAGCCATCAAGCCTAATGATGACGACACAGAGGAACTCTTAATGAAAGCACCAATGTCGGTGTCAAAACCGGCGGATCTCGGGTAAGGGGCCCCGAACTGTGCGTCTAAGGCTGATGGTAACAGGAGGCAGGGGACACGATGTTTTACCCAGGTTCGGGCCCTCTTGATGGAGGTAAAACCCTACGTCCTGCTTGATTTATTCTTGATAATATGAGTAGTACAAGAGTTGATCTACCACGAGACCGGAGAGGCTAAACCCTAGAAGCTAGCCTATGGTATGATTGTATGTTGTCCTATGGACTAAAACCCTCTGGTTTATATAGATACCGGAGGAGGCTAGGGTTACACAAGGTCGGTTACAAAGGAGGAGATATGCATATCCATATTGCCTAGCTTGCCTTCCACGCCAAGTAGAGTTCCATCCGGACACGAGGCGAAGTCTTCAATCTTGTATCTTCATAGTCCAACAGTCCGGCCAAAGGATATAGTCTGGCTGTCCGGAGACCCCCTAATCCAGGACACCCTCATACATACCTACGGAAATGATTTCTGGGATTCACCGTGTGGGATGTACATACCTACGGAAATGATTGGGTTTCCATGCCTCGCCCGATCGCACACGACCCCAGCCTGGGTCCCACGAGGGCCTATCCCCAACAATTTCTGGGTCGTGTGGGAAGGACCCCCCCTATCACCCACACTCACTTGGTGACGGTTCCAAATGCCATCGCAGAAAGGGGTTTTAAGCCGTTTGTTTAGGACATCATTATACCAGTATGAGGAGACGCGTAACGTGGAGTTTGATGAGAATAACGGCTCCCAAGTAGAGAAAAGTGTTACTTGTGATGTAGGTGATGAAATTCCTCCCCAAGCCATAAGAAGAATGGGTGTGGGTTATATCCTACCCATTGAGGAACCCCTTGTGGCTGAAGGAGAAGGACAATGTTCCACTCAAGTGGAACCATCACCAACCCAAGACCCACACGCTTCCGAAGAACAAAGTGAAGGCCCTCAACCAAATGAACAAGATCAAGGGCAAGATCAACCTCAAGATGGTGGTGAACCACCAAGTGATGCCCAAGGTCAAGTTCTCACCTCCGAGCAAGTTCAAGAGCAAGAGCAAGCTCAAGAACAAGCTCAAGACAACGCTCAAGACGATCAAGATACCGCTCCTCAACTTACCCCCAAGGAGGAATTGGAGTGTCATGCCGCCAAGATTGCATCCAAGCTCACTACCAAAGATCATCTCATGAAGAATGTGCTTGGAAGCTTAACAAAGGGGGTAAGCACTTGACAATTAGCAAACTATTGTGAACATCACGCGTTTGTTTCTTGTGTTGAACCCCAAAAGGTCTATGAGGCACTCGAGGATCCGGATTGGCTTAATGCCATGCATGAAGAACTCAACAACTTCGAGCACAACAAGTTGTGGAGATTGGTGCCAAGGCCAACGGGGAACCACAATGTCATTGGAACCAAGTGGTTATTCAAGAACAAGCAAGATGCTCATGGAATTATCATTTGCAACAAGGCTCGTTTGGTAGCACAAGGCTACTCCCAAGTCGAGGGTATCGACTACGGTGAAACCTTTGCTCCCATTGCTCACCTTGAATCTATTCGTTTGTTGATTGCTTATGCTTCTCATCATAACTTCAAGTTGCAACAAATAGATGTGAAGAGTGCTTTTCTTAATGGTCCTATTAATGAGTTGGTGTATGTCAAACAACCCCAGGGTTCGAGGATCCCTATTTCCCCTATCATGTGTACCAACTCGATAAGGCACTATATGGCCTTAAACAAGCCCCATGTGCGTGGTATGAGCACCTTATCAAGTTGTTCCAGGATCGTGGGTTTGAAATTGGAAAAATTGACCCCACTCTTTTTACTAAGAAGGTAAAAGGGGAGTTGTTTGTATGACAACTATATGTTGATGATATTATCTTTGGCTCTCCTAACAAAGCTTTCAATGAAGAATTTGCCGCTCCTATGACCTAAAAGTTCAAGATGTCCATGATGGGAGAGTTGAAGTTCTTTCTCGGGTTCGAAATCAAGCAAAGAAGAGAAGGAACCTTCATCAACCAAGCCAAATACACTCAAGACATGCTCAAGAGATTCAAGCTAAGTGATGTCAAGCCGGCTTCTACTCCAATGCCCGTCAAATGCCAACTTGACATAGATCCCAATGGTAAAGCGGTGGATTAAAAGGTATATCGCTCCATGATTGGTTTCTTGCTTTACCTTTGTGCATCTAGACCGGATATCATGTTGAGTGTGGGAATTTGTGCTCGGTTTCTAGCCGCACCTAAGGAAAGCCATTATGTGGCGGTCAAGCGAATCTTTCAATATTTGGCTCATACCCCAAACTTTGGCTTATGGTACCCAAGAGGAGCAAACTTCAACCTTGTAGGCTCTTCGGACTCGGATTGGGCAGGAGACAAAGTGGATAGGAAGTCAACTTTTGAAGGGTGCCAATTTCTTGGTTGCTCTTTGCTGAGTTGGTTTTCTAAGAAGCAAAGTTGTGTGTCTCTCTCGTCCACCGAAGCGGAGTATGTGGCCGCCAGTAATTGTTGTGCTCTACTTCTTTGGATGAGGCAAACTTTAAAGGATCGTGGTGTCATTTGTGACAAAGTGCCTCTTTGGTGTGACAATGAAAGTGCCATCAAGATCTCTCTCAACCCGGTGTAACACTTCAAGACGAAGCATATTGAGATTCGATATCACTTCATTTGGGATCATATTAGGCGGGGGGAGATCGAGCTTAACTATGTCAATACTGATGATAACCTTGCAAATATCTTCACGAAGCCCTTGGATGAAGCAAGATTTCGCGAGTTAAGACATGAGCTAAATATCATTGATTCGAGCAATGTGGCTTGAACCCTTGCACACCTCACCATACTCATCTTGATGTCTTGTTTAGGTGTAGGCATGGACATAGGGGGAGTGTTGTTCTCTCAATGAACTCTCCCTCCCCCCATTATGCATAAATTGATCAAGTCTTTCACATTAGCCATTTTTTATGGTACTTGTGCTTCAAATACGAGTTTTGGTCATGGGCCCAAGGATAATTCTTCGCGGTGCCATACCAATTGACTCAAACATAGGTGGCTCCAGCCACCGCCCTCTCCTTGGAGAGGTTGTGTTTCGTGTTTGGTCCTTGTTGTCTTTTGCCTTTTCCTTGAGCCGAGCTTGTGTTTGAGTTGCCTCGTGTGTTAGCTCTTTTGTGTGTCCGATTGCTTGAAGGTTGCATTGCAAAGGCCGTGTTCTTCTCTGTGTTCAAAACTTGTACTTTCTTGGGTTTGCGGTACTACCGGGGCATGCCACGGTACTACCGCTAGAGATGGGTTGCCCTGCGCGTACACATCTGCATCCCCGACACGGTACTACCGCTTCCATCGCGGCAGTAATTTTTTACTGCTGCTGGAAGAGCGGTACTACCGCCCTGCGAGCAGTACTACCGCGAGGACCCGCGGTACAACCGCGTCGTCGCGAGCGGGTGGGGGTTAAGAGCGGGGGCAGGGGGAGTTCCAACTCCCCCATACCCATTCATCTCTTTTCCCCACCCGTCTCTCTCTCTTGCCCAAGAACGACGCCGGAGGACCTCGCTAGATCTCCGTCTCTGGTCGCTCTCCTCGCATACCGTTCCCCACCTAGCCCTCTTGCCATGGACACTGGTATCCCCCCTAGTCCTTCCCTTTTTGTCCCATTCTTGTGCTTCTAGGTCTTGGGGTGATGCATGTGTAGTTCGTGTGATTTTTGGCTAAATCTTTGCAAGAGGGAATTGTAGGAGAGTGCTAGTGCAGTAGGCATGGTATTTGGAGTGATACAACAGTATAGTTTGATCAACAGTAGTACCGATCTATTGTTGCGGATGTTTCTAGATCCGGATCTATTGTTCTTGTGGATTTTGAATCCGTGCGGTACTAACGCTCCTCCTGGAGCAGTACTACCACATGCTCGCCCAAGACTTGTCCTCGCACAGTACTACCACTCTGCTGGAGCGGTTGTCGGATTCTGGGTTCCGGCAAACCCTTGAGGTTCGAACTCTGGGGTGCGCACGAAGAACACTCTCTCCCTAGCTCGCTCGCACAACGATCTCAAGGCCTAGCTTAACGAACCCAAAGAACAAGAGACACGAGGGTTTATACTGGTTCGGTCCACCATTGTGGTGTAATACCCTACTCCAGTGTGGTGTGGTGGATTGCCTCGTAGGCTGAGGATGAACAAGTACAAGGTAAGAACAACCTCCTGAGGAGAGGTGTTCTTGAGCTCGGCGAGCTGGTGGGATGGCCTTGGTGGAATGGATTCAATCCAAGATCATTTGCCTCGTATGGTGGTGGCTAGTCCTATTTATAGAGGCCACGGTCCTCTTCCCAAATATTAGGCAGGAAGGGATCCCACAACGGCCAAGTTTGAAGGGAGAAAACTAGTACATGCTATCCTGGCAAAAGGTGGTCTTCGCCTGCCAAAGGCTCTGGTGGTGATGTAGCTGTGGGCTCCGCGATGACCTCCGTCGTGTCGTCCTGCTGGTCTTGGTCTCATTGCACCGATATGGAAACCTTTGCCTGACACCTCGGGACTCCTCGCCTGCACCTGCCTCTTTAGCACCAAAGAGGAAACTGGTACACTGCACCTACTGGCGCCCGCTTGGCCTTGTTCGTCATGGCTCACGTCACGTGAACCTCGCGAGGTGCCCCTTGCATAGATATCTCCGCTCCTCGAGAGCCAGCCTAGTGAGGCTGCCCCTGAGGAGGTCTTGGTGTCATCCGCCTCGCGAGGCTTGCCACCTCGCAAGGGTCTTGAGTGGTTGCTGCTGAAGATGGGCCGTACCAGGCCGTTGGTGGAGCCGCGTCATGGGCCACAGGCAGGCAAGTCTAGGTACCCCTATTCCCAAGACGCCGATAGTAGCCCCTAGGCCCAAGGCGCGCTCGGACTTGGCTTCAAGGCGAAGTCAAAGGGAAAGCACGGAGCACCGCGGGCCCTAACCACCTGCGGCCTTGATTGACGCGTGGCGACTGACGAGACGTGGGCGTCTCCGCTTCCCCACGCTGCCTCGGCAACCATTCGACTTGACAAGACCCTGCTACATGCAGAAGAAAACCATCATTACCTTAGATCGTGGAGGCCGACAGTTGGCCTCTTTCTGGCTCCAAATGAGGAGAGGGTGGAGCCCCCGTTGCTCATCTCTTTCTCCACTTCGCCTGCTTCTCATTACTCCTCGCCCCACCGTCCTGCTACGACTCCCATGGCATCGATAAGGAGGTTCTCCGCCGCTGAGAAAGGAAAGACCCCCCGTGAAGAGCAGGGGCCGCTTCCGCTGAAGAAGAGGTTGGCCCGCCCCCGCGACGTTGTTATGAGACAGGGGTGACGAGGCCTTGGTACGAGCGGCCTCGCCCTGGCTGCCCGCTGCCCTTGTACGCCCAGGCAGAGGGCTCCAAAGGAGGAGGTAGTGGCCCGCGCCACTCGTGCCACGGCCTTTGTGGCCGTGCTGTGGTGGCATGCGCCGCCAGCCCACAAACTCACGCCGGGGGCTCCTCGTGTGAATTAGTGGTGTGGGAAGCAATGCCCCCGCGCACGTGGATCAAATTCATGTAGTTCTTCGCTGAAGAAATGCCGCCGAGGGGGCCACTCGAGCTGTGGCTGCAGCACGCCGAGTGCGGCACCCCGGCGATGGGAGCAGAGGTCGAGGTCGTCTCCCCGGGCAAGATCTTCATGACCCCTGGATGGGGTGAGGTCGCCCGCGCCTGCCGCGCAGAGGGGGCCCTCGCCATCCATTTCGAGTACGACGGGGCCTCCATGATGTTCTTCAAGGTCTTTGATGAGGAAGGCCGCCGCCTAGAGTACTGCCCTGGAGGGGGTCGCCAAGACGGCGCAGGGGCAGGTGATGGACCCGCCCTTGGTCCTGCCGACGGCTCCTCCAGCAGTAGCGATGGCGCCTGTGGTGATACCTGTAGATATGACTCCTAGAAGCCTTCTTCTTCTGTTCCCTGCGAGGAATTGAGATGAACCCCGTGGGGGTGTGTAAAGAATCTGTAGTGCTTTTGCAGCGATGTTATTTCAATTATGAAGTTCATGATTGCGCATCTTGCTTCAGCATTGTCCCCCCTTTTCGTCCTCGCGTCAGCTTAGTGCTCTACGCCGACAGGTCCCACTCCCCAGGCAGGCTTCAGCCCTCGCTGGTATACCAGATCACGATGTCGTGGTCAAGGCCAGGAGGTGAGCGGCCTGAGGTCCGGTAGGAGCTCCTGAGGCGTGATGCTCAAGAGGCCCCCCTTGGCGTGCAAGAAGCTTCCTGAAGGCAGAAAGGGAAGGCGGCATTGCAAGAGCAAGGCTGCTGGAGCCGAAAATCCGAAGCCACATGCTGGGCTGACTTGAACACGTGACTTATCTGATCAAGCCTGAGGCGGTTCCCTTGTGCAGACCTTGGTTCGTGCATCAGTGGTGGTGGTATGGCTGGGTTAGGCCCGCACCATCTTCCCTCAGCTCGCCACGGAGCTCGAGGATGTTGTCAACGGGATCGACCCCATGGTGGAGGGGGAAGCCTGCGCGCTCTCCTCATCAGCACTGACGCGCGTCCTCAACCACCTTCATCTTCGCGACCCTGATGTCGACCTTGGTGCCCTGCTCGAGCCTGTGTATGAAGAGCGCGACGCAGCTGCCGCCAAGGCCGTGAAGGGCCAGGTGGAGGCTCTGTTGAAGAAGTTCCTTGCCATTAACCTAGCACCCCCGGCTGATGGTGCTGCCGGTCCCGCGACCACGGCTGACGGCACGAGCGACGGCAATTCCGCCAATAGGGGGCGCTCCCTGACAATGGCACCCAAGGTTGAAGAGGAGGCTTGCTGGCAGACGGTGGTGCTCCTTCCCATTTTTACTTTCCTGCAAACTTCCCTGCGATATGCAACATGCCTCGTGGAGGCGTCAAAACTTCTGTTTGGTGTTTGAAGAACAATATATTTTGTAATATTTTATTAAGATTCCGCGATTTCCTTACCATTTGCTTGATGTTCTACGTCGGCGGGGCCCGACCCCGCGCATACCTCACCTGCCGTTGGGCCATCCGGATCACCAGGACATGACCAAAGGGTGAGGGGCTACGCGGCCAGTTAGGCTCCTGAGTTGCGATGCTCAGGAGTCCCCCTTGATGCGCAAACAACCTGTGGGAAGGAGATGCGAAAGTAGGCCTTAGTGTTCTACGTCGGCAGGGCCCAGCCCCGTGCGTACCTCAGCCGTTGTTGGGTTGTCCGGATCGCCAGGACGAGGCCAAGGGGTGAGGGGCTACATGACCAGCTAGGCTCCTGAGTCGCGATGTTCAGGAGTCCCCCTGATGCTCAAATAGACCTCCATACCTGTCCTCGCCGAGGTCCTGCTCGGGAGGGGCGCGCAATGACCAGGTCCGAGGGACCTGGCAGGGTGGCGTACGCTAGGCGTGACCTGAGCGTAGCCCCCGTGCCCAGCCCCTCGCGCAACTCTGTCGAGGGGAAAGTGTTGCGGCGAGGCTGGACACTGAGTCGAGTGGCTCCCTGAGGTTGATGCGGCCATGGGGTCGCCCTCAGTTGTTTATTACCAGCGCAGAGCATAGCGCTTCCGGACTTGCACGGGCATAGCCGCTCCTCGACCGTGTCGACTGCCAGTGCGGAGCATGGTGCTTCCACTGGTGCGTGGGTGAGGGCTCCCTCTGAGTGGAGCCCCCGGGGCGTGTACAGCCCCGCCCTGACACGTGGCTTGCACGGCAGGGCTAGACGAGGTGTGTCTGGGCACTCGTGAGCCAACATGGGACTCACGAGGCCCTACCTCAAGGCGGGTTGTGCCTGGTCTTGATTCTTGGTGTTTGCGGTGGCCCTGAGAGATGGTTAGGCAACCTGCGCTGGATGAATCTCCTGAGGTGATCACATGAGAAGGCCAAACACCAACGACCCCCGGAGGTGACATGAATGGGGCTGGCCCGCCAGACAAAGCTCAGTCATTGGGTTTATTGACACTGCACGGATAGACCCGAGCACAGACGCCATGCCTAGTCTTCTCATGCAAACAATCCTAAAGAAAGACAACCGGCGCGCGACTCCCATGGTGGAGAGGGTGGTCGTGGGTGGGATTGCAACGGCGCACGATGTTCATGGTATCGAAGTACCGGGCAGGCAGATGACAATCATAAGGTAAATCATGCAAGGAGGCAAGCTAGTTCAGATAAGTGCGAAAATGATACATGCCACTGGGAGGGACCCGAGCGGCCTGGGATGATGCAGCCCGAGGGGCGCCCCCAACAGAGTAAGCTAAAGATGCAAAAGGATACATGTCGCAGGGACAGGCCCGCGCGACTTGGGGATAATGTTGCCCCAGGGGCGCCCCCAACTGAATGAACTGGAAAGAGCCACCTGATACCATTGCTGGAGAGGTGTTGGGGTAGCTGAAGATGCGTGCTGAAGAAGTTGCTCCTCACGAGTCGCCAGGGTCCTGAGCCTCGGGAGGCTCTGGGGGCCCGGGCGGCTCATGAAGAACCATCACCCTCTCTGCCAGGAATGCCTGATGCCTGGCCTCCTGAGCCGCTAGAATGGTCCATAAGTGGCACTGGAAGGTGACAACCGCGTTCGGCAAGCCGAACGGCATGCGAACATAGATGTGAGGTGGACCCTCGCACCGACCAACGCGCAAAGGCCAGAGATGCCCCTGAGATGCGGCCCTGTTGAGCCCTGGAATGTCAACATAGACACGCAGCCCATCATCCTCGCTAGGACGCGGAGCTACGCCAAGTGGAGGGCGACGGTCGCCGTGTATGGTCCTTGCTTCTTTAAGCCCCTGGGTCGCCTTGGTGATGAAAACTTGAGCACCAGGCGCTCCATGCCTTGTGCCCTCTTGAGGGAAACGTGCGGGAAAGCACGCCTCCATGTGGTGCCCGAGCGCCTCCCTCGTGACGTTGGCTAGGTCCGAGGCCCTCCAGAAGAGAGCCCCCGAGCCCATCCTGAGGAGGGCGCCGGGCGCACCTTCCTATGCGAGGGAGGGAGGCGCCCCATCCATGGGTGCAAGTCCTGAGGTGGTGCCGCTAGAAATGCCGCTCTCCTGAGGCCCTTGGTGGAGCAGCAGCTTATTCTTCTTAGGGATGGCCTCAGGAGGGTTCAGGGCGCCTTCGTTGTCTGGGTCTTCGGTTGCGGCCGCCTGGTAAGTGCGCTCAAGAGAACACACCGTGTCCTTTTCCTCACAGGCGACCGTGATGATGCCTCCACTCCCTGGCATCTTGAGGACGTTGTATCCGTGATGGGTCACCGCCATAAACTTGGCCAGGGCTGGATACCCAAGGATGGAGTTGTACGGCAGGTGGATGTGGGTGACATCGAAGTCAATGAGCTCGGGGCGGTAGTTTTCGCGCTGGCCGAAGGTGACAGGGAGGTGGACCTGCCCTATCGGGGTGGTGGAGCCGTCGGTCACTCCTGAGAAGGGCTTGGTAGGCTGTAGCTGATCGTATGGCACTTGAAGGCGGTCGAACGTTTCAATGGAAAGGACATCGAGTCCCACACCACCGCCAGTGAGGGTCTTGGTGACTTGGACATTGCTAATGACGGGCGAGCAGAGCATCGGGAGGCGCCAGCCGTCGCTGCACACTTGAGCTGGTCGGAGGAGCTGAAGGTGATGGCGCACTTGGACCACCTGAACGGGCGCGTGGCCTCGAGCCTAGAAAGGGCCGCGTTCACCTCTCGAGCAAACTGCTTGAAGATACACTGAGAGGTTCAGGCCTGAGCGCCACCCAAGATGCAAGCAATGGTGCTAGGCTCCTAAAAGCCCCCAGCCCCCTCGTCCCGATGATGGTCGTCGTTCCTTCTTGGTGGTGGTGGCAGCGGAGGGAGGCCAGCGTTGCCCTGGGGGCGGTCCTCACGAGGTTGGTCTCTCCAGGCGCCCTCGTGAGGCTGGTCCTGCCAGCGGTCCCCACGAGGCCGGTCGCGCCACTCTTGGCGGGGGCCGCGGTTGTCCCAGCGTCCTCCACTTCATCCTCCTTCTCGGCCGTAGCCCCGGTCGTTGCGCTTGGGGCATTGACCGAAGCGGCCATCATGAATGGCCCTGAGCTCCTGAAAGTCGTTGGTGTTGTGGTTGTGAACATTGTGGAAGGTGCAGAACGGCCGGCCGGCCTTGAATGACTCGGGGTGGTCACGGTCGTGCTTCATCTCTGGCTCCGCCATGAGCACGACAGCACCCTTGCGCTTCACGTCCTTAGTCTTGGCTTTCTTGTCCTCCTGGTTGGAAGCCGGGAGCTCGAGGAGAGAAATGCGCCCTTCCTCAGCTCTTGCGCACTTGGTTGCCATGTTGAACATCTCCAGGGCCATGCACAAGTCCTCGTGGATGGCGAGCTCCTCCTTCATCTTGATGTCACAGACGCCATCGGATAACACAGAGATGATGGCCTCGTCCATCACCTTGGGGATCTTGAGGCAAACACTGTTGAAATGCTGGATGTACTTCTGGAGGGTATCCCCTGGTTGTTGCTTGATGTGCCGCAGGTCACCAGCGGCAGGCGGGCAGTCGCGAGTGCCCTGGAAGTTGGTGACAAAACGCTTGCGCACATCTTGCCCCGGGAGGAGATCGATCCTGCGGGCAGGTTCAGGAGCTCCAAGCGCGCGCCATCCTTGAGGGCCATGGGAAACCAGTTCGCCATGACCTCCTCGTCGCCGCTGGCCACCTCGATGCTCAGCTCGTAGAGCTGCAAGAACTCTGCAGGGTCAGGGGTGCCGTCGTAGCACGGAGATAGGCCGGGCTTGAACTTGCCAGGCTAGACGAGGGTGCACAGCTCGGGAGTGAAGGCACAACAACCTGCTGTGGTCACCAGAGCCCGCCGCGGAGGCGGAGCCTGGTCCTGGTATCCACGCGCCGCCATCACAGGCGGCACGCGGTCTTGACTTGGTGGTGCTGGGAGTGCAGGAGCATTTCCTTTTGGCCAAGGGACTTCTTGGCAGCTTCCTTCTTCGTGCGCGGACGCCCTAGGCGGTGGGTCGCGCTGCGGGGCCGCGCGTCTTGGTGCGAGGGAGGCATCTTGATGCGGAGGTGGTAGAGACGCTCCGTGGGCTACGTCACCCGTAGCTGGAGGTGGGTGAGGCAGCGAGAGGGACGGTGCGGGATAGGCCCCAGCGGCGCTGACGAGCTCGACGATGCGGTCTAGCCAGTCTTCATGGAGGGCATCGATCGGACGGTAACGCAGGAGCTCACGTGCCATAAGCAGCGCGGCCTACGCGTCTATGGGTGCGCGACGAGCATTGGACGATGAACCGACCGAAGTCAGCGACAGGGTGGCGGTGCGTCCATCCCGCTGCGTGGAAGGGTGCAGCGATGAAGCTTGCTGCTCATTTCCCGCAGGCCGGTGACATCATTGACGGTGGGTGATGAAGAACGGTGGGGAGGTCCGCCAATGGGCATTGTCTGAGCAACATGAGCGGCAAGGGCGACCCGACGCTTAGCACGGGCTCGGCGAGCGTCAGCCATGGATGCGGCGGAGCGGTGGAGCATGGATCGACGGAGGAAAGGCTTCAGCGCACCCCTACCTGGCGCACCAAATGTCGGATTGTGGGTTCCGACAAACCCTTGAGGTTCGAACTCTGGGGTGCGCATGAAGAACGCTCTCTCCCTAGCTCACTCGCACAACGATCTCAAGGACTAGCTCGACGAACCCAAAGAACAAGAGACACGATGGTTTATACTGGTTCAGGTCACCATTGTGGTGTAATACCCTACTCCAGTGTGGTGTGGTGGATTGCCTCGTAGGCTGAGTATGAACAAGTACAAGGTAAGAACAACCTCCTGAGGAGAGGTGTTCTTGAGCTCGGCGAGCTGGTGGGATGGCCTTGGTGGAATGGATCCAATCCAAGATCAGTTGCCTCCTATGGTGGTGGCTAGTCCTATTTATAGAGGCCACGGTCTTCCCAAATATTAGGCGGGAAGGGATCCCACAATGGCCAAGTTTGAAGGGAGACAACTAGTACAGGCTATCCTCGCAAAAGGTGGCGTTCACCTGCCAAAGGCTCTGGTGGTGATGTAGCTGTGGGCTCCGCGATGACCTCCGTCGTGTCGTCCTGCTGGTCTTGGTCTCGTTGCACCGATATGGAAACCTTTGCCCGACACCTCGAGACTCCTCGCCTGCACCTGCCTCTTTAGCACCAAAGAGGAAACTGGTATACTGCGCCTGCCTGGCCTTGGTCGTCATAGCTCACGTCACGTGAACCTCGCGAGGTGCCCCTTGCATAGATATCTCTGCTCCTCGGGAGCCAACCTAGTGAGGCTGCCCCTGAGGAGGTCTTGGTGTCGTCCGCCTCGCGAGCCTTGGCCCCTCACGAGGTTCTTGAGTGGTTGCTACTGAAGATGGGTCGTACCAGGCCGTTGGTGGAGCCGCATCATGGGCCGTAGGCAGGCAAGTCTGGGTACCCCCATTCCTAGGACGCCGGCAACGGTACTACCGCCCGGGGCGTGGAAGTAAAAAATTACTTCCGCTCCAGGCGCGGTATGATACTTCTCCAACCTATCTATAATTTATGAAGTATTCATGCTATTATATAATCCATCTTAGATGTTTTATATGCATTTATATGCTATTTTATACTCCCTCCGTCCCAAATTTTTTGTCTTAGATTTGTCTAAATATGGATGTATCAAGTCACTTTTTAGTATTAGATACATCTGTATCAAGACAAATCTAAGACACGAATTTTGGGACGGAGGGAGTATGATTTTTGGGACTAACCTATTAACTTAGAGCCCAATGCCAGTTTCCCCCCCTTGTTTTTGAGTATTGTAGAAAAGGAATACCAAACGGAGTCCAATTGACGTGCCAATTTTTGATGATTTTTTATGGACCAAAAAAAGCGCCCGGACTAAAAGAGTTGGGCCAGAAGAGTCCCGAGCCGTCCACAAGGGTGGGGGTGCGCTCCACCCCCTAGGCGTGGGCCCCAATCTCATGGATGACTCGGAGACCCCCCTGGCATGAAACCGACGCCAAAAATTCCTATAAATACAGAAACCCCTAGAAAATGACCTTGAAAGTGCAACTATCCCCGGGTGGTTTTGGTAATTCCTAACAACATATAGCTCATTGAGCTAATGCTACTTGAAGATAAATATTTCTGGAAAAGCTCAATGATTGGCATGGCATGGATTAGAAAGTGGACCCCTCAAAATGCTAAGGACAAAAGAATTGGCTTGAGCTCAAAGCACAAGACTCTACATTTCATTTTTAGTGATCCAAGATCACATTGAGTCCATAGGAAAATCCAATACTATTAAGAGGGGATGAGGTGTTGCTTAATGAGGCTCTTGCTCAAAGTGCTTAGTGATATGCTCCACAACCCTCAACCACTTTCGCATATCCAAATATATCCCAAACCAAAAGTCAAACTCGGCCCCACCGATTTGATCTATCCGGCGCCACCGAGTTCACTTGACATAGCCACTACCACAAACCCTAGTATTTTCGGTTCCACCGATAGGGATCTCGGTCTCACTGAGATGGGATTGTAATCTCACTGTTTTCCTTCATAACATTTCGGTCCAACCGAGATGATCGAGCGGTCCCACCGAGATTGCAATGCAAACTCTCTGTTTCCCTTTCGTAATGTTTCGGTTCTACCGAGAGAGTGAATCGGTCCCACCGAGATTGCCTGACCAACTCTCTAGTTAGTCTATTGTCAAAATCGCTCTCACCGAGTTTGTGTAATCAGTCTCACCGAGATTACGTTATGCCCTAACCCTAATGATATCGGTCCCACCGAAAACCCTAATGGTCACATTATGAACTAAACTGGTCTGACCGAGTTGTACGATTCGGTCCCACCGAGTTTGATGATTTGTGTGCAACGGTTAGATTTTGTGTGGAGGCTATATATACCCCTCCGCCCACTCTTCATTCGTGGAGAGAGCCATCAGAACATGCCTACACTTCCAACATACATTTTCTGAGAGAGAACCACCTACACTTGTGTTGAGGTCAAGATATTCCATGCCAACCACATAAATCTTGATATCTAGCCTTCCCCAAGTTGCTTTCCACTCAGATCATCTTTCTACCAAATCCAATCCTATGAGAGAGAGTTGAGTGTTGGGGAGACTATCATTTCAAGCACAAGAGCAAGGAGTTCATCATCAACACACCATATATTACCTTTTGGAGAGTGTGTCTCCTATATTGGTTAGGTGTCACTTGGGAGGCTCCGTCAAGATTGTGGAGTTGAACCAAGGAGTTTGTACGGGCAAGGAGATTGCCTACTTTGTGAAGATCTACCCTAGTGAGGCAAGTCCTTCGTGGGCGATGACCATGGTGGGATAGACAAGGTTGCTTCTTCGTGGACCCTTCGTGGGTGGAGCCCTCCGTGGACTCGTGCAACCATTACCCTTCGTGGGTTGAAGTCTCCATCAACGTGGATGTATGATAGCACCACCTATCGGAACCACACCAAAAATCTCCGTGTCCACATTGTGTTTGCTCCCTCCAAACTCCTCCGTTTACCTTCATATGCAATTGTTTTACATTCCGCTGCTATACTCTTAGAATTGCATGTGTAGGTTGTTTGCTTGACTTGTGCTAAGTTGCTAAAATCTGCCAAGAATTAAAATTGGGAAAAGGCTAGATTTTTATTTGGTCAAGTAGTCTAATCACCCCTCCAGACATATTTTCGATCCTACAAGTGGTATCAGAGCTTTGGTCTCCATTTGCCTTGATTTCCTTAGCTTTGGTTATCATAACCTTGGTTTCATAACCTAGGAGAGTATGGCGTCTAGTGAGGGAAATTACCACCGTAGAGGTCCTTATTTTGATGGTACTAATTTTGCTAGTTGGAAGCATAATATGAAAATGCATATTCTTGGACATAACCCCGCCGTTTGGGCTATTGTGTGTACTGACTTGCAAGGTGAATTCTTTGATGGGCGAGAACCAAACCGTGAGGCTAGTGCGAAAGAGTTGAAGATGCTGCAATATAATGCTCAAGCTTGTGATATTCTCTTCAACGGATTGTGCCCCGAAGAATTCAACAAAATCAGCCGTCTTGAGAATGCAAAGGAAATTTGGGATACTTTGATTGATATGCACGAAGGTACCGACTCCATCAAGGAATCCAAATTGGATGTGCTTCAATGTCAACTTGACAAGTTCAAAATGAAGGATAGTGAAGGTGTCGCTGAAATGTACTCTAGGCTTGCTCTCATCACAAATGAGTTTGCCGGCTTAGGAAGTGAAGAGATGACCGATATATTCATCATCAAGAAGATCCTAAGAGCCTTGGATGGAAAATATGATACCGTGTGCACATTGATCCAAATGATGCCCAATTACAAAGATCTCAAGACAGCGGAAGTCATTGGAAGGATTGTTGCTCATGAGATGTCACTCAAGGATAAGGAAGAGCTTCACAACAAGTCAAGTGGTGCTTACAAAGCCTCATGTGATGCTCCCACATCTTCAAGTGAGAAACAAAACTTCAATGAAGAATTGAGCCTAATGGTGAAGAACTTCAACAAGTTCTACAAGAGTAGAAGCAAGGAAAGAAGTTCCAAGTCAAGGTCCTACAGTGACAAAAGATCTTCAAGTCATGAACATAATTGCTACAATTGTGGAAGACCCAGACACTACTCCAATAAGTGTATGGCTCCCTACAAAAGAAGAGAAGGTTCTCCCAAAAGAAGGAGTAGGAGAGAAGAATCACCACCAAGAGAGACAAGGAGTAGAGATGACCGTTATGAACGAAGAACATCATGGAGAAGCAAGGATTCGGAAAGGAAGGACAAATCATCAAGGGGCTACACAAAACAAAGACATCAAGCTCATGTTGGTGAATGGGTATCCGGCTCCGACTCCGACGATCACTCCGAGAGAAGTTATCACCCCGACTCCGAATATACTCAAGATGAAGGTGTTGCCGGTCTAGCACTTGTGTCAACCAACTCCTATAACATATTTGACTCACCAAATGAAGGAAGTGGAAGATGCTTCATGGCTAAAGTCCCAAAGGTATCACACCCCGAGTATGTTGATTTCAATAGTGATGAAGATGACTTGCTAGGTGATGATGATTTACTTGTTGACAATTCTAGTGATGAAAACTATGATGAGCTTGCTATTAATCATGCTAATCAAGACAAAACAAATGAAGATGATAAGAAGGAGATTGAGCGTCTAGCTAAAGAGCTAAACACTCTTAAGTTAGCTCATGAAACTACCTTGGGAAATCATCGAGAGCTTTTAAAGACTCATGAGAAGCTATGCTTTGAAAAGCTCAACCTTGAGCAAGAGCATGAGTTCTTAAAGGCGATCAATGACGATCTTCGCAAGAAAAGTTCCTCTTACATTGCCAAGCATTTACTTTTGCCTACTTACATGCCACAAGTTAAATCTAGCAACAAGAGTAAGAAAGATTCTTCTTCTAGTAGTAACAATAATCATGCTAAACTCAATGATGTTGCTTCTAGTAGTTCTCTTGATTCCACTAATGATTCTCTTAGCCAAGTTACACTTGAGCAAGAAAATAGCTTATTGAAGGGAATTATAGATAAAGGTGTTTACAAGAGCCTTGCCGGAAGTAAGCAATTTGAGGAAATTATACGCAAGCAAGGAAGACACCGGAAGAATCAAGGTGTTGGTTTTGAACGGAAGTTCAATGCCAATGGAGTTGAGTGGGAAGAAGATCAATACCCCAAGGCGAAGTTTTGAAAGTGCAACTATCCCTAGGTGGTTTTGGTAATTCATAACAACATATAGCTCACTGAGCTAATGCTATTACAAGATAATTATTTCAGGAAAGCTCAAAGATTGGCATGGCATGGATGTGAAAGTGGAACCCTCAAAATGCTAAGGACAAAGGATTGGATCAAGCTCAAAAGCTCAAGACTCTTCATTTTATATTTTAGTGATCCAAGATCACATTGAGTCTTTAGGAAAAGCCAATGCTATCAAGGAGGGATGAGGTGTTGCTTAATGAGCCTCTTGCTTCATGTGCTTAGTGATATGCTCCAAAACCCTCAACTACCTTCCCATATCCACATATGACCTAAACCCTAAGCCAAACTCGGTCCTACCGATTCTTCCTATCCGGCGCCACCGAGTTTCACTTGTCATTAGCCACTGCCAAACCCTAGCAATTTGGTTATATCGATAAGGATCTCGGTCTCACCGAGATGGGATTGCAAACTCTCTGTTTCCCTTTCGTAACTTTTCGGTCTCACCGAAAGAGCGAATCGGTCCCACCGAGATTGCAATGTAAACTCAGTGTTTCCCCTTTGTAACTTTTCGGTCTCACCGAGTTCCACTCGGTCTCACCGAAAGAGCAAATCGGTCCCATCGAGTTTGCCTGACCAACTCTTTGGTTAGCTAATTACCAAATTCGGTCTCACCGAGATTACGTTATGCCCAAACCCTAACCATATCGGTCCTACCGAGTTGCATGTCAGTCCCACCGAAAATCTCTAACGGTCACTAGGTTTACATTTTCGGTCCGACCGAGTTTATTGATTCGGTCCCACCGAGATTGGAAAACTGTGTAACGGTTGGATTTTGTGTGGAGGCTATATATACCCCTCCACCTCCTTCTCATTCGAGGAGAGAGCCATCAGAACACACACACCATTCCAGCTCATATGTTCTGAGAGAGAACCACCTACTCATGTGTTGAGACCAAGACATTCCATTCCTACCATATGAATCTTGATCTCTAGCCTTCCCAAGTTGCTTTCCACTCAAATCTTCTTTCCACTAAATCCAAATCCTATGAGAGAGAGAGTTGAGTGTTGGGGAGACTATCATTTGAAGCACAAGAGCAAGGAGTTCATTACCTACACACCATTTGTTACTTCTTGGAGAGTGGTGTCTCCTAGATTGGCTAGGTGTCGCTTGGGAGCCTCCGACAAGATTGTGGAGTTGAACCAAGGAGTTTGTAAGGGCAAGGAGATCGCCTACTTCGTGAAGATCTACCGCTAGTGAGGCAAGTCCTGTGTGGGCGATGGCCATGGTGGGATAGACAAGGTTGCTTCTTCGTGGACCCTTTGTGGGTGGTTGCTTCTTCGTGGACTCTTCGTGGGTGGAGCCCTGTGTGGACTCGCGCAACCATTACCCTTGGGTGGAGCCCTGTTGGACTCGCGCAACCGTTACCCTTCGTGGGTTGAAGTCTCCATTAACGTGGATGTAGGATAGCACCACCTATCCGAACCATGGGAAAAATATCCGTGTCTCCAATTGCGTTTGAATTCTCCAAACCCTTCCCTTTACATTCTTGCAAGTTGCATGCTTTACTTTCCGCTGCCTATATACTCTTTGCATGCTTGCTTGAATTATGTGATGATTGCTTGACTTGTCCTAAATTAGCTAAAATCTGCCAAGAACTAAAATTGGGAAAAGGTTAAGTTTTTATTTGGTCAAGTAGTCTAATCACCCCCCTCTAGACATACTTTCGATCCTACAAGTGGTATCAGAGCTTTGGTCTCCATTTGCTTTGATCTCCATAGCTTTTGGTGGTCATAGCCTTGGTTTCACAACCTAGGAGAGTATGGCGTCTAGCGAGGGAAATTATCACCGCAGAGGTCCTTACTTTGATGGTACTAATTTTGCTAGTTGGAAGCATAAAATGAAAATGCATATTCTTGGACATAACCCCACTGTTTGGGCCATTGTGTGTGTTGGTTTGCAAGGTGACTTCTTTGATGGGAGAGAACCGAACCGTGAAGCTACCGCGGATGAGTTGAAGATGTTGCAATACAATGCTCAAGCTTGTGATATTCTCTTCAACGGATTGTGCCCCGAAGAATTCAACAAAATCAGCCGTCTTGAGAATGCCAAGGAAATTTGGGACACTTTGATTGATATGCATGAAGGTACCGACTCCGTCAAGGAATCCAAGTTGGATGTGCTTCAAAGCCAACTTGACTAGTTCAAGATGAAGGATGGTGAAGGTGTCGCCGAAATGTACTCTAGGCTTGCTCTCATCACAAATGAGATTGCCGGCTTAGGAAGTGAAGAGATGACCGATAAATTCATCATCAAGAAGATTCTAAGAGCCTTGGATGGAAAATATGATACCGTGTGCACATTGATCCAAATGATGCCCAATTACAAAGATCTCAAGCCAACGGAGGTGATTGGAAGAATTGTTCCTCATGAGATGTCACTTAAGGATAAAGAGGAACTTCACAACAAATCAAGTGGTGCCTATAAAGCCTCATGTGAAGCCCCTACATCATCAAGTGAGAAACAAGACTTCAATGAAGAATTGAGCTTAATGGTGAAGAACTTCAACAAGTTCTACAAGAGTAGAAGCAAAGATAGAAGCTCCAAGTCAAGGTCCTACAATGACAAAAGATGTTCTAGTCGAGAGCGAAACTGCTACAATTGTGGAAGACCCAGACACTATTCCAATGAGTGTACGGCTCCCTACAAGAGAAGAGAAGATTCTCCAAAAAGAAGAAGCAAAGGATCACCACCAAGAGAGAGAAGGAGTAGAGATGATCGTTATGAACGAAGATACTCACGGAGAAACAAGGATTCGGAAAGGAAGGAAAAATCATCAAGGAGCTACACAAGACGAAGACATCAAGCTCATGTTGGTGAATGGGTATCCGGCTCCGACTCCGACAGCCACTCCGAGAGAAGTTATCACTCCGACTCCGAAGATACTCAAGATGAAGGTGTTGCCGGTCTAGCACTTATGTCAACCAACTCCTACGACATATTTGACTCACCAAATGAAGGAATTGGAAGATGCTTCATGGCCAAAGGTCCTAAGGTAACACACCCCGAGTATGTTGATTTCAATAGTGATGAAGATGACTTGTTAGCTGATGATTTGCTTGTTGACAACTCTAGTGATGAATACTATGATGAAATGTCAATTAAACATACTAATCAACATAAAACGAATGACAATGATAAGGAGAAGATTGAGGCCCTAACTAAAGAACTAAACACTCTTAAGTTAGCTCATGAAACCATCTTTGAAGATCATCGAGAACTTTTAAGAGCTCATGAGAAATTACGCTTTGAAAAGCTCAATCTTGAGCAAGAGCATGAGTTCTTAAAGGCAATCAATGATGATCTCCGCAAGAAAAGTTCTTCTTACATTGCCAAGCGTTTACTCTTATCCACTTACATGCCTCAAGTCAAGTCTAACAAGAAATATTCTTCCTCTAGCAGTAACAATGATCATGCTAAATCCAATATTGTTGCTTCTAGTAGTTCTCTTGATTCCACTAATGATTCTCTTAGCCAAGTTACACTTGAGCAAGAAAATAGCTTATTGAAGGGAATTATAGAGAAAGGAGTGTACAAAAGCCTTGCCGGGAGTAAGCAATTCGAGGAAATTGTGCGCAAGCAAGGAATGCACCGGAAGAATCAAGGTGTTGGTTTCGAACGAAAGTTCAATGCCAATGGAGTTGAGTGGGAAGAAGATCAATACCCCAAGACAAAGTTTGTCCCTCAACAAGAGAAGTTCAAGGGGACACAAGCTCAAGATGATCTTCCACCACAAGACTACAAGCAAAAAGGCAAGGACAAGCTTCAAGAGGAAATTGATGCATTTGAAGAAGCTCCAAAGACCTTAGTTAAGTGGATTCCCAAGACTACTTCAAGTTCCACTTCATCAAGTACGACTACAACTCCAAGGATTCCCATCAAGATGATGTGGATCCAAAATAAGAAGAACTAGAGAGTTCTTGAGGGTGACTCCGCCAACATACTTCACTCTTATCATTTTGGCAAGAACAAGTGCAATCAACTTCCACATCTTGCACTAGTTCAAGGAGTCACAAACCCTCTTGTTGGTAAGACAAGGGACAAGGTAACCTAAAAGTTTTCATGGACATCATCTTTTGTGTGCATCACTCTATGTCTATGGATATCCTTGTTTGTTCCTTGTGGGACTAACCCATGTAGGTATTGAAAGTGCAATTCACTCAAATGGATAGCTCCGAGTGATGTACATCAACATCGAGCATCCACATCTTCAACATCTACATGAAGTCATCATCGACAAAACCCAAGGTTAGTTCATCCCTCTTAGGGGGGATATCACATCTAAGGGGAGATTTACTCTAAGACTTGAGCTAAAGCAACTCTAAAGATGTGAACAAAACAATGCTTTATGTAAAAGTGGTAACCCCACTTGAGCTTAAATGATGAGTATGGTCTATGATCAAGTGTTCTCACTTGACTCCTAAGTCAATATACTCATATATAGATGACCTAGTCATCGCAAATTGCTTGATAGATGCTAGAATTGGTTGTGCATGCCTTGTCACATATTTCATTTGCCATCTTATTGTGTGAGCATGCTGGTTGCATATTTTACTCATTCGAGGACATCCACTTGTTGTTTTGATTGTTCGGTTTTATCTTCCTTTGCCAAGTGGATGGACAAGAATGCCTAAGAACCTCCTCTAGCTATCTATGTTGTTCTCGTCTCAAACTCTATTCATGCTGCATCACAAAATTTGATCAAGTCAGATTCGAACCACTCTGTGTGAGGAGCGCTCGGAGTCCCCGATTCGTCATAGACTTAAACTTCCAAAACCTCTTTATGATTCTCGGTCTGACCGATACCCCACTTTTGGTCCTACCGAGATCATTAAGTTGATCTAGGTTTTCGATCTCGGTGCAACCGATTTGAACATTTCGGTCACACCAAGTTTCAGTAACTGCTTGCAGTTATGAATCTCGGTGCCACCGAGTTGTTCCACTCGGTCACACCGACAGGGTCGGGCTATATATAGTTACGGGCAAAATTTTGGAAATTTCTCCAAACCCCCCGCCCGCGCGATAGCCTGCTCTGCCATCGTGGTCTCCGGATCGTCTTCTCGCTGCCAGCCGCCTCCAGTCGCTGGTCTCCGTCGCCGTCAACGGGAATTCTACCCCGCCGTTGCCGCCGTAGCAAGTCTCCGCCGAACTAGGGTATGGACTTGATCATAGTGCTATTCCCCGTCCAATTCCTAGCACACTGTGTTCTTCATGATTCTTGCCACAATTGAAACACTCCTATCCAGTCAAAATGCCCGTAGATTAGCTTTGATTCGAAAATTTTAGGGTTAGGTTTCCGCCGAAACCATCTCGGACCCACCGAGTTGAAAAACTCGGTCCCACCGATTTGGCTTATGCCATTGCAAAAGTGAGACT
Source organism: Triticum dicoccoides (assembly GCF_002162155.2). NCBI lineage: Eukaryota > Viridiplantae > Streptophyta > Magnoliopsida > Poales > Poaceae > Triticum > Triticum dicoccoides. Next base: position 371,979,007 of record NC_041388.1, on the reverse strand, counting down.
CGGTCTGACCGAGAATTACTTATCGGTGTGACCGATTTTGGAACTCTGTGAAACCCTAGCAGTCTCGGTGCCACCGAATTGTGACTCGGTCCTACCGAGTTCACTAGTTTAGGTTCCAAAACTGCTTCGGTATCACCGAGTTTGAAAATCGGTAGATCCGAGATGATTTCAGTGGGAAACTAAAACTAAGTTTTTGGATCATTCTTTTGCAAAAATCTCTGCATTTTGTGATGCTCATCCTTTCTACCTCATCTATAATCTGTTCACAGGGTCAGCAGTCAGAGTTTGCAGCATGTCTGATCAAAGTGATAGCCAAAATGTGTCAGAACAGCAAGTGGTGATGAGTGAGGGCACTAGTCCCTCCAGCTCTTCTGATGAAGGCAGCAGGAGCACTCCTAGCAATTTGCCAAAGGCTGCCACGAGACAGAGGAAGAAGAGGACTTCAGATTCTGAAGATGAGGACTATGTGGCAGAGGAAGAGGCCACTTCCAAGAGAGTTGAGCCAGCTCAAGGCACTAAGCCAGGCCTGAAAATCAAAAGGCCAGCAGGCAGGCAGCCAATGTCAAAGGCCAGAATATCAACTGAGAAGCCCATAGAGCCAGTTGTAGCTGAGGGCAAGAAAAGAAAGGAAAGGGTGAAGAAGACTGTGGCTAGAGTGCTTGGCAAAGCTTCCATCATGGAAGAGGAAGAAGAAGAAGAGGTAGCTGCACCAGCGCCCAAGGCACCCAAGCTAATGGGAGATGCCATAAAATCAGGGGGAGCTGCTTCCAAGGCCAAGCCAGCTCCAAAGCCAAAGCCAAAGAGGAATACAAGAAGCATTCCTGCAGCTGAGAAGAACAAGGCCCCAGTGCCTGAGACTGTTGCAGAAGAAGAGGAAGAGAATGTCCTGAGAAAGCTAAAGCCCAAGATCCCAGACCACAACGATGCTCATCCTGTGGCTGAGGATATGAAGCTCAGGAGAGATTCAGGGCTGAGGAAGTGGAGAGAAGCAGACCCGTATGCTTCAAGGAGAAGGACATCAGTTGACTATAGGTTTCACACCAAGGAGCAGCAGGACTTTTATGAGACAGTGCTGCTAGATAAGAAGCCCATTGTTTGTGATATGCGATGGGTTGATTGGCAATATATTAAGGACAATGAGGAGCACTATCCTGGAGTGCAAGACAGCTTCATAGCTTGTGGAGTAGCTGACTTTGTTGGGCAGAAGCTCACAAAGTGGAACGAGGAGCTTATCATGCAGTTCTACTCCACGGCACACTTCTACCCAGATGGGAGGATCACATGGATGTCTGAGGGTACAAGGTACCAATCCACAGTTGCTGAGTGGGCACAGATCATTAATGCCCCAGAGGAGCAAGATGATGACTTGGATATCTATGCCAAGAAGAAGATGGACCACAACTCAATGTCAAATATGTACAAGGAGATCCCAAATGAAGCACTTGATACCTTCAAGTTTGGCTCAGTACATTACCTTCTGTCAGGGCTCCCGACTATCAATTGGATCTTGAGGCACACCTTATTGCCCAAGTCAGGTGATCACAAGATGATCAGAGGCCATGCTATCAACTTGCTACATGTGTTTGATGTGCCTCAGAAGTTCAAGGTGATGAGCCTCATAGTGGAAACAATCAAGAGGACTGCAGCAGATCAGAAGAGGAGTTGCGGATATGCCCCTCAAATTCAGGAGCTCATCAACTCCAAGATGGGCACGTGCATATATCTATTGGACAAGGAACACCTGCCCATCCGTCCAGATTTCAAGGACAATCAAGTTGTCATGACTGAGAATGAGCCATCATCTGCCCAAGCATATGCAAAGAAGGAGAAGGCGAGGAAGGAGAAAGCTGCCAAGATGCCTACTCAAGAGGAGGCATCTGAGTATTTCTTGAAGACTAAACAAGAGCAGCTTGGTTACTTGATTGCATCCACGCTGAGGATTGAGCAAAGTCTGGCCATCCTCACTCAGAATCAGCAGAGCCTAGAGAGAATCATGGAACAGAAGTTCTATGACTTGGATGTCAAAGTAACGGAAGTTCAGTCTGCAGTGAAGCAGCTCCAGGAGGACATGCAGGAGAGGAGAGGCAGGACTACCACTCATGCCTTTGCCAGAGTGCCAAGAGGTCCGAGGTCATCTGCCGTGCCAGTTGCTGACACAAGAGCCACCACCTCAGCACCAGCCACAGCCTCAGTTCCACCAGCTCCAGCATCTACTTCAGCTCCAACTCCAGCATCTACTTCAGCATCTACCGAAGCCTTCGTCCTTGGAGTGATCTGGACTCCACCACCACCAGAAGATCAAGCCTGAGCGTTGATCTAGCACTATACATTTTCTAGGAACTTTTTGGTAACTTGTTGCCAAAGGGGGAGAAGATGTATAGATCATAGGCTTCGAGAGAGAGAGTGTTGCTTTTCTCTTTTGCTTTATTTGGTGGTTTTTCAAACTTATTTGGTTTTGAGTGCTTGGATACTACGTCATTATTTGTGAGACATTGATGATCATGTGGTTGATCATAAGCTACACTTAATGCTTGCTTATTGCTATTACCCTATCTATCTTGTGTGATCATTCACTATTGGTGATGAGTGCATGTATTTCATTCTTATCATTTTAAGCGCTCCACCAAGTTGTATGTGACATGGAAGAGTAACCCATGACTCTAACTCTTTGTGCATTTGCAGTCCAAAGCAAATTTTAAATATGCACAAATTTAGGGGGAGCTCTTACTTATCACATACTTCTCAAAGCGACGATATATTTCATGCCTATTATCATTTGTCGAAGCTTTGTTCTATATGTTGTCATCAATTACCAAAAGGGGGAGATTGAAAGTGCAACTATCCCTAGGTGGTTTTGATAATTCATAACAACATATAGCTCATTGAGCTAATGCTATTACAAGATAATTATTTCAGGAAAGCTCAAAGATTGGCATGGCATGGATGTGAAAGTGGAACCCTCAAAATGCTAAGGACAAAGGATTGGCTCAAGCTCAAAAGCTCAAGACTCTTCATTTTATATTTTAGTGATCCAAGATCACATTGAGTCTTTAGGAAAAGCCAATACTATCAAGGAGGGATGAGGTGTTGCTTAATGAGTCTCTTGCTTCATGTGCTTAGTGATATGCTCCAAAACCCTCAACTACTTTCCCATATCCACATATGACCTAAACCCTAAGCCAAACTCGGTCCTACCGATTCTTCCTATCCGGCGCCACCGAGTTTCACTTGTCATTAGCCACTGCCAAACCCTAGCAATTCGGTTCTACCGATAAGGATCTCGGTCTCACCGAGATGGGATTGCAAACTCTCTGTTTCCCTTTCGTAACTTTTCGGTCTCACCGAAAGAGCGAATCGGTCCCACCGAGATTGCAATGTAAACTCAGTGTTTCCCCTTTGTAACTTTTCGGTCTCACCAAAAGAGCAAATCGGTCCCACCGAGTTTGCCTGACCAACTCTCTGGTTAGCTAATTACCAAATTCGGTCTCACCGAGATTACGTTATGCCCAAACCCTAACCATATCGGTCCTACCGAGTTGCATGTCAGTCCCACCGAAAATCTCTAACGGTCACTAGGTTTACATTTTCGGTCCGACCGAGTTTATTGATTCGGTCCCACCGAGATTGGAAAACTGTATAACGGTTGGATTTTGTGTGGAGGCTATATATACCCCTCCACCTCCTTCTCATTCGAGGAGAGAGCCATCAGAACACACACGCCATTCCAGCTCATATGTTCTGAGAGAGAACCACCTACTCATGTGTTGAGACCAAGACATTCCATTCCTACCATATGAATCTTGATCTCTAGCCTTCCCAAGTTGCTTTCCACTCAAATCTTCTTTCCACTAAATCCAAATCCTATGAGAGAGAGTTGAGTGTTGGGGAGACTATCATTTGAAGCACAAGAGCAAGGAGTTCATTACCTACACACCATTTGTTACTTCTTGGAGAGTGGTGTCTCCTAGATTGGCTAGGTGTCACTTGGGAGCCTCCAACAAGATTGTGGAGTTGAACCAAGGAGTTTGTAAGGGCAAGGAGATCGCCTACTTCGTGAAGATCTACCGCTAGTGAGGCAAGTCCTGTGTGGGCGATGGCCATGGTGGGATAGACAAGGTTGCTTCTTTGTGGACCCTTTGTGGGTGGTTGCTTCTTCGTGGACCCTTCGTGGGTGGAGCCCTGTGTGGACTCGCGCAACCGTTACCCTTGGGTGGAGCCCTGTTGGACTCGCGCAACCGTTACCCTTCGTGGGTTGAAGTCTCCATTAACGTGGATGTAGGATAGCACCACCTATCCGAACCACGGGAAAAATATCCGTGTCTCCAATTGCGTTTGAATTCTCCGAACCCTTCCCTTTACCTTCTTGCAAGTTGCATGCTTTACTTTCCGCTGCCTATATACTCTTTGCATGCTTGCTTGAATTATGTGATGATTGCTTGACTTGTCCTAAATTAGCTAAAATCTGCCAAGAACTAAAATTGGGAAAAGGTTAAGTTTTTATTTGGTCAAGTAGTCTAATCACCCCCCTCTAGACATACTTTCGATCCTACAAGTTTGTTCCTCAACAAGAGAAGTATGATCCTACTTCTTTCCAAGGAACACAAGCTCAAGATGATCTTCCACCACAAGACCACAAGCTAAAAGGCAAGGACAAGCTTCAAGAGGAGATTGATGCATTTGAAGAAGCTCCCAAAGCCTTGGTCACGTGGGTTCCTAAGACTACATCAAGTTCTACTTCATCAAGTATGACTACAACTCCAAGGATTCCCATCAATATGGTGTGGATCCCGAAGAAGAAGAACTAGAGAGTTCTTGAGGGTGACTCCGCCAACACACTTCATTCATATCATTTTGGCGAAGACAAGTGCAAACAACTTTCATATCTTGCACTAGTTCAAGGAGTCACAAACCCTCTTGTTGGTAAGACAAGGGACAAGGTAACCTAATGCATTCATGGACATCATCTCATGTGAATATCACTCTATGTCTATGGATATCCTTGTTTTTTCCTTGTGGGACTAACCCGGGTAGGTATTGAAAGTACAACTCACCCCAAAGGATTGCTCCAAAGGATCTACATCAAATTGAGCATCTACATCTTCAACACCTACATGAAGTCATCATCGACAAAACCCAAGGTTAGTTCATCCCTCTTAGGGGGGATATCACATCTAGGGGAGATTTACTCTAATCAATTGAGCTAAAGCAACTCTAATGGTGTGAACACAACAATGCTTTATGTAAAAGTGGCAATCCCACTTGTGCTTAAACGATGAGTATGACCTACGATCAAATGTTCTCATTTGACTCCTAAGTCAATATACTCGTATATAGATGACCTAGTCATCGCCAAATTGCTTGATAGATGCTAGAGTGTTTGTGCATGCTTTGTCACATATTTCATTTGTCATCTTATTGTGTGAGCATGTTGGTTGCATATTTTACTCATTCAAGGACATCCATTTGTTGCTTTGATTGTTTGGATTTTTCTCTTTTGCCAAATGGATGGACAAGAATGCCTAAGAACTCCCTCTAGCTATCTATGCTTTCCTCGTCTCAAACTCTATTCATGCTACATCACAAAGTTTGATCAAGTCAGATTCGAACCACTCTACGTGAGGAGCACTCGGAGTCCCCGATCCGTCATAGACTTAAACTTCCGAAACCTCTTTGTGCATTTTGGTATGACCGAGTCATCCATTTTGGTCACACCGAGATCACTAAGTTGATCTAGGTTTTCAATCTCGGTACAACCGATTAGAACTTTTTGGCCACACCGAGTTGCAGTAACTGCTCACAGTTTTGCATCTCGGTGCCTCCGGGTTGTTCCACTCGGTCACACCGACAGGGTCAGGTTATATATACCGATGCGTCAAATTTTGGAAATTTTTCCGAAACCTTCACCCGCGCGTGACCTGCTCTGCCTCCTCGGTTCTCCGGATCACCCTCTCGCCGCCAGCGACCTCCCGCCGTTGGTCTCCGCCACTGTCAACGGCAATCTGCCCCGCCATTGCCGCCATAGCAAGTTCACCACCGAAGTAGGGTATGAACTTGATCTTTGTGCTATTCCTTAACTCCGATTCATAGCACATTGCTTTGCCATGATTCTTGCCACGAATAAAATCATCCTATCCAGCGAAAGCGTACCATAGATTAGATTTGATTTGAAAATTTAGGGTTAGGTCTCCATCGAACCCATCTCAGACCAACCGAGTTGAAGAAATCGGTCTCACCGATTTGGCTTAGGCCATTGCACATGCGTTTTCGGTCTGATCAAAAATTGCAAATCAGTGTACCGAGTTTGATTCTCCGTGAAACCCTAGCAGTCTCGGTGCCACCGAACTGTGACTCAGTCTAACTGAGTTCACTAGTTTAGGTTCCAAAAGCTGCTTCGGTATCACCAGATTACAAATCGCTAGATCCAAAATGCCTTCTGTGAAGAACTAAAACTAAGTTTTTAAGTCATCTGTTTTGCAAAAGATCTACACTTTGTGATGCTCATCTACTCTACCCCATCTACAATCTATTCACGGGGTGTCCTGACAGTTTGCCTGCAAGATGTCCGATCAAAGTGACAACCAGAACAAGTCTGAGGAGCAGGTTCATTTGAGTGAGGGCACTAGTCCCTCTATCACTTCTGATGAGGGCAGCAGGAGCACACCAAGCAACTTGCCCAAGGCAGCCACCAGAACAAGGAAGAAGAAGACCTCAGATTCTGAGGATGAGGATTATGTGGCTGTTGAAGAAGAAGTCGGCTCCAAGAAAAAGGGGTTGCTGAAAGAGTATGGCTCAACTGCTACAACAAAGCCAGGGATGCACAAGAAGGCTCCTGCAAGGAGGATTCCCATGTCAAAGGCCAGAGCCTCAACTGCTGAAACTTCCAACCCAACTGAAGAGGCAGTTGGATAAGGAAAGAAAGGGAAGGAAAGGGTCAAGAAGACCACTGCCAGATTACTTGGTAGATCCTCCATTACGAGAGACTGAGAAGAAAAAGAAGAGGAAGAGGATGTTGCACCAGCTCCTAAGGCTCAGAAGCTCATGGGAGATGCAATTAAATCAGGGGCTGCAACATCTAAGCCCAAGTCTGCTCCCAAAGCTCAAGCTCAGAAACATTCAAAGCCCAAGAGAAACACCAGGAGTATACCTGCCGAGGAAAAGAACAAGGCCCCAGTGTCTGAAGCTGAAGAAGAGGACGATGAATCCCATGTTTTGCGGAAGTTGAAGCCTAAAATTCCTGACCATAATGATGCTCATCCAGTCGCTGAGGACATGCACATCAGGAAAGATGCAGGATTGAGGTTATGGAGACAGTCTGACCCATATGCTGTCAGGAGGAGAACTGATGTGGATTACATGTTCCATACAAAGGAACAACAAGATTCTATGAAACCATTCTGCTTGACAAGAAGCCCATAGTGTGTGACATGAAATGGGTGGACTGCGAGTTCATACGGGAAAATGAAGATCACTTCCCTGGAGTGTATGACAACTTTAAGGCATGTGGAGTTGATGAATTCGTTGGGCAAAAGCTCACCAAGTGGAATGATGAGTTGATCATGCAGTTCTACTCCACTTCCCACTTCTATCCAGATGGGAGGATAGTTTGGATGTCTGAGGGTACCAGGTACCAGTCGACAGTTGATGAATGGGCTAAGCTGATCAATGCCCCTGCAGAGCATGAAGATGACTTGGATGTATATGCCAAGAAGAAGAAAGACCACAACTCCATGGCAAACATATACAAGGAGATCCCCGACAAGGCTTTGGAAACTCACAAGATTGGATCTGTGCATTTCTTGTTGTCTGGTCTGCCTACGATCAACTGGATCTTGAGGCACACTCTGCTACAAGTCAGGAGATCAGAAGATGATCAGAGGGCATTCTATCAATCTGCTCCAACTGTTTGATGTCCCTCAGAAGTTCAAGGTTATGAGCTTAATGGTAGAAACAATCAAGAGGATTGCTGCTGACCAGAAGAGAAGTTGTGGGTATGCTCCACACTTTCAGGAGCTCATCAACTATAAGATGGGCACATGAACTTATTTGCTAGACAAGGAGAATCTACCCATATATCCTGATTTTGAAGACAATACCGTTGTGATGACTGAGGAAGATCCATCATCTGTGCAAGCACATGAGAAGAGAGAGAAGGCAAGGGCAGAGAAAGCTGCAAGGATGCCAACTGCTGAAGAGGCATCTCAAGTATTCCTGAAGAGTAAGCAAGATCAGCTTGGATATCTGATTCAAGCTACACTGAGGATTGAGAAGGGCTTGGCCACCCTGACTCAGAATCAGGAGAGCCTGGAGAGGATTGTGAAAACAAAATTCTATGATCGTGATCTGAAGGTGACTGAGATTCAGACTGTAGTTGAGTAGCTTTAGGAGGAAGCAAAGGAGAGGAGAGGAAAAGAAACCACTGATGCTTTCAAGCGTGTGCCACGAGGTCCAAGGTCTGCTGCAGTGCCAGTCTCAGATGCTAGAGCTTCAGTGTCAGCACCAGCAGCTATAGATCCAGTGCCACCTCCAGCACCCACTCCAGCAGCTCCAACTACTTCATCGAAAGTCTTCATCCTTGGATTTCTATCCACACCTCCTCCCAAAGACCAAGCCTGAGAGACGTATAGCACTATGCATTTTCAAACTTTTTGGTAACTTGTTGGCAAAGGGGGAGAAAAATGTATAGATCATAAGCTTCGAGAGAGAGTGTCTTGCTTTTCATCTCTCGTGCTATTTTGGTTGAACTACTTTTATTGTGTGCTTGTGTGAGATACCTTATGTCCTTGTGAGATACTTATATGATCATGTGGTTGATCATATGCTACATTAATGTTTGGTTGAATGATTCTATCCTTTATATTCCATATATGATCATTCACTTGCTTGGTGATGAGTGCATGCTTTTAATTTCTATCATTTTGAGTGCTCCACCAAGATGTATGTGACATGGAAGAGTAACCCATGATCCTAATCAATTGTGCATTTGCATTCAAAAGCAAATTTTAAATATGCACAAATTTAGGGGGAGATCTTGCTTATCACATACTTCTCAAAGCGACGACGTTTTTAAATCTTATAATCATTTGTCGAAGCTTTAATCTATATGTTGTCATCAATTACCAAAAAGGGGGAGATTGAAAGTGCAACTATCTCCTGGTGGTTTTGCTAATTCCTAACAACATATAGCTCATTGAGATAATGCTACTTGAAGATAAATATTTCAGGAAAAGCTGAATGATTGGCATGGCATGGATTAGAAAGTGGACCCCTCAAAATGCTAAGGACAAAAGAATTGGCTCAAGCTCAAAGCACAAGACTCTACATTTCATTTTTAGTGAACCAAGATCACATTGAGTCCATAGGAAAAGCCAATACTATTAAGAGGGGATGAGGTGTTGCTTAATGAGGTTCTTGCTCAAAGTGCTGAGTGATATGCTCCACAACCCTCAACCACTTTCTCATATCCAAATATATCCCAAACCAAAAGTCAAACTCGGCCCCACCGATTTGATCCATCCGGCACCACCGAGTTCACTTGACATAGCCACTGCCATAAACCCTAGTCTTTTCGGTCCCACCGATAGGGATCTCGGTCTCACCGAGATGGGATTGTAATATCTTTATTTTCCTTCGTAATATTTCGGTCCAACCGAAATGAGCGATCGGTCCCACCGAGATTGCAATGCAAACTCTTTGTTTCCCTTTCGTAACGTTTCGGTTCTACCGAGAGAGCGAATCGGTCCCACCGAGATTGCCTGACCAACTCTCTGGTTAGTCTATTACGAAAATCGGTCTCACCGAGTTTGTGTAATCAGTCTCACCGAGATTACGTTATGCCCTAACCCTAATGATATCGGTCCCACCGAGTTGACATGTCGGTCCCACCGAAAACCCTAACGGTCACATTATGAACTAAATCGGTCTGACCAAGTTGTATGATTCGGTCCCACCGAGTTTGGTGATTTGTGTGTAATAGTTAGATTTTGTGTGGAGGCTATATATACCCCTCCACCCACTCTTCATTCATGGAGAGAGCCATCAGAACATGCCTACACTTCCAACATACATTTTCTGAGAGAGAACCACCTACACTTGTGTTGAGGTCAAGATATTCCATGCCAACCACATAAATCTTGATCTCTAGCCTTCCCCAAGTTGCTTTGCACTCAAATCATCTTTCTACCAAATACAATCCTATGAGAGAGAGTTGAGTGTTGGGGAGACTATCATTTGAAGCACAAGAGCAATGAGTTCATCATCAACACACCAAGTATTACCTTTTGGAGTGTGGTGTCTCCTAGATTGGTTAGGTGTCACTTGGGAGCCTCTGTCAAGATTGTGGAGTTGAACCAAGGAGTTTGTATGGGCAAGGAGATCACCTACTTCATGAAGATCTACCCTAGTGAGGCAAGTCCTTCATGGGCGATGGCCATGGTGGGATAGACAAGGTTTCTTCTTCGTGGACCCTTCGTGGGTGGATCCCTCCGTGGACTCGCGCAACCTTTACCCATCGTGGGTTGAAGTCTCCATCAATGTTGATGTATGATAGCACCACCTATCGGAACCACGCCAAAAATCTCTATGTCTCGAATTGCGTTTGCACACTCCAATCCCATCCCTTTACATTTTTGCAACTTCCAGCATACATTTGTGTGGAGGCTATATATACCCCTCCAGCAATTACTAAATCGGTCTGACCGAGTTTCTTGATTCGGTCCCACCGAGTTTGGTGAATTGTGTGTAACGGCTAGATTTTGTGTGGAGGCTATATATACCCCTCCAGCCACTCTTCATTCATGGAGAGAGCCATCAGAACGTGCCTACACTTCCAGCATACATTTTCTGAGAAAGAACCACCTACTCATGTGTTGAGACCAAGATATTACATTCCAACCACAAGAATCTTGATCTCTAGCCGTCCCCAAGTTGCTTTCCACTCAAATCATCTTTCCACCAAATCCAAATCTGTGAGAGAGAATTGAGTGTTGGGGAGACTATCATTTGAAGCACAAGAGCAAGGAGTTCATCATCAACACACCATATATTACCTTTTGGAGAGTGGTGTCTCCTAGACTGGTTAGGTGTTACTTGGGAGCCTCCGTCAAGATTGTGGAGTTGAACAAAGGAGTTTGTACGGGCAAGGAGATCGCCTACTTCGTGAAGATCTACCCAAGTGAGGCAAGTCCTTCGTGGACGGTGGCCATGGTGGGATAAACAAGGTTGCTTCTTCGTGGACCCTTCGTGGGTGGAGCCCTCCGTGGACTTGCGCAACCGTTACCCTTCATGGGGTGAAGTCTCCATAAACGTCGATGTACGATAGCACCACCTATTGGAACCACGCCAAAAATCTCCATGTCCACATTGCGTTTGCTCCCTCCAAACTCCTCCCTTTACCTTCACATGCAATTTTTTTACATTCCGGTGCTATACTCTTAAAATTGCATGTGTAGGTTGTTTGCTTGACTTGTGCTAAGTTGCTAAAATCTGCCAAGAATTAAAATTCGGAAAAGGCTAGATTTTTATTTGGTCAAGTAGTCTAATCACCCCCCACTATACATACTTTCGATCCTACAAACCTAGATCAGAAGTTCCGCATCCGCAAGCCTCTGTAGCTACGAGAAATCAATCTAGGCCCTCTCTCGCACCCTGCCGGAGGGGGCCATCGTCACCGGAGGGCATGGAGGAGGATCCCGGAGGGTCCATCATCACCATGAAGGCCAAGGACCAGAGGGAGAACCTCTCCCCATCCAGGGGGAGGCCATGGAGGAGGAAGTACAAGGGGGAGAACCTCTCCTCCTCTCTCTCGGTGGCACCGGAGTGCCATCGGGAGGGGAATCATCGCCATGGTGATCGTCTTCATCAACATCACCATCATCATCACCATCCTTGTCTCTTTTACGCGGTCCACTCTCCCGCACCCCGCTGTAATCCCTACTTGAACATGGTGCTTTATGCCACATTATGATCCAATGACGTGTTGCCATCCTATGATGTTCTGAGTAGATATCCTTTGTCTTTGGGTTGATTGTTGATCTAGATTGGTATGAGTTGTATGTCTTATTTTGGTGTTGTCCTATTGTGCCCTCCGTGTCGCGCAAGCGTGAGGGATTTCTGTTGTAGGGTGCTGCAATACGTTCATGATTCTCTTATAGTGGGTTGCTTGAGTGACAGAAGCATAAACCCGAGTAAGGGGGTTGTTGCGTATGGGATAAAGGGGACTTGATGCTTTAATGCTATGGTTGGGTTTTACCTTAATGATCTTTAGTAGTTGCGGATGCTTGCTAGAGTTCTAATCATAAGTGCATATGATCCAAGAAGAGGAAGTATGTTAGCTTATGCCTCTCCCTCATATGAAATTGCAATGACGACCACCGGTTTTGTTAACGATTGCCTAGGATAATTCCGCACACGGATCCGTCATTATTACACACTCGCTATTTATAATATTTAGTAATATATTCTAACTTTATGATAATAGCACCTAATTTTATGTTTTAGCTCTCCGATATCATGCAAATTTATCCTCTTCATACCCACAACGTAGTTTTATTTCTCGTTTCTAGTTGGAAGCAAACGTTCGGTGTACGTAGAGTCATATCAGTGGCAGATAGGGCTTGAGAGAATATTGATCTTACCTTTAGATCCTTGTGGGTTCAACAATCCTTACTTATCACTTCCACCATTGGGAATTGCTACGATGATTCCCTGCACTTGGGGATTATCAAGCTCTTTTCTGGCGCCATTGCCGGGGAGCAATAGCGTGGGGTTGATATTCTCGTGTGTGCTTGTTTGCTTTCTTCACTAAGTAGATTTTGTTTTTCCCTTTTTGTTTTTGTTTAGTTGTGGGTGAAACATACAATTTTTTTAAAGAATGGAAATACAAAAAAATTACTTGCCTCTCATACCTAAAAAGTTTTTCAATAAGAGAAGTGATTGGAAGGTTATGCATTAGAGAAATGAGGGTTGACCTTGAACACTTGTGTTCATGCTCATTGAAACAATGTAAAAAATCATGGAAGCTTCTCTAAAAATAATTATCCCCTTGTATATAACAATTGTATTATAAAAATAATGTGCCAAGCCTTGGTTTTAGGATGATTAGATTGCTTGTTTACATTGTGCAGTACAAAAACAGAAACTTTGGTTGTAGCGCGTGATTTTACATTACTGGAAAGTCAAATGGGTCTGAAACTTTTTGAAAATTACTTCTGTACAAATTTTTTAATCTTTCATATATTTTTAGAATTTTTTGGAGTTAGAGAAGTTTACCAAACTTCCATATTACTACAGACTGTCCCATTTTTGACAAATTCTGTTTTCTATGAGTTGTTCGCTTATTTTGATGAATCTATGGGTAGTATCGGGGGGTATGAACCATGGTGAAGTTGGAATACAGTAGATATAGTTATAATATGAAATTAGAATTAGTTTGCAACAGTACCTAAAGGTAGTGATTTGCTTTATTACACTAACGGATCTCACAAAGTTTTGTTAAAGTTTTGTGTGGATGAAGTGTTCGAAGATCGAGGAGCTACCAATATGAGAAGAATAAAGAGAGGAAAGAGCTCAATCTTGGGGATACCCAAGGCACCCCAAGTAAATATTTCAAGGATACTCAAGCATCTAAGTTTGGGGATGCCCCGGTTGGCATCCCATCTTTCTTCTTCAACAATTATCGATATATCTTGGTTTTTGTTTTGTTCACATAATTTGTGTCCTTTGTGTTTTTGTTTTTCCTTTAAGAACCATAATAGTATGAGATAGCCCTTTACTGATTTATGGAATACTTCGTGTGCTTCACTTATATCTTTTAAGTATGATCTTATAGAATTGCTTTTTGTGCTTCACTTATATCTTTTAAGTATGATCTTATAGAATTGCTCTTTGTGCTTCACTTAAATCTTTTGAGTATGGTTTTATAGAATGCTTCATGTGCTTCACTTATATATTTTGAACTTGGATATTGGTTAGTCTATATTAATTGTAGAATGCTCCATGAACTTCACTTATATCTTTTGGAGTATGAATAATACTATCATCTAAAGTGGATTTAGAAGAAGTTTGCTCCCACTATCCCGAATGAGAATTTTTTTGCTTATGTGAAGACTAGTAAATTTTGTATGCTTGTAGATCATGAACAGAATTCTTTATGTGCTGGTTATATTGTTGAACTCATTCATGATGCTACTGAAAATTATTATGAGGGAGGAATACATGCTTGTAGGAGTTGCAATAATATCAAGTTTCCTCTCTATGTGCTTAAAGTTTTGAAGTTGTACTTGTTTTGCCTTCCTATGCTAGTTGATTCTTGTTCCCATAAATTGTGTGCTCAAAAAATCCCTAGGCATAGGAAGTGGGTTAGGTTCAAATGTGCTAGTCATATTCTTCATGATGCTCTCTTTATGTTTCAATTCTTATCTTTTATGTGAGCATCATTGAAATCATCATGCCTAGCTAAAAGGCATTAAAGAAAAGCGCTTGTTGGGAGACAACCCAATTTGTATTTGTGTGTTCTCATGATTAAGCTACTATAGTAATCATGTATTATAGCTTTTGTTTCAATAAAGTGCCAAGTAAGACCTTTGGGAAGACTTGGGTGAAAGTTAATGTGATCTTGCTGTAAAAAACAGAAACTTTGCGCTCACGAGATTAGCTGTCATTTTTTACAGAAGAGTGCGATTGAGTTGATTCTTTTTTCAGAAGATTAATATACAAATTCCTCACGTCCACCAATTTATTTCAGAATTTTTGGAGTAGAATAAGTATGGTTGGTGTTCAGATCATTACAGACTGTTCTGTTTCTGACAGATTCTGTTTTCATTGCATAGTGTGCTTGTTTTCTAGTTTCTATGGCTTATATTTCTCAATATAAATTGTAGAAATTATTTGGTACAGTAGGAATTGTGTGATAACAATTATGACCTTGTCTTTGACAGTACCAAAGTGAATGGTTTACTCTTTATCATACTAACCTATCTCACGAAGTTCCGTTAAGTTTTATGTGATTGAAGTTTTCAAGCTTTGGGTGAGATATCGATATGAGGAGAATAAGGAGTGGAAAGACCCTAAGCTTGGGGATTCCCAAGGAACCCCAAGGTAATATTCAAGGAAGACTCAAGCACCTAAGCTTGGGGATGCCCCGGAAGGCATCCCCTCTTTCGCCTTCAAAACTATAGGTATACCTTACTCAGAGCTATATTTTTATTCGTCGCATGGTATGTGTTTTGCTTGGAGAGTATTATCAATTTTACTTGATGTTTGAATAAAATCATTGGATCTGAAATCTTGAATGAAAAAGAATCCTCCCATGGCATTGGATCTGAAATCTTGAATGAAAAAGAATCCTCCCATGGCTAGTTAATTATTTGACTACTCAGTGTTCTTCACTTATATCTTTTTGGAGTAGTTTGTCATATACTCACGTGCTTCACATATATCCTATGAGTAAAAGGTTTAATGAATTGAATATCATAAATTTGAATCTATATACGTTTCATATGCTTACAACATGGGGAGTAATGACTTCACACATAATAAGTATAGGTAGTAAACTTATTGGAAGTTGCAAACGCAGAATTGGTCACTTGAACAATTCATGAAAGAATATTGAAGGAAGAGAGAGTTCACATATAAATATACTAACTTAGACATATTTTGTAATTGTGAGCACTCATTAAAATATGACATGTTGAAAACTTGATGTTGGATAAGGAAGACATATAATGGGTTATGTTTTCCTATATTCGAAATGTTATATTGTCTTGGATCATCCAACATGTTGAGCTTGTCTTTCCCCCTCATGCTAGACAAATCGCACCAAGTAGAGATACTACTTGTGCTTCCGAATATCCTTAAACCCAGTTTTGCCATGAGAGTCCACCATATCTACCTATGGATTGAGTAAGATCCTTCAAGTAAGTTGTCATTGTTGCAAGCAATAAAAATTGCTCTCTAAATATGTATGATCTATTAATGTGGATAAAATAAGCTTTATACAATCTTGTGATGTGGAAGAAATAAAAGCGACGGACTGCATAATAAAGGTCCATATCACAAGTGGCAATATAAAGTGACGTTCCTTTGCATTAAGATTTTGTGCATCCAACCATAAAAGCGTATTACAACCTCTGCTTCCCTCTGCGAAGGGCCTATATTTTACTTTTATCTTCTACCCTTATACAAGAGTCATGGTGGCCATCACCTTTCCTTTTTACACTTTTTCCTTTGGCAAGCACTTTGTGTTGGATCGATCCGGATATATATCCACTTGGATGTAGGTTCTCATAAATTATTATTGTTGACATTACCCTTGAGGTAAAAGGTTGGGAGGCGAAACTATAAGCCCCTATCTTTCTCTGTGTCCGATTAAAACTTTGAACCCATAAATATCACATGAGTGTTAGCAATTGTGAAGGATTAAATGATAGTTGAGTATGTGGAGTTTGCTGAATCAAAGCTCTTACATAGACCCTATCCGGAAATAAGATGAGTTACAATTGTTTGATGACTAAGAGCACGGTTTGTTAGTTTTCAAGAAAGTTTATGATCTATACTTTAACATGTGAATAGCTTGTTACTTGATCATGGGAAGTTTCATGAGTTGAGCTACTGTTATGATATATAATGATGCTAGAAAAAGTGATTGGAACTATCATTGATGAAACTTATGCACTTGCTAGCATTCACACTTCATAAATTATTTATTTTATCATTTACCTACTTAAGGACGAGCAGGAAAATTAAGCTTGGGGATGCCGATACGTCTCCAACGTATCTATAATTTATGAAGTATTCATGCTATTATATTATCCATTTTAGATGTTTTATATGCATTTATATGCTATTTTATATGATTTTTGGGAATAACCTATTAACCTAGAGCCCAGTGCCAGTTTCTTTTGAGTATTGCAGAAAAGGAATACCAGATGGAGTCCAATTCACGTGCCAATTTTGATGAATTTTTATGGACCAAAAAAAGTCCCTGGAGTAAAAGAGTTGGGCCAGAAGAGTCCCGAGCTGTCCACGAGGGTGGGGGGCGCGCCCCACCCCCTGGGCGTGGGCCCCTATCTCGTGGACGACTCGGAGATCCCCCTGACGTGAAACCGACGACAAAAATCCCTATAAATACATAAACCCCCAGAAAATAACCTAGACCGGAAGTTCCGCCACCGCAAACCTCTGTAGCCACGAGAAATCAATCTAGGCCCTCTCCGGCACCCTGTCGGAGGGGGCCATCATCACCGGACGGCATGGAGGAGGATCCTGGAGGGGCCATCATCACCATGAAGGCCAAGGACTAGAGGGAGAACCTCTCCCCATCTAGGGGGAGGCCATGGAGGAGGAAGCACAAGGGGGAAAACCTCTCCTCCTCTCTCTCGATGGCGCCGGAGTGCCATCGGGAGGGGAATCATCGCCACGTTGATCGTCTTCATCAACATCACCATCCTCATCTCTTTTACGCAGTCCACTCTCCCGCACCCCGCTGTAATCCCTACTTGAACATGGTGCTTTATGCCACATATTATGATCCAATGATGTGTTGCCATCCTATGATGTTTTGAGTAGATATCTCTTGTCTTTGGGTTGATTGTTCATCTAGATTGGTATGAGTTGTATGTTTTATTTTGGTGCTGTCTGATGTCTACTACATAACCTTCTTCTTGTAGACGTTGTTGGGCCTCCAAGTGCAGAGGTTTGTAGGACAGTAGCAAATTTCCCTCAAGTGGATGACCTAAGGTTTATCAATCCATAGGAGGCGTAGGATGAAGATGGTCTCTCTCAAGCAACCCTGCAACCAAATAACAGAGAGTCTCTTGTGTCCCCAACACACCCAGTACAATGGTAAATTGTATAGGTGCACTAGTTCGGTGAAGAGATGGTGATACAAGTAGTATATGGATGGTAGATAAAGGTTTTTGTAATCTGAAAATATAAAAACGGCAAGGTAACTAATGATAAAAGTGAGCACAAATGGTATTGCAATGCGTTGAAACAAGGCCTAGGGTTCATAATTTCACTAGTGCAAGTCCTCTCAACAAACATAACATAATTGCATCACATAACTATCCCTCAACGTGCAACAAAGAGTCACTCCAAAGTCACTAATAGCGGAGAACAAACAAAGAGATTATGGTAGGGTACGAAACCACCTCAAAGTTATTCTTTCCAATCAATCCATTGGGCTATTCCTATAAGTGTCACAAACAGCCCTAGAGTTCGTACTAGAATAACACCTTAAGACACAAATCAACCAAAACCCTAATGTCACCTAGATACTCCAATGTCACCTCAAGTATCCATGGGTATGATTATACGTTATGCATCACACAATCTCAGATTCATCTATTCAACCAACACATAGAACCTCAAAGAGTACCCCAAAGTTTCTACCGGAGAATCACGACAAAAATGTGTGCCAACCCCTATGCATAGGTTCATGGGCGGAACCCGCAAGTTGATCACCAAAACATACATCAAGTGAATCATGTAATATCCCATCGTCACCACAGATACGCACGGCAAGACATACATCAAGTGTTCTCAAATCTTTAAAGACTCAATCCGATAAGATAACTTCAAAGGGAAAACTCAATCCATTACAAGAGAGTAGAGGGGGAGAAGAAACATAAGATCCAACTATAATAGCAAAGCTCGCGATACATCAAGATCGTGCCAAATCAAGAACACGAGAGAGAGAGAGAGAGATCAAACACATAGCTACTAGTACATACCCTCAGCCTCGAGGGAGAACTACTCCCTCCTCGTCATGGAGAGCACCGGGGTGATGAAGATAGCCACCGGAGAGGGATTCCCCCTCCGGCAGGGTGCCGGAACGGGTCTAGATTGGCTTTCGGTGGCTACGGAGGCTTCTGGCGACGGAACTCCTGATCTATTGTGCTCCCTGATCGTTTTAGAGTATATGGGTATATATAGGAGGAAGAAGTACGTCAGGGGAGCCACGAGGGGCCCACGAGGGTGGAGGGCGCGCCCAGGGGGGTGGGCGCACCCCCTGCCTCGTGGCTTCCTCATTGCTTCCCTTACGTGGACTCCAAGTCTCCCGGGTTGCTTTCCTTCCAAAAATAAGTTCCGTGAAGTTTCAGGTCAATTGGACTCTGTTTGATTTTCCTTTTCTACGATACTCTAAAACAAGGAAAAAACAGAAACTGGCACTGGGCTCTGGGTTAATAGGTTAGTCCCAAAAATCATATAAAAGTGCATAATAAAGCCCATAAACATCCAAAACAGATAATATAATAGCATGGAACAATCAAAAATTATAGATACATTGGAGATGTATCAGCATCCGCAAGCTTAATTCCTGCTCGTCCTCGAGTAGGTAAATGATAAAAACAGAATTTTTGATGTGGAATGCTACCTAACATATTTATCCATGTAATCTTCTTTATTGTGGCAAGAATATTCAGATCCATAAGATTCAAGACAAAAGTTTAATATTGACATGAAAATAATAATACTTCAAGCATACTAACTAAGCAATCATGTCTTCTCAAAATAACATGGCCAAAGAAAGTTCATCCCTACAAAATCATATAGTTTGGTTATGCTCCATTTTCGTCACACAGTAATGCTCTCATCATGCACAACCCCGATGACAAGCCAAGCAATTGTTTCATACTTTAGTAATCTAAAACTTTTTTCAACTTTCATGCAATACATGAGCGTGAGCCATGGATATAGCACTATGGGTGGAATAGAATATAATGAGGGGGTTATGTGGAGAAGACAAAAAGGAGAAAGTCTCACATCAACGCGGCTAATCAATGGGCTAGGGAGATGCCCATCAATTGATGTCAATGCAAGGAGTAGGGATTGCCATGCAACGGATGCACTAGAGATATAAATGTATGAAAGCTCAACAAAAGGAACTAAGTGGGTGTGCATCCAACTTGCGTGCTCACGAAGACCTAGGGCATTTGAGGAAGCCCATTGTTGGAATATACAAGCCAAGTTCTATAATGAAAAACTCCCACTAGTATATGAAAGTGACAAAACAAAGACTCTCTATCATAAAGATCATGGTGCTATTTTGAAGCACAAGTGTGGAAAAAGGATAGTAGCATTGTCCCTTTTATTTTTTTTATTTTTTTATTTGGCCTTTCCTTTTTTATTTGGCCTTTATTTTTATTTTTTTGGCCTTTCTTTTTTATTTGGCCCCTTTTTTGGGGATAATGCTCTTTGAATGATGATCATCACACTTCTATTTACTTACAACTCAAGAATTACAACTTGATACTTAGAACAAGATATGACTCTATATGAATGCCTCCGGCGGTGTCCCGGGATTGCGATGAATCAAGTGTGACATGTATGAAAAATTATGAATGGTGGCTTTGCCACAAATACGATGTCAACTACATGATCATGCAAAGCAATATGACAATGGTGATGCGTGTCATAATAAACGGAACGATGGAAAGTTGCATGGCAATATATCTCGGAATGGCTATGGAAATGCCATAATAGGTAGGTATGGTGGCTGTTTTGAGGAAGATATAAGGAGGTTTATGTGTGAAAGAGCGTATCATATCACGGGGTTTGGATGCACCGGCGAAGTTTGCACCAACTCTCAAGGCGAGAAAGGGCAATGCACGGTACCGAAGAGGCTAGCAATGATGGAAAGGTGAGAGTGTGTATAATCCAACGTAAAATCATATCTAAACAGAGGCTAGATGAATTATTTATTACTAAACAGGAACAAAAAGCAAGGAACAAAAATAAAGTTGGGTTGCCTTCCAACAAGCGTTGTTGTTTAACGCCCCTAGCTAGGCATGATGATTTCAACGATGCTCACATAAAAGATAAGAATTGTAACATAAAGAGAGCATCATGAAGAATATGACTAGCACATTTAAGTCTAACCCACTTCCTATGCATAGGGATTTTGTGAGCAAACAACTTATGGGAACAATATTCAACTAGCATAGGAGGGCAAAACAAGCATAACTTAAAGATTTTAAGCACATAGAGAGGAAACTTGATATTATTGCAACTCCTACAAGCATATGTTCATCCCTCATTATAATTTTCAGTAGCATCATCAATGAATTCAACAATATAACCAGCACCTAAAGCATTCTTTTCATGATCTACAAGCATAGAAATTTTATTACTCTCCACATAAGCAAAATTCTTCTTAATTGGAATAGTGGGAGTATCATAAGAGACTCGAATACTATAAATTGTTTCCACATTAAAAGAGTAATATTCAGAAAAAGGGTAATAATAATCATGACAAGTTTTATAAATATAATCATCACTACTTTTTATAGCATATGTATCATCACAATAATTATCATAAGTAGCAACTTTGTTCTCATCATAATCGATTGAAACCTCTTCCAAGATAGTGGAATCATTACTAAATAAAGTCATGACCTCTCCAAATCCACTTTCATAATTATCACAATGAGATTAAACATCCTCCAAAATAGTGGGATTACAACTTCCTAAAGTTTACACTCTTCCAAACCCACTTTCATCAATATAATCATCATAAGAAGGAGGCATGCTATCATCATTATAAATTTGCATATCAAAACTTGGGAGACTAAAAATATCGTCTATAGCTTCCCCAAGCTTGGGACAAACATTAATTGCAGCAAATATATTCTCAAAAACATCATCTTCATCAAACATAGCATCCCCAAGCTTGGGCCTTTTCATATCATAAGCATAATCACTCTCATCATTAATAGTATGGATAGCACCAATAGTATAGCAATTATCATATTCTTCCAAGTAAGTGCCAAAAAGATTTTTAAGATCATAAGAAGTATCATTATCTTCCACAATTATATTTTCATGAGGCACAATAGTAATATGAGCAGCATTATTTTGGAGAGATATCTTTTTACCTCTCTTCCTTTTTCTTTTCTTCTTCTTCACCACATCATGTGTGGGTTCAATCCTCTTTTTGGAGATCCTTATTAATGTGATTGGTTGAATAGAAGGCTCCTCCTCGTTACCTAATTCATCATAATAAATAATAGGAGGATATTGGGAAGTCTCTTCCCTTTCATTAGTATTCTCTTCATCTTCTATTTGTTTTCTTTTCTTTATGTAGTTGACAATATAAGGATTTTCAATACAATTCACCGCACAATACATATAAATTTCCTCTAGATCAAAGCCAAGAAGTTTATCATGGGCAAATACTGGAAGATAGTTAGTTATACGTTTCATTTCTTCGTAACCCATAAGCAAACTAAGTTCATTATGATGTGCAAGAGAAATCAAGTCATCACAATTTTTGGAAACGATTAGATCATGAAACAATTTGCATCGGATGGTTAAATGACCACGTTCATTACAAAGCTCACAAGTATGGCCAAGAAAATTTAATTTTTTAGCACAAACATCTAGCCTTTCTTGCAACAATTTTGTTTCTAAATGCTTATGCCTCTTGCAATATCTATCTTCCCTATTTGGTGTGTACTTGCAAACCCAATGCACTCCACAAAAATTGACATGTTTATAGGAGAAATTTTCATCATAACTAGTGCAATCATCATTAGTACTATGGATATTCAAGGAGTTCATACTAACAATGTTGCAATCATGCTCATCATTCAAAGATTTAGTGCCAAACATTTTAATGCATTCTTCTTCTAACACTTTGGCACAATTTTCCTTTCCATCATACTCACGAAAGATATTAAAAAGATGAAGCGTATGAGGCAAACTTAATTCCATTTTTTGTAATTTTCTTTTATGAACTAAACTAGTGATAAAACAAGAAACTAAAAGACCAGATTGCAAGATCTAAAGATATACCTTCAATCGCTAACCTCCCCGGCAACGGCGCCAGAAAAGAGCTTGATGTCTACTACACAACCTTCTTCTTGTAGACGTTGTTGGGCCTCCAAGTGCAGAGGTTTGTAGGACAGTAGCAAATTTCCCTCAAGTGGATGACCTAAGGTTTATCAATCTGTAGGAGGCGTAGGATGAAGATGGTCTCTCTCAATCAACCCTGCAACCAAATAACAAAGAGAGTCTCTTGTGTCCCCAACACACCCAGTACAATGGTAAATTGTATAGGTGCACTAGTTCACCGAAGAGATGGTGATACAGGTAGTATATGTATGGTAGATAAAGGTTTTTGTAATCTGAAAATATAAAAACAGCAAGGTAACTAATGATGAAAGTGAGCACAAACGGTATTGCAATGCGTTGAAACAAGGCCTAGGGTTCATACTTTCACTAGTGCAAGTCCTCTCAACAAAAATAACATAATTGGATCACATAACTATCCCTCAACATGCAACAAAGAGTCACTCCAAAGTCACTAATAGTGGAGAACAAACGAAGAGATTAAGGTAGGGTATGAAACCACCTCAAAGTTATTCTTTCCAATCAATCCGTTGGGCTATTCCTATAAGTGTCACAAACAACCCTAGAGTTAGTACTAGAATAACATCTTAAGACACAAATCAACCAAAACCCTAATGTCACCTAGATACTCCAATGTCACCTCAAGTATCCGTGGGTATGATTATACAATATGCATCACACAATCTCAGATTCATCTATTCAACCAACACATAGAACCTCAAAGAGTGCCCCAAAGTTTCTACCGGAGAATCACAACGAAAACTTGTGCCAACCCCTATGCATAGGTTCATGGGCAGAACGCTCAAGTTGATCACCAAAACATACATCAAGTGAATCACGTGATATCCCATTGTCACCACAGATACGCATGGCAAGACATACATCAAGTGTTCTCAAATCTTTAAAGACTCAATCCGATAAGATAACTTCAAAGGGAAAACTCAATCAATTACAAGAGAGTAGAGGGGGGAAGAAATATAAGATCCAACTATAATAGCAAAGCTCGCGATACATCAAGATCGTTCCAAATCAAGAACACGAGAGAGAGAGAGATCAAACACATAGCTACTGGTACATACCCTCAGCCCCGAGGGAGAACTACTCCCTCCTCGTCATGGAGAGCACCGGGATGAGGAAGATAGCCACCGGAGAGGGATTCCCCCTCCGGCAGGGTGCCGGAATGGGTCTAGATTAGCTTTCGGTGGCTACGGAGGCTTCTGGAGGCGGAACTCTCGATCTATTGTGCTCCCCGATCGTTTTAGGGTATATGGGTATATATAGGAGGAAGAAGTATGTCAGGGGAGCCACGAGGGGTCCACAAGGGTGGAGGGCGCGCCCAGGGGGGCTGGGCGCGCCTCCCTGCCTCGTGGCTTCCTTGTTGCTTCCCTTACGTGGACTCCAAGTCTCCCAGGTTGCTTTCCTTCCAAAAATAAGTTCCGTGAAGTTTCAGGTCAATTGGACCCCGTTTGATTTTCCTTTTCTGTGGTACTCTAAAACAAGGAAAAACAGAAACTGACACTGGGCTCTGGGTTGATAGGTTAGTCCCAAAAATCATATAAAAGTGCATAATAAAGCCCATAAACATCCAAAATAGATAATATAATAGCATGGAATAATCAAAAATTATAGATACGTTGGAGACATATCACTGTCCTATTGTGCCCTTCGTGTCGCGCAAGCGTGAGGGATTCGTGCTGTAGGGTGTTGCAATACGTTCATGATTCGCTTATAGTGGGTTGCTTGAGTGACAGAAGCATAAACCCGAGTAAGGGGGTTGTTGCGTATGGGATAAAGGGGACTTGATGCTTTAATGCTATGGTTGGGTTTTACCTTAATGATCTTTAGTAGTTGCGGACGCTTGCTAAAGTTCCAATCATAAGTGCATATGATCCAAGAAGAGAAAGTATGTTAGCTTATGCCTCTCCCTCATATGAAATTGCAATGACGACCACCGGTTTTGTTAACGATTGCCTAGGATAATTCCGCACACAGATCCATCATTATTCCACACTCGCTATTTATAATATTTAGTAGTATATTCTAACTTTATGATAACATCACCTACTTTTATGTTTTAGCTCTCTGATATCATGCAAAGTCATCCTCTTCATACCCACAACATAGTTTTATTTCTCGTTTCTAGTTGGAAGCAAACATTCGGTGTACGTAGAGTCGTATCAATGGCAGATAGGGCTTGAGAGAATTTTGCTCTTACCTTTAGCTCCTTGTGGGTTCGACACTCCTTACTTATCACTTCCACCATTGGCAATTTCTACGATGATTCCCTGCACCTGGGTATTATCACGGTACTACCGTGCCACCCTGGCACAATACTACCGCGGCTAGAGCGGCTGTAAATTTTTTACATCCGTAAGCCGGTCCGGTACTATCGTAGTGTTGCAAACTATGCTAATTTGTCCTTCCAACTCTCGTGTTTGCTTGTTTCATTTGGTTTTGGCCCTCGTCCTTGCAATAACCCTTCTCGGTTTTCTCGTGTGTGTGTTGTGTGTCATAGGTGGTGGCTCCGGTTCCAATGCCTGGTGCTCGAATCCCAGCCGTGACACAAGCTCAAAGCGCCTGTGCAACCAAGAGGCTCCAGAGGGCTCCAGTGCCCCACAACATAGAACCTAGTCCACAGCTACCAAGACCAAGGAGCCAACAATGGGAATGAATGAGATCCCTCAAGCGGAGTTTCTGGTGCGAAGGAAGCTCAACCCTTACGTCAACCCTAGGGAGGTCACAAGGGGAAATGACTTGTTCTGGACCAAGCAACAAAATTTTATCTTCCTGGATGTGATCAAGTCCAAGCAGAACATTTATGTGCCAGTACAGTGGGTTGTCATGCATCATATGAAGAAGGAGAGCAACCGGGCATACTTTGGTGAGCCTCTGGACTTGGTGGAGCAATTTGGCATTGAGGAGCTCATCACCTTTCACTTGGATTTTGACCCGAAGATTGTGGCTCAGTTCTTTGCTTCTGTCCACTTTCACACGGATGAGCAGCGGACAGTGACTTGGATGACTAATGGGAAGAGGATGTCTGCTAAGTAGAAGGAGTTCATGGATCTGTTGAACGTTCGTGATGAGGGGCTAAATATGCCCGTTCGTGTTCGCCCACATGCCAACCCCGAGTCAGCCAACAAGAACAAGCTTCAACCCTACCTTATTGAGAAGAAGCTTCCCAATGACAAGAAGACTTGGGCGTTGAACCCGTTCCTTGACATCATGCACCGTATCTTCCGCAACACTCTGTTTCCTCACATTGGCGACAAGGACAAGTTGCATGCCTATCTTGTGGATATGATGCTCGCCTGTGAGAAGGCTGAAAGCACAAGTGATCCCTGGGTGATTTTGGTAATTAATGTCAACATATCTCTTGTTGGACTAATGCTTTCATCTAGTATGCTTCAGATAAGTTCAAAATGGAGTTGCATGGACTAGAGGATGTGGAACCCTTTCAAAATGCTAAGGACAAAAGGATTGGCTCAAGCTCAACGCTCAGGACTCTACATTTTTCATTTTAGTGATCCAAGATCACGTTGAGTCCATAGGAAAGCAAATACTATTAAGAGGGGATGAGGTGATGCTTAATGGCTTGCTTGCTCAAAGTGCTTAGTGATATGCTCCACAGCCCTCAACCACTTTCTCACATCCACATATGTCCCAAACCAAAAGTCAAACTCGGCCCCACCAAAATTTTCTATCCGGCGCCACTAAGTTCTCTTGACATAGCCACTGCCAGAAACCCTAATCAATTCGGTCTCACCGAGATGGGCTTGCAAACTCTCTGTTGCCTATGACATTAATTTCGGTCTCACCGAAACATGTCATCGGTCCCATCGAGTTTGCTTGGTCAACTCTCTGTTTAGCTTATTACCAAAATCGGTCCCACCGAATTTGTGTAATCGGTCCAACCGAGATGAGGCTCCACCCTAACCCTAGCACATCGGTCCCACCGAGTTGATCAAGTCGGTCCCACCGAAAACCCTAACGGTCACATTATGAACTAAATCGGTCTGACTGAGTTGTATGATTCGGTCCCACCGAGTTTGCTTGGCCAACTCTCTGTTTAGCTTATTACCAAAATCGGTCCCATCTAAATTGTGTAATCGGTCCAACCGAGATGAGGCTCTGCCCTAACTCTAGCACATCGGTCCCACCGAGTTAATCAAGTCGGTCCCACCGAAAACCCTAACGGTCACATTATGAACTAAATCGGTCTGGCCGAGTTGTATGATTTGGTCCCACCGAGTTTGGTGATTTGTGTGTAACGATTAGATTTTGTGTGGAGGCTATATATACCCCTCCACCCACTCTTCATTCGTGGAGAGAGCCATCAGAACATGTCTACACTTCCAACATACATTTTCTGAGAGAGAACCACCTACACTTGTGTTGAGGTCAAGATATTCCATTCCAACGACATAAATCTTGTTCTCTAGCCTTCCCCAAGTTGCTTTCCACTCAAATCATCTTTCCACCAAATCCTATCCTTTGAGAGAGAGCTGAGTGTTGGGGAGACTATCATTTGAAGCACAAGAGGAAGGAGTTCATCATCAACACACCATTCGTTACCTCTTGGAGAGTGGTGTCTCCTTGATTGGTTAGGTATCACTTAGGAGCCTCCGTCATGATTGTGGAGTTGAACCAAGGAATTTGTACGGGCAAGGAGATCGCCTACTTCGTGAAGATCTACCCTAGTGAGGCAAGTCCTTCGTGGGCGATGGCCATGGTGGGATAGACAAGGTTGCTTCTTCGTGGACCGTTCGTGGGTGGAGCCCTCCGTGGACTCGCGCAACCTTTACCCTTCGTGGGTTGAAGTCTCCATCAACGTGGATGTACAATAGCACCACCTATCGGAACCACGCCAAAAATCTCTATGTCTCCAATTGCGTTTGCACACTCCAATCCCATCCCTTTACATTCTTGCAACTTGCATGATTTACTTTCCGCTGCTCATATACTCTTGTCATGCTTGCTTAATATCTATTGTGAATGTTCATACTTGTGCCAAAACTCCACTTCAACTTAAAGAAATTAAAAACTGCAACTTTTCTTGCTAAGAGTCTATTAACCCCCCTCTAGACACCTCTTCTCGATCCTACAATTGGTATCAGAGCATTGGTCTCCACTGCTTTGGTTTAAACACCTTTGGAGGAAGAATGATGAGTCTATGTTGAGGAATCTTAGACGTAGAGTGCCTATTCTTGATGGAGAGTATTTTCATGAGTGGAAAAATGAGGTGCTTGAGATCTTCAATGAGTATCATTTGACCAAGTACATCACTACTCCTTATGCTCGCATTGTTGACCCTTTGCATCCTACCCTTGATGAGTCTATTGACATGATCCGTAATGTTAGAACGGTCAATTTAATCACTAGAGGTTTGCCTAGAAACTTGCTTGCTAGCTTGCCTACTCTTGATTGTGCCTACACTATATGGAGATTTCTTGAGGAACGATTCCCAAATTATTCCTTGAAAATTCTAGATAAGATTCTTCATAAGTCTATTACCTTGAGTAAGGTGAGTTCCAATGATCCCAAGTTTGGTGATTACTTATTTGAGCTTACTAATCTTATGAGTGCAAAAGGAGATGTTGGAATTATTAGCAATATCATTTTCGAAGTCATTCGAATCCATAGAGATGAACATTGTTACAGTCATACTTCTAATGAATTACCCTCTTTAGGAGTTGATCCATCACATGATGATGTTGAACATGGATACTATGATGAGGATGATGATAGTGACTATGATCTTGATGATGCAATGAAACACTTTGGTCTTATGGCTAATCTTCGCGGCTACATGGCTGGAGGAAAGGAATGGGTCCTTGATAGTGGATGTACTGATCATATGACCAGAGACAAAGATATGTTTCGTGAGCTTGCTGAAAACAATGGCCCTCAAAAGTATGTCACTTTCGATGATAACTCAAAGGGTAAGGTGGTTGGCCTTGGTAAGGTGGCCATCTCACATGATAGCTCTATACAAAATGTTATGCTCGTTGAATCTCTTGGCTACAATTTACTTTCCGTATCTAGACTTGCTGACTTTGGTTTCAATGTCCTGTTTACTGAAGTAGATTGCCAAGTGTTTCGTAGAGATAACAATAAAATGGTCTTTATCGGTATACGTAGAGGTGATCTTTACATTGTTGATTTCACTAAAAAGGCTCAACCTAGAACTTGCTTAATTGCTAAATCTTCTAAAGGCTGGTTGTGGCATAGAAGGCTAGGTCATGTGGGCATGCGAAATCTTGATAAGCTTATTAAAGGTGATCATATCCTTGGAGTAAAAGATGTTATATTTGACATGGATAGACTTTCTAGTGCTTGTCAAGCAGGAAAACAAGTTGGAGGAAGTCACCCCGTGAAGAACATTATGACCACGAGAAGACCGCTCGAGCTACTTCATATGGATCTTTTTGGTCCCAATGCCTACAAAAGTCTCGGTGGTAACTCATTTGGTCTGGTTATAGTTGATGATTTTTCAAGATTTACGTGGGTGTTCTTTCTTGATGATAAATCACAGGTCCAAAAGATCTTCAAGAACTTTGCTAGGAAGGCCCAAAATCAATTTGAAGTGAAGATCAAGAAGGTTCTCAACGACAATGAAACGGAGTTCAAGAACGCAAATGTGGATACCTTTCTTGACGAAGAAGGAATCTCACATGAGTTCTCGGCTACTTACACGCCTCAACAAAATGGAGTTGTTGAGAGGAAGAACCGAACTCTTATTGAGATGGCAATAACAATGCTTGATGAGTACAAGACTCCAAAACACTTTTGGGCGGAAGCGGTTGAGACAGCTTGTCATGCAACAAATCGCTTGTATCTTCACAAGCTACTCAGCAATACAGCATACGAGCTCCTCACCGGTAACAAACCCCAAGTTGGATACTTTCGAGTATTTGGCTCAAAGTGCTACATTCTTGATAAGCATCGTCGTTCTAAATTTGCTCCTAAATCTCATGAAGGTTTCCTACTTGGTTATGGATCAAACTCTCACACTTACCGGGTCTACAACAATTTCACCTAAAAGGTTGAAGAGACGGTAGATGTGAAGTTTGATGAATCTAATGGCCCGCAAGTAGAGAAATTGCCAATTGATGTAGGAGACAAAGACCCTTCGGAAGCAATTCAAGACTTATCTATCAGCAAGATTCGTCCAACGGAGGTGAAGGAGAGTACCTCGTCCATCCAAGTGGAAGCTTCCACCTCACGACAAGGTGAACCAATAGTTGACTTGGAAGCATCCACGAGTGGGACACACCAAGACGAAGAAAACGAGGACGTACATCAAGATGAACATCATCAACCTCCTTCTCCACCACGACAAGAGAACGGCAACATCAACAATGAAGAAGGCCAAGAAGAAGAAGAACAAGATGAAGAAGATGTTCCACCCCGACCCAAGCAAAAGCTTCCACGAGTTTGAGCAAGAGTCGCCAAAGACCATCCCGTCGAGCAAATCTACAATGATATCCAAACCGGGAGAATCACTCGCTCTAAAACTCGTTTGGCTAGCTTTTGTGAACATTATTCATTCATCTCTAGCATTGAACCTATGAAGGTTGAAGAATCATTGGAAGATCCGGATTGGATAAATGCCATGCATGAAGAGCTACACAACTTTGAGATAAATCAAGTGTGGACATTGGTCGAGAAGCCCGACAACAACCACAACATCATTGGTACCAAATGGGTGTTTCGCAACAAGCAAGATGAAGATGGTCAAGTTGTCCGCAACAAAGCTCGTCTAGTCGCCCAAGGCTACACTCAAGTCAAAGGTATGGACTACGGTGAGACATATGCCCCCGTTTCTAGACTTGAGTCCATCCGCATCTTACTTGCCTATGCTAATCACCATGATATCACTTTATACCAAATGGACATTAAAAGTGCTTTTCTAAATAGTGAAATTGACGAGGAAGTTTATGTTAAACAACCTCCCGGCTTTGTCAATCCTAAGAAACCCGATCATGTTTACAAACTTCACAAAGCCCTTTATGGTCTTAAACAAGCTCCTAGAGCGTGGTATAAATGCTTGACCAAGTTCCTTATTGAAAAAGGCTTTGAAATTGGAAAAATAGATTCTACTCTTTTTACTAAAAGGGTTAATGGTGAGTTATTTGTATGACAAATTTATGTTGATGATATCATATTTGGCTCAACTAACCCTCATTTTAGTGAGAAGTCTCGAAAGCTAATGTCGGAGAAGTTTGAGATGTCTATGATGAGTGAACTCAAGTTCTTTCTTGGTTTGCAAATCAAGCAAACTAAGGAAGGCACCTTTGTCTCTCAAACAAATTACACCAAGGACTTATTCAAGAAGTTCAACATGCAAGAAAGCAAAGGTATGAAAACTCCCATGCCTACTAGTGGACATCTTGACTTGACTAAGTATGGTGAACCGGTTGAACAAAAAGTTTACCGCTCTATGATCGGTTCATTGTTATATCTATGTGCCTCTCGTCCCGATATTATGCTAAGTGTGTGCATGTGTGCACGATATCAAGCGGCCCCCAAAGAATGTCATCTTAAGGCTGTGAAAAGGATAGTGAGATATTTAATACATACACCAAATTTTGGCATTTGGTATCCTAAGAGGTCGTATTTTAATCTTGTTGGCTATTCCGACTTGGACTATGCCGGAGACAAGGTTGATAGAAAGTCCACTTCGGGTACTTGTCAATTTCTTGGTAGATCTCTTATGTCTTGGTCTTCCAAGAAACAAAGCTCGGTATCCTTATCCACCGCCGAAGTGGAATACATTGCCGCCGGTTCATGTTGTGCTCAATTACTTTGGATGACCCAAACTCTTAAAGATTATGGGATCAATGTGAAACATGTTCCATTGCTTTGTGACAATGAGAGTGCTATTAAGATTGCTCACAATCCCGTGCAACATTCTTGAACTAAGTATATTTAAGTTCATCATCATTTCATTCGAGATCATGTTGCTAAAGGGGACATTGATCTTAAGCATGTTCGTACCGATAAGCAATTGGTGGATATACGTTTGAGAGGTGAATTGAACATCATTGATGCTTTAAACTTGGAATAGAAACTCCATTTGGATACATGCAAGGCATGAATCTATGACAAATCCTTGATATTTCTCTTATGATGATATTCATATGTCTTGGATATATTTGCACCCTTGCATGTTATCTAACCCTTGTAGGTACTTGGATGAATCTAAATCTATGAGATAGCAACCCACTCACATCTTTAGTGATCTCTACATCACCAAGTCTCTACAATACGGTGGTTGATGACAAGGAAGCACGAAACCCTTCAACATATCCTTTGACAAATTATATGTATCAAATTTCATGATTGTCATTTTGGATACACAAGTGCTCTTACTTGCAAAACTAACCCATGTAGGTAGATGAACTCAACTCCAAGTGGTGCTCCCAACCATTCTTGTGCTACATCAACCTTGAGCACCCCACGCAAGTTCAACTACATGATCAAGATCAACACCACCACCCAAGGTATGTCATTCCATCTTAGAGAAGCTTTACCTCAAGACATAGGTCAAAGCAACTCAACAAGATGTGAATACCTCAAATGCTTAAACGAAAAATGGTAACCCCATTTTGAGCTTAAACGATGAGTATGACTTACGTTCAAGTGTTCTTACTTAACTCCTCAGTCAATATACTCTAACATAGGTGACTTTGTCACCACCCAATTCTAGATGAAGTTCTCTAGTGTTTCCTTGAGTTTTTGCAAACTTCATCTAGATTTTCTTTTCTTTCCCTGCATCCAATTCATTGAAAATCCTTTAGTTAATTCCTTGCAAATCTTTGTGAGATCTTATTTGCCTAGTGAGCTGACGTGACAAGTGTTCTCTCTATGTTGAACTCGGTCATACCGATCTGTTGCTTTCGGTCACACCGAACCAATTTGGTACCACCGAAGACTACAACTCGGTATCACCGATTTCACTGCAGAGAAGACAATTTGCCATATGTTCCTGTAGTTTTATTCCAGCTCCACTCAATGATTCTTGTCCTCTACCAGCATCACTTTCTATATCAAAGGGGGAGAGAGATCTCAAGGACCAAACCTCTTGACTCACACTCCAGAAGATCCCTTCTTGGAAATTGATGTCAAAGGGGGAGAGAGATCACCTCAAAGCTTATTCTCTTCAAAGGGGGAGAGAGAGATAAAGGGAGAGATATATAATCTCATCAAAGGCCCAAGATGCTTGGTGTTCAAGAAGAGAGAAGTCACATGTCTTTGAGAGGAGAAAGACATGTCTATGTTATGTTTATGTTTATGATCTGTTTCGCTCTGATTTTGTTTCCCTGCGTTCTCCCATTATCCAATACAAGATTCAGGGGGAGAAAGACTGCTAGGGAAGGAAATCTTTGAATTCATTGCATATCTTTACCTTTTGGGGACATGTCTACATCAAATAGAGTACTCAGTACGCACTCTCTACATGTCATCCCAGTCTTGGTACTCTTGTGGTTTCTTTTGGTTGCTCTGACTTGTAGATGTACCTGTGTTATCTAACCTTGTTTACTCAGGTTCATCTCCTTCTAAGCCAACTCAAGACCACAACGTAAGTATATGCATCACACTCATGTGCATGAGCATTTCTTGCTGATGTACATATTGTTTGGAAGAAAGACTCATGATCATGTAGGTACATTTCCTATATTCACATCTTTTGCTCTGATGCATATAGCCAAGATACATGTAACATATTGCTTACTCTGTCATGCTTATGCATTCACATGCTTTTAAATTCCATATTTACATGATTGCATACATATAGGGGGAGCCTATGCATGTTACATGTCTTTCCAAACCTTCACTTGCTATTCTCTATATCTTTATCTAAAGCTTTGATGTATGTTGCCATCAATTACCAAAAAGGGGGAGATTTAAAGAACAAGTGCTCCCTGGGTGATTTTGGTAATTAATGTCAACATATCTCTGGTTGGACTAATGCTTTCATCTAGTATGCTTCAGATAAGTTCAACAATGGAGTGGCATGGACTAGAGGATGTGGAACCCTTTCAAAATGCTAAGGACAAAAGGATTGGCTCAAGCTCAAAGCTCAGGACTCTACATTTTTCGTTTTAGTGATCCAACATCACATTGAGTCCATAGGAAAGCCAACACTATTAAGAGGGGATGAGGTGTTGCTTAATGGCTTGCTTGCTCAAAGTGCTTAGTGATATGCTCCACAACCCTCAACCACTTTCTCACATCCACATATGTCCCAAACCAAAAGTAAAACTCGGCCCCACCGAAATTTTCTATCCGGCGCCATGGAGTTCTCTTGACATAGCCACTGCCAGAAACCCTAATCATTTCGGTCTCACCGATGGGATCTCGGTCTCATCGAGATGGGCTTGCAAACTATCGGTTGCCTATTGCATTAATTTTGGTCTCACCGAAACATGTCATCGGTCCCACCGAGTTTGCTTAGCCAACTCTTTGTTTAGCTTATTACCAAAATTGGTCCCACCGAATTTGTGTAATCGGTCCAACCGAGATGAGGCTCTACCCTAAACCTAGCACATCGGTCCCACCGAAAACCCTAACGGTCACATTATGAACTAAATCGGTCTGACCGAGTTGTATGATTCGGTCCCACCGAGTTTACTTGGCCAACTCTCTGTTTAGCTTATTACCAAAATCGGTCCCAGAATTTGTGTAATCGGTCCAACTGAGATGACGCTCTACCCTAACCCTAGCACATCGGTCCCACCGAGTTGATCAAGTCGGTCCCACCGAAAACCCTAACGGTCACATTATGAACTAAATTGGTCTGACCGAGTTGTATGATTCGGTCCCACCGAGTTTGGTGATTTGTGTGTAACGGTTAGATTTTGTGTGGAGGCTATATATACCCCTCCACCCACTCTTCATTCGTGGAGAGATCCATCAGAACATGCCTACACTTCCAACATACATTTTCTGAGAGAGAACCACCTACACTTGTGTTGAGGTCAAGATATTCCATTCCAACCACATAATCTTGATCTCTAGCCTTCCCCAAGTTGCTTTCCACTCAAATCATCTTTCCACCAAAATCCTATCCTTTGAGAGAGAGAGAGAGAGAGTTGACTGTTGGGGAGACTATCATTTGAAGCACAAGAGCAAGGAGTTCATCATCAACACACCATTTGTTACCTCTTGGAGAGTGGTGTCTCCTAGATTGGTTAGGTGTCACTTGGGAGCCTCTGTCAAGATTGTGGAGTTGAACCAAGGAGTTTGTACGGGCAAGGAGATCGCCTACTTCATGAAGATCTACCCTAGTGAGGCAAGTCCTTCGTGGGCCATGTCCATGGTGGGATAGACAAGGTTACTTCTTCGTGGACCCTTCGTGGGTGGAGCCCTCCATGGACTCGCGCAACCGTTACCCTTCGTGGGTTGAAGTCTCCATCAACGTGGATGTACGATAGCACCACCTATCGGAACCACGCCAAAAATCTCCGTGTCTCCAATTGCGTTTGCACACTCCAACCCTATCCCTTTACATTCTTGTAACTTGCATGATTTACTTTCCGTTGCTCATATACTCTTGTCATGCTTGCTTGATATGTATTATGAATGTTCATACTTGTGCCAAAACTCTACTTCAACTTAAAGAAATTAAAAACTGCAACATTTCTTGCTAAGAATCCATTCACCCCCCTCTAGACATCTCTTCTCGATCCTACAAAGGCGCGTCTCCAACAGACGGCTCCACTTGATGTTTCTCATACCATGTGGTGTGAGCTGCAGTTTGATGTGTTCAACCGTAAGGTGCCCATCTATGGACCTTACCTGTTTTTCTTGATCTCGAAGATTTGGGAGAAGCTTTTCCTGGATGAAGACTTTCATGCTCCCGACTGGACCCGCCATGAGCCTATCAAGCTACGCATCAATATCCAGTGGGCTAACACCACCACCCGGGCTGAGGCTGAGGCTGCTAGGATGGTTGTGGATGAGGATGAGGTTGAGGAGGAGGAGGAGGTGGCCGAAGACAGCTCTGAGGGATACACTCCTCCCTTTTTTGAGCCAACTTGGGCCAAGAAGCTCAAGGCCAATATGAAGGATCTTTTCTGCATGCAGGCCAAGGGTCAGTACCAGTCCCACGTGAACGCCAAGATGGCTCGTCATCGCAACAAGGCCATCATGAGGCAGGTTGGCCTTGAGGTCCAGAGTGGCTCTGAGGAGCGGATCACAGATGAGGAGCAGTGGACCAGACATCACTGCCGGTGGAGCGAGTCGAAGGAGGAGACTGGTATTCCTTCTACATCCCGTGCTACAGAGGAGTCTCTGGAGGATGAGCATGATTGGTGATGCCTTGGAGTTCTGCCACCACCTGTGTTGTAGGTGTCCTCTCTGCCTTTTTGGTGTCTCGATGCCAAAAGGGGAGAGAGTGTAGGATTTGCGAGTCTTGTGCCGTGTGTTTCGCTTTGCTTTCGTTCTGTTGAACCTTTGTTTGCTTTGGTTTGTTGGTTTGTGCTCGTGTGAGACCAGAAGACTATCATATGGTGTAAGACATATGTCCTCAGCTTATCTTACTGT
Source organism: Triticum dicoccoides (assembly GCF_002162155.2). Taxonomy (NCBI): domain Eukaryota; kingdom Viridiplantae; phylum Streptophyta; class Magnoliopsida; order Poales; family Poaceae; genus Triticum; species Triticum dicoccoides. The sequence goes on along the minus strand of NC_041388.1, from coordinate 371,942,608 downwards.
CTTATCCTATTATCTAGTAGATTGTGAGCCTATTATGTCTTGTGTCATTTACTTCATGCTCTCACCTTTATCTTGCCTTCATGCTTAGTGTTATTCATATTGTTGCAAGAAATGCCTTGTTTATAAAATATAAGGGGAGTGTTGATCCTAGTATGTGTGTCGTGCAGTACAAAGCATGTCTATAGCGTGCACACATCTAGGGGGAGCATGTCTATATTTTATAGATGTTGGGTTTGCTTATGTTTCATTTTATATCCCTACGTGCAAATCCCGTATTGTCATCAATCCACCAAAAAGGGGGAGATTGTAAGGTCATATTTCTCCTTAAGTGGTTTTGGTGATTGATGACAATGCATTTGCGGACTAATCGTGTGCATTGAGCATTTCAGATATCTCATGTCTAGGCACAAGACGATTCGGTGTCCCTCGGAGCCTATCGAAGATTGCGTTTTCCTATGGTTCTTTTCGGTGGATTTGAGTCGTAGGAAAGCCGTACTATTAAGAGGGGGTCTGCTTCGGAAAGGTTAGGGTGGAATCATCACGTGCACATCTATTCCTTTGCACCACCTTTCCTTGCTTCTTTGGAGCACCGGTTGTTCCCCTTGTCGCTGCGAAGATGAAGGCATCCTAGTGCTACTGGTCTACGACATGCGGTAATACTGCTCAAGGGAGCAGTAGTATCGCAGCTGGCCACGGTAGTACCACCCTAGGTAGCGGTAGTATCGCAAGTGTGGTAGTACCGCTCCTAGCATGCAGTAGTACCGTGGCCTCTGACCCAGCACCATGGCGTGAGAGGATGTAGGGGCAGAAGTAATTTTTTATTCCGCACCCTACGCGGTAGTATAGCTCCCTATGAGCTGTAGTACCGTGCTGGATTTTTGCACTGACCAAAACTCAGCGGAAGTAACCACGGATGTAATTTTATTAGTCTGTGCCTTCCCAGCCCAGGATGAGCTCTGCCTTGTGGTAGTATAGCAGGGGCGCGCGGTAGTATCGCTCCAGCAGTTCTACCGCTCGTTGCCTTGATCAACAGAGCCTCACCTGTCTCCTACCGCCTGAGCGGTAGTACCGCACCTCCCAGCGGTAGTACCGCAAGCCCGTGCAGTAGTATCGCTTGGATATGCGGTAGTACCGCATCTCGCGGGCTGAGTAGGTAGGTAACGTTTGTTTTGTCCTCTCACTATATAAGGGGGTCTTCTTCCCAAGTAGACTATCTCTTCCTCCCCCAAAGCTCCATTGTTGCTCAAAGCTCCATTTTCGTCCGATCTCTCTCCCTACCCAATCAAACTTGTTGATTTTCTAGGGATTGGTTGAGAAGGCCCCGATCTACACTTCCACCAAGATAAATTTGATTCCCCCCACTAATCCCTTGCGGATCTTGTTACTCATGGGTGTTTGAGCCCCCTAGACGGTTGAGGTCGCCACGGAGCCATATTCCATTGTGGTGAAGCTTCGTGGTGTCATTGGGGGCCTCCAATTAAGTTGTGGAGATTGCCCCAACCTTGTTTGTAAAGGTTTGGTCGCCGCCTCCAAGGGCACCAATAGTGGAATCACGACATCTCGCATTGTGTGAGGGCGTGAGGAGAATACAGTGGCCCTAGTGGCTTCTTGGGGAGCATTGTGCCTCCACGCCGCGCTCCAACGGAGATGTACTTCCCCTCAATGGGAAGGAACTTTGGTAACACATCCTCGTCTCCTCCGGCTCCACTCTTGGTTATCTCTTACCTTTATGTGTGCAAGCTTATATTGTGTTGTACCTCTTGCTTGCTTGTGTGCTTGTTGTTGTTGCATCATATAGGTTGCTCACCTAGTTGCATATCTAGACAACCTACTTTGATGCAAAGTTTAAATTGGTAAAGAAAAGCTAAAAAATGTTAGTTGCCTATTCACCCCCCTCTAGTCAACTATATCAATCCTTTCACCATCACTGGGCCTCCGCCTTGGTAGTCAATTCTCCCCGGCATGTCTGAGGAGCTCTTTCGTGGGTTCTTTTATTGCGGCGGAGTGTGTCTAGGTGGTGACGATGGCTGACACTCAGTGATCATTTGCGACAGGCTCAGTCGGCCCTGTATATTTTCTTTGCGGAACTCATCATGAAAGTCGGAGATGTCGATCGTTTGCGCGTGTGGCCATCCATTGGCATGTGTCGTCATGACCTCCGTGCAGCTACTCTGATGTAGCTCTGTGGTGAAATCGGAGTCGCTTGTTCTGGGGCAATCAATGATGAAGATGACACCTGCAACTCTTCGATGGATGTCTTTTCTTCTTTGTAGTTCTTTGTTCCATGGCCAGGTTGGTTGATGGTGCCAATGTTACGTGGGTTGGATTGATTTGATTTTAGGCAGGCTTTCCCCAAATTAATCACGCAACTCTCACTTTCTTCTTTATTAATGGAAAGGGTAATGTTTGTAATAGGCCGACCGTTGAAACGGTTGGCCAGTTGCTATCTCCATGTCACGCATTACGTCCTCCCACATGTCGTAATAGGCCCATGCACCGTTGTTTCTCCTTTCCTTATCCTCTCGTGGTCGTTCATGTCCACTCATTTTCCAGCTCCTCTCTTCTTCCCCATGGATCCCAAATTTGTTATTACCCGCCGCGACGCAAGGCAGGGGAAGGACATGGCCTACACCTTCTCCATGCTCACGGCTTTCCGAGGGGCGACACTGCTAACCATTGTGTGGCGGCGGCCTTGGGGTGGCGTAGCGGAACAGGTGCTGGAGACGGCGTCCATGGGTGCGGGTGATTGTTTCCAGTGATGCTGCAACTGGACGGGCATGGCTCCACCCACCATGGGCACAGTGATCACATGTGACGAGGGTGTTGCAACCGTGGAGTGAAAATGTTGGATCTACGGTGCTCATATGGTGGAACCATCAGCGGAAGATGTTGAAAGACACAACTTCTGTCGGTGACTGATGGAAATATGCCCTAGAGGCAATAATAAAATGGTTATTATTATATTTCCTTAATCATGATAAAGGTTTATTATTCATGCTAGAAATGTATTGACCGGAAACTTAAATACATGTGTGGATACATAAACAAATACCGTGTCCCTAGTGAGCCTCTACTAGACTAGCTCGTCGATCAAAGATGGTTAAGGTTTCCTAACCATAGACATAAGTTGTCATTTGATAACGGTATCATATCATTAGGAGAATGATGTGACGAACAAGACTCATCCGTAAGCTTAGCATTTGATCGTTCAGTTTATTGCTATTTCTTTCTTAATGTCAAATACATATTCCTTCGATTATGAGATTATGCAACTCCCGGATATATGAGGAATACCTTGTGTGCTATCAAACATCACAAGTAACTGGGTGATGATAAAGATGCTCTACAGGTATCTCCAAAAGGTGTTTGTTGAGTTGGCATAGATCGAGATTAGGATTTGTCACTGCGTGTATCGGAGAGGTATCTCTGGGCCCTCTCGGTAATACACATCACAAGAAGCTTGCAAGCAAAGTGACTAAGGTGTTAGTTACGAGATGATGTACTATGGAGCGAGTAAAGAGACTTGCCGGTAACGAGATTGAACTAGGTATGAAGATACCGACGATCGAATCTCGAGGAAGTAACATACCGATGGACAAAGGGAATTACGTGTGTTGTCATAACGTTCGACCGATAAAGATCTTCGTACAGTATGTAGGAGCCAATATGGGCATCTAGGTTCCACTATTGGTTATTAACCGGAGAGGTGTCTCGGTCATGTCTACATAGTTCTCGAACCCGTAGGGTCTGCACGCTTAACGCTCGTTGATGATATAGTGTTATATGAGTTATATGATTTGGTGACCGAATGTTGTTCGGAGTCCCGGGTGAGATCACAGATATGACGAGGAGTCTCAAAATGGTCGAGAGCTAAAGATTGATATATAGGACGATGGTATTCGAACACCGAAAGAGTTTCGAAGTGCACCGGGTAGTCATCGGGTCACCGGAAGGGGTTCCGGACACCCCTGGTAAGTGTATGGGCCTAATGGGCCAATGTGGGGGACAGACCAACCCCTCGTCTGCCCCTTCTTTGGACAGCAGGCCCTAGGGGAAGGAAAGGGTAGGGGTGGCCCCTCCTTCCTTTCCCTCCTCAAGTGAGAAAGGAAGGGGGCGCCATCCTCCCCTGCCTTCCTCCCGCACTCATACATGGCAGGGGCACAGCTTGGGGCAGGACCCCAAGTGGGATTCAGCCCCACTTGGGGCGCCTCCAGG